>NC_090933.1:398288835-398595501 GCF_040938575.1 Ambystoma mexicanum
ACTCAATGGTCAATCATTTTCCTGCACGCTTAAACAGCTAGCACTAGGGTTTCAAGATTACTACAAATTCATATGGCAATTATGATTTCACCCACACATTTGGTTTAAAATAAACACCGGGTGATTTAGCGGTTTGTTTTTCAGACCCCCCCCTTACTTTTGTCTGTGTTGGGGAAGTCAGACAGAAAAAATGGAATGATTTGCAGAATTTTGGATTTTATACCCTCCTCTACTGAAAGGCCTGTGAAAGGGGAAAGTTGGACAAAAAGATTGGACTGATTTAAGAACAAGGACACCCCTCTTCCTTAAAGAAGTCGAGGTCAACAGGACACAAAGGATTACCCAAATAAAGGCTATAGTTTTTCAGCGCACACTGGGAAGTGAACTTTGTTAATTTTGAATTTTAACAAAAATCCCCCCGTAGTGTTCCACCAAATGGGGAATTCAATTAATCTTTGTATTTAAATAGGCTAAGGATATACATAGTTTTTCACCTCCCTCACCCCTATGAAGAGAAAGGATTTAAGGCAAGCAGACGCCCACCTTTTGGTTTCCCAGGGTTCATTTCTACTTACATAGAAAGCCCCTGTTTAAAGTTCAGGACACCCAGCTGCATGCCAGGGCCCCCTGGAAAGATAGGACAGGGGTCTGGTCACTCCACTCTCAAGGATGGCCTCCCACTCTCCACCATAGGACCCAGTCAGCGGTTAGGCCTCCCTAGCAATATACCCTACACCCAGATGCATTCTCAGCAATCTCCTCTGGTGTTTCCTTGCAGCTGACCGATTATAAATTGCAACAGCACTCTTTTGGTAGTAAATTTCAGCAGCTCTGTCCCTTCCACCTAGTGCAGTCCCCCTTTATATAGTATCAATGCCACCACCAATTTTATAATCTTGAGGAAGCACCCTGCCAGAGTTCTCAGAACTAGGATTGGATAGTTACCCTACTCTCTCCTCCCCAATCCAGCCCCTCAGTATGGATTTGTTTGAGTTTGGAGCAGATATATGGCAGCTTAATTTACAAGCTCCGTTGGTTCTCCTGTCAATGTTTTGGCAAAAACTAATTATGTGGCAAAACGTCATTTTACTAATAACTGCCATAATATACATATTTTATGATTCACCTAATCATGGGGGATTAAATAAGATGATAGCCAGGTCAATTTTCTGGTGTTCCCGTAAAAAGCATAAAAGTTATGAATGTGTAATTTATTACCCATATTGCCAATTGTATCCGGCACCTGTTCATCAACTCTCACATTTGGAACATTTTCAGATCAGCCAGAAACCCATTTTAGATGGCCATTACAGTTCTTTGAGTCACAGTTAGATGCATTTTAGATCACTACAATCGCCTGGAAATTACATTTAAGAAAACGGTACATAGATAAAGAAATTCTTCGTTATGGTTGCTGGGAAAAAGGTCTAAATAATAGTCCTTTTAAATTAATATTAAATCTTCATGTGGGACAAATGGCAATTTTCCTGCCTTCAGGCCATATGGTCTCACTGGGTTCTCCTGTAACCAGAGTTTTTTTTCTTTATCAGTCTCTTTGAAGTGGGTTACCTGTTTGAAGTTTGAGTTTCAGGCTCCCTTAATTGAATTGTCTTCACAGCTCCCCTCTACACACCTTCTGTCTTCATTGTGGTCATGCATCAGCTAGGCGAAATGGTCCTGCAGAGACAGCCAGTCTAAAGAACACTTGGCTTTCCACACCTTCCAGAGCAAGCCAAATGTTATTGCAGTTGTAAATACTAAGATGCCAGCCTTCCATTGTTGAAGTCACTTGTGACATGTGTCCAACAGCCAGCAAAAGGGTGTGCCTCTGGCCTAGAGACACTTTTTGATGAAAACAAAATGGCTTTTCCTTTCAAATTTCTGCTGATATTTTTCATGCGAAACATATAGTATACATTACTTTTTGCCAGCACGCGCCATGTTTTCTCCCAGACATTTTTCTGTTAGTAGTGGTACATTTTCACATTTAAACTGCAAAGCCATTTTTATGTCAGTGTTGAAAAATCCTGTTTTTCATGTGAAAGGGACCTATGATTTTTCTTCTTGCTTTGTGAATTAAAAAGCTGCTTTTCCTTGGGTAATGACCAGTAGACCTTTTTGACATGGCCCTTCATTTTTCATTTGCAATCACACATACAAAGCCGTTTGTGTCAGTATTGAAAAAATCTGCTTTTCATGGGAAAGGAACCTTTGGTTTGGGGCCTTTGAATGCACCCCACATTGTGTAACATCTAGTTGCTGTAAATGTTAACTACTAACATTTTGATCCCACTCTGTTTTAGCTCTACCTGCACAGCAAGAACACCAGAGAGCCCAGAATTCCAAATTGATTAACCCTGCACCCAAACTGAATGAATTGCAGTCAGTAACCCACCCTTGGCTCTCTCTTTAGGGCCTCCGATTGCTTTTTGTTGTAAAGATAGGAATCCATCCAAAATGACTTCATTAGTTAGAAAGGTTTCCTGCAGTAGGTTGTTATATTTATTCGGGTTGGCACAAATCCTGTTATCCCTTAACAAAAATGTAAAACCCCTCGTGTTTCAAAAACAGATGCTGAAATCCATGTCACCTGGGCATATCATTTGCACCTGACCCTGCTAAAGACCCTGGCAACCATGACCAATCCTCTAACTTACATTTTTCATTCAACATAGATTTGGACAAGGACACTGTTTTAGTAGAAATCGGACCCCTGGAATAGGAAAAGTTCATAGGGCACAAAGGATTGTTAGAATTCAAAGGATTATGCAGCAGGGCTTCTCTTGAGACATAAAGGTCAAACTCATGTTGCTGCAAATCATCAATTGAGGATAAAATAAAATCCCTGACTACTTTCGAGGAAATAACAATAGCCACCACATCCATCCTATTTTCATCATAGAAATCCACCAGTGCAATATCTCTAGTGGTAATGTCATGGCCATCGGGCCAAGGACACAAACATTACAGGGCCACTTACACAGGGGGCCCGGATGGACACAGTCCTGACGCCTTTGGCGCCAGACCATGAAAAATAATAAGCAGAAACATTTATTTGGGTCAAGAATACTTTTATTTATGAACATGACACCTCATTTTGGGTGCTAAGTGTATTTGACATGGGAGTTTCCATTACTAAAGCAGCCACACGTGTACTCTTGGGTGGGGCTGCTGCTATTGGGTTGCCTTGCACGTGCTGACTCTCTGGGAGTGGCAGGGTGTTGTAGGCAATCCAGGCCTAGTGGGCGTGCCCACGATCGCAGCTATATAAGCTGCTCAAATCCCTGCGGCAGACGCTTCGCGTTATTCTGCACTTCCATGCAACGTAACGCTCACCGCCGCCAAGGGGTTAAACTTACCTTTGGAAATCCTGTTTCCTGTCTCCATACTTACCATCTGAGGAACCCGCTCTCACCTGTGCGTGTTTTCAAATCTTCCGGAATGCTGACATCTTCATCTTGGCACCGCAGCTCACCTTCAAATCTTCTGGGACGCTGAAATCTTCATCTTCACACCGCAGCACGACGCGCTCCCCCCCGCGACCGCAGCACCTGCAAGTAAAAACAAAAGACAAGGTTAGACACTTAACAGAGATTAAGGTTGCGCTACTACCAAACCTTGCGCTTTTCCTTAAACCATCACTCACCTGTTGTCGGACATTGGGATTTCATCCATCCACGCCTCCACAGCTACTTTTGGGGGAAAAGACGAGAGACATTAAGCGACACTTACCATCAACCAGGGGAAAGCATAGTCGCAGCTGGACTGGACTATTACTCACCAGGGATCAGTGAAGAGACTAGATCCCATCAACAAGCGCACCTGCCCAAAGTAGCAGGACGTAGAGCTCATCATCAATAATTAACAGGTGAGCCTTATGGGCCGGTACATTCCCACAGAAATCACACCTTGTGTTAAAGGGTTTGAGAGGTACAACAGTCACCGACCAGCGCACTCACGTTTTCTCATATCCACGCAGGAGCAGTGCCACCAATTGTCGCCGTCCACAGCTTATCCGCAGGGGGAGAGACCTGACAGGGGTGATCTAATTCCTGGGAGGGCTGCAACCGTGCCCCAACGCCTCCGCAGAGACCAGGTGAGCATAACAGGTAATAATTATAAGTTTAGGAATATCATGAATAATGGACATAATTGTGCTATAATTCAGAATAATCTTGTCCTCTTGAGAAAAAACAGCTTCCATAATCAAACGTGTGTTATGAGTGTCCAGGACGCACCTTCCAGCTCCAGATGCCTGATCCCTATGGAGCTAATCCTGACCTTTACCACAAATTTACCGACCTTTATGGCCAAACAATTCAAAGTCTGCAAGGTACTGGCCAACCCATCTGCAGCCGCATCCTCTCCTGCACCCACCCAGGCCCTTTGCTCGGCCCTGGTCGCACATTTCACCACCAAAACACAGGACATCTTGTCCTCTTTCTCTCTTCTGCTCCCCCTCCTGCACCAGCATCTCTTGGGCCCCCCTCGGCTATCCCCAACCCCCCTGTTTTCCCTCTCCACTGTCACACCAGATGTGATCACTAGACAAGTCCAGTCTTTGAAAGCCTCTTCCAAACAGGTGGACCCCTGCCCCTTCAAAACCATTAAGGACAATATTGACACTCTCGCTCCAGCCTTGGCAGACCTCTCTTTCAACACTGGAGTTTTCCCCTCTCCTCTCAAGCACTCTTGTGAACCCTCTGCCCACCAGTCCATTCCGGCAAACTATCACCCGATCTCCATCGCCCCTTTCCTGGGAAAACTCCTGGAGAAGCTGGCTTTCACTCAACTTACCCTCCACACTGAATCTGTTGGTTGTCTCCATGACCATCAGTCTGGCTTTAGAGCATCCAGAAGCACGGAAACTGCTCTTCTGAACACATGTGAAGACCTGCTCTCGAATTTTGACTCTAACTCTGCCTCGCTCCTCATTCTCCACCTTTTCTGCTTTCGATACAGTAAACCACAACACCATTCTTTCAGGCAAAAAAAGATTTCTTGGGAAACAAGCTTAAAGCTGCTAATCTTCCTAAGGAATTGTTTTCCATCACTTCCAAATTTTATAATCCCAGTTGTAAAGCAAATTCAACTGATTACTCAGTTGTGCAAGTCAATCGCTGTAAGTCATTCTTTAGTGAGCGTATTAAGGTCGATGTCACGCAGGCCACTGTCACTAGTCCATTGGTGTCATTAAATACTCAACGTGTGGCTATTTTGAGTGACTCGCTCAACCTGATTCCCTGGCCCACTTTTGATTTCCAGGAAGTAGATGATAGAGAAATTCACCAAATGTTGGAGACTCTTAAACCTACAATTGCTTCTCTGTCCCCCTTTCCTGCATGCATTGACAAATGGGACTGTATCTGACAGCTTAAAACACTCCTTGGTCACCCGCCTGTTAAAAAAGCCAATGCTTCATTACAAGGCTCCACAGAATTATCACCCTATTGCAGGGCTCCCCTGGCCGACCAAAATCCTTGATATAGTAGTTCTAGGTCAACTTCAGAAATGTGTGGTACATGAACTGTTACTGGATAAGTTCCAATCAGGTTTCAGACCAGGTTTTGGAACCGCACCGCCCATTTAGCTGTGCAGGATGACCTGTTAAAGGCTGCGGACGAAGGAGAATTGTCCCTCTAGGTAATGTTGGACTTGTCCGCAGCCTTTGATACGGTGAACCACCATATCCTCCTTGCATGATTGCAAGATGTTCGATTAGATTCTGATCATGCTATTGGTTGGTTTAGGTCATTTTTGACAAATCGACAACAGGTGCAATTAGGTGAATTTATTTCAGATCTGATAAGGTTGAACTGTGGGGTCCCGCAGGGTTCCTCCCTCTCACTGTTGTTGTTCAATCTGTATATTCGCCCCATTTTGGAGATTTGTAGACATTATGGGCTTGTGGGTACATTTAAAGGCCCTAGACAGAAGTGCCCCTCAACTGAACAGCAGCATTTAAACACTGCCACCAAAAACAGCCCTGCTTTGCTTTTATTTCCTTTGAATGACAAGAAGTTCTACATTGCAACCAAAAACGGCCTTGCTTCACTTTCCTTTCACCTGAGTGACCACAAGTTATACACTGCAACCAAAAACAGCCCTGCTTTACTATTCTTTCACATGAAGGGCAAGAATTTCAACACTACAAAGAAAAATGGCTTTTGTTTTCCCTTTCACATGAACAGCAGCCCTTTAAACACTGCAAAGGTAAAAAATGGCTTGGCTTTTTCTTTGTGTTCATGTCAAATTAAAGAACCATGGGAAAAGGGGGCCTACCCATCATTATCAATGGACTAACAGCAAATGTGAATTCACCCAAAAAGGAGAGAAATCAAAGAATCCTGTGACCTGCAAGACAGGGTTTTAAACATCAGAAGCAAAAAGCCTGCCCACGTGTGAAAAGAAAAACGGCTTTAAAAGCCACAGTGGAAAGATAGCATTGCTCACGCAGAAAATGTCAGGGAAATATCATGTGGGGGTTGACCAAAGCGAATGTAGATTGTTCCAACCCACAAAACTCCAGTCACCTTTGAATAGACCCTTACTACAGGAAAAAACAGTACTGGCATGCTGTCATGATGCCCGCTCCCGGGGAGCCGGTTCAAGCCCTGCGTCCCCGAAAGCGGACATCCACTCCCCAAGGAAGGACCCAGCAACCCCATATAGGGGCCCTTTGGACAGTGTCCTGGCGCCTATGTCGCCAGGCTCATACAAGACATCAGTCCTGGCGCCATAGGCGCCAGGCTCATTATGGATGTGCTTGGGTGCACTTACCTGATGCAGACCATGCTGCAGGATCCCGGCCTCCTTGAGGCCTGAAAGGAACTACTTTACCTGTGGGACTAATTTACCATCCGGGGGTGGTCGGGGAAGGATACATACCTGGAACTTCTTCCAAGGCTATTTAAACCCCACCCGAACAGCCACACGTGCTTTGCGTTGTTCTGCATCTAGCAGCTGGACGCTCACCATGTCTGCTCCTGCATCCTGACTTCTGCCACGCCTGCCAGCATCCTGGATCACCTGCAAAGGAAGAGAAGAAGAGAACAGAAGAAGGAAAAGTCCTTACCTGCTAAATCCGCATCCCGGAGACATCTCGCCGACAATCCTGAAAAGGAAGACTTTTATTTAAAAGCTCATTGCGTCGATCGCTGCAGCGCCGCATTCCACTCACCTTTACTGGGCGCCTCCATGTTCAGCAGCGATCATCCGGATTCGCAGTCACGCCCCAGCGCCTAGGGAGAAAAAGACCAGAACAAAAGGTGAGAGAGAGAAGGGAATAAGGAAAGCTAAATCTCCATGTTAAGACTTACCTGTTGATTCATTCCCTCTTCATTTCGGGTCCGCGCCGCATCCTGGCATTTCCGGACCCCGGCCCCTAAGGGGAAAAAAAGATATCAGCGTTAATGAGCGAATGAAAAGACATTACCAAAAAACTCTCATTAAAGACTTACCTGATTTCTACAAGGATTTCACCTCTCATCTCGGGTCGGTGCCTGTTCCCCGGCATTCTGTACCCCGGCCCCTATGGGGAAAAAGACACTAGCATTAGTACATTAATGCATGGACACAAGGGGAACCTCTTATCAAAAAAAGTACCTGGAAGCCAAGCAAGTTTGGTTCTCACCAATCCGAAAATCCAGTGAAGTAACTGGATACCAACGCGCCCCTGCATCAGAAGCAGGATGGAGAGCTCGTCCTTCCAGACCCTAAGGTGAGACGCTACGAGGAATCACAGAAGGGTTTCGAGGAGGGTGAGAGGGGAAAGTGGGAGGCTGATTGCATTACCCCGCAGACAGTTAATCCCCTATTTTCACCTACAGAAGGATACTTCTGCGAGCCAGACAAGCCAGATTTGGGGGCCCGGTCCAGTCCATCTTCCGAACCCTGCGCATCACCTTAGAAGAGGTCACAGCAGCGCAAACCAGGCCAGCACCTCCTTGGGAGTCAGGTGAGCGTTACACACGGCGACAGGAACTCATGCTGACAAAGCCCCACTGCCATAGGATATCACACATCTTATAACCATCCCGCAATAAAATGTGATGCTGGAGAGGGTGTCATAATTCCTTGCTCTGCAGACAAGAAGGCAGGAGCCCAACGATTTCAAAAGAGGAAAAGTGTGGCAATAGCTTGACTAGGAGGTGTGAGCTCCTTGTTACACCCCCTTCAAAAGAACCCACACCACTTCAAAGAGACTTATAAAAAACACTGGTTAAAGGCTGAGCCCAGGGAGACAGATGACTGTGGGGGGAGGAATTGGCCCTCTCCCAGGTGGAACAAGACACTCCCAAGTTACATTAAAAGATTGATTTTGTTTTAGGCATTTTCGCAGCAATCGGAATAAGAATCTGTATCGTTTTATGCAATTTTTTCATGTAATTTCCAGGTGGTTTTAAAGAGACTAATTGCATTTCCCTAGGAATTTGCTGACTGAAATGGCCAGTTAAGACTAGTTTCTGGCTGATCTGAACAGGTGACAAATATGACAGTTGATGGAAAGATGGAAGATGAAATTAGGAACATGCTGGATCATTTGCAGAATCATAACTGTTATGCATTTTATGAAAATGACAAAAAGGTGCCAAAGGGCCATGCTACCTCATACGGAGTTGGGCATTGGCTTACCTAATTCCCTGTGACCCACTAAAACCGCATATCTATTGCATATGGCCGGAGCTAGTATAATTATGAACTTATGAGACATAACTAGTTTTTGCCAAAAAGTGGTCATGAGAACAAAGTGTAATAAATGCAAATAGACAGCTGGTGCTCTCTTCCCTTGAACCAATCATGCCAGGGGGCAGAGAGAGCAATTGTAAACTGTCCTATCCAAGCAGCAAGGATAATTCCAGGGTACTCCCCCTAGATTGTAAAGTTTGTGTTATGTAAGGGGGGTTCTACCAGGTCAGGAGAGAGAGAGAGACAAAAACCGGGGGAGACAGGAGAAGGACGGCGGAGAGAAGGCTGTGGAACCATACCATCTTGGAGAGAGCAGTGACCAGACCCCTTTCCCTAGAGTGTCCTGAGTTCCAGCGGCTTTCCAGAAATCCCAAACCAAGGCTTACTTTGCAAGTAGCAAATAACCCCAGCCCTAAATTGCATAAGCCCTTCCTTTTTGTAGCATTGCATCCAATATTTCCCCCATTGAAAACCACTAATTATCACTGTAATTCAGTCACTTTCCCATAGAAGAATCTATTTGTGGCCTGTGTATGTTTAGCATTTCTCCTTTGGCAAACCTCTCAGTTGTCTGTGTAAATCCTTAGCAATTTTTCCTTAAGTAAATCAATCAATTACCCTATTTGAAATTCACGGTTCAAGAGTGTTGAAATTTAAAATCAACCCTCTTGTCCCTGGTGTTTCTATTTAATCCTCATAATCATTAAGTGTTGCCTCAATAGAATTAGTCTCCTTGTAACTGAAAACCGATTTTGTCAGTTTATTGTGTGCATTACTAAACGAATTCCCATTTGCATCTGTCCTATTAAAACCCAAACCTTTGTTCCATTGAGAGCAATCCCTTTGCCGAGAAGTCTACATGTTATGTGCCTTTGTCCTTGTCATTGAAAACCTATTTCCCTATTGTAAGTTAAACCCCTTCGCTGAGCTGCCAGTCATAGTAAACGCAGTGTAAACGAATTTTCATTTGCCACTGTATTTTTCCCTTTTGCATTTGCTTTCTCCCAAAACCGATTTTCCCACTTCATTTCTATTGTTGCCCTGGTGTGCTGATTATTATTCTCAAACTTTCCCCGTCTCCTAAAATGTAAGCAATACGCATTTCCTTTCATTCTGTCCCCTACCAGTTGTGAGTAATAATCAAAATCCCATTCTGGCATTTTGCTCCAAAAACAGGTTTTCACTTTCTTTGCTGACTTCCCATCTGGAGGTGGTGGACTTTACCCCAAATCCGATTTTCTCTCTCTATTCCTACTCCTTGCTACTCCTTCCATTCAAAGGAATCAAGTTTAACTAATGTTTGGGGGCGAGTGTTGCAGGGAGGAGTGCTAAAACCGTTGCGCTATCACTTTCTACCTGATGGTATTTTCCCGTTTTGTCATTAAAATAAAAGCGAGTGCAACGGTTCATTCAACTTGATTGTATTTTCCTGTTTGTCATTATAACTAAAATGAGTGTAACAGCCCATTTCCACTTGGTCGCTCTAGATAGGATATTGCATTTGTGTTGCCACAATTTTGGTGGCTGCTGTTTGTTGATTATTTTCCTCTCTCATTAAATAATAAATAAATATGTAATTGATACACACAATCCTGGTTCCTAGTCCATTGTGACAACGGGTGTTTGTGGAGGCTGGGTGCGAGATGGGTCAGAGGCCTACTCAAAGGAACCTGTAGTATATTTTTTTTAAAGTGTTTTATTGTGCGCCACATTCATTGTAGGGAAAGGAGTTCCCTAACTTCCATTCCTGCGCAGATGAAACCCAGGTTTTTATCAGGGTGGTCAACTTTGTAGAGGCATTTAGCAGATTGGAACAGTGTCTGGAAGAAGTTGGCAGATGGATGTCTAAGAATCAACTACAGCTCAATGCAGCCAAGACCAACTTATTTTGTTCGGTCCAAGACACTTGCTGAGAGCAGCCAAGAAATTGCCTAGCTCAACTCTTTTGGGAAAGTCCTTAAAAGTTGACACTGGACATTTTCCTTAACTGGTAAGGAGTTGATGCCCTCCTTCCTATAATCAGTCTGACAAGCCCTTGAAACACCTTTCATTCCAGCAAGGATGGGGCGACACACTCTTCCTCATCCCAACGACCATCAAGCACTGCGAAACAGTCCCTGTTATCAAGTATTTTTAGACCTGACACAAAGTGAAGATCTGAAATACTTATACGTCCCATCCCCTTTCCTCCAGCCTTATGGGCGTACCCGTTTCAGGGGATGGTACTGGAACCTTTTGGCAGCAAAAAATGGAGCTTCCCCTTTACATTTTGGAAAGCGCGTGGGGGTGCTGCCCTAGGCGTAGGTCCGCCCACTACCCCTGCAATCCGGTGCTACACCTCAGTCTCCTTTTGACACATCAGACACTCGTAAACCTGGCCAATCTGTTATTTTAGCTCCTGGCGTACCTCCTGGGATGGAGGGTCATATGTATGGAGGAAAGTGGACTTAGTACTATGAGTACTGTAGTTACTACGGTGAGTAATTTTCCTCCATCCTTGTGGATGATTCTACTGAAAACACTGAACTGGGTAGCAAATGAAAGCCTAACTGGAGGCAAATAGGTTCCTGAGAACTGCCTGGCCGAATTCAGTTTCCCTCCTGGAACTGGTGCCCAGGGAGTGGTGTCTGCAGAAAGCTGAGGGCGTGGCTCAAGTCGCTGCCTTGCTGATAACCTCCCAGGAATCGTGTCTTTGAAACGCTACAACCGTAGCCTTGGACCATACAGCATGCGCATGGATACCCGCAAGCACCCTCTTGCCCATGGCCGTGTATGATTCCGATATGACCAGAACCATCCACCAAGCAATGGAGCCCTTGAACACTTGAGTACCAGAGGTGGAGCCACTGAACGTGACAGACGGTACCTCTGATTTCCTGAACTGTTTTGACCGGGAGAGGTAAAACCTGAGCACCCTCTGCAGATCCAAGGAATGCAGGGTCCTTTGTACCTCTGATTGAGAATTAGGGAAGAAAAACTGGCAAGCAGATCTCCTGATTCAGATGAAAGTGAGAACCTACCTTAGGTAAGAACTTGGGGTCAGTCCAAAGGATCACCTTGTCCTTGTGGAAGACGGTGAAAGGCTTCCATGCCGATAGGACCTGAAGCTCACTAATCCTACGTGTCGAGGATAAAACCACAAGAAGAACCATCTTCAGCATCACCCATTTGATATCAACTGATGCCAGTGGCTCGAATGGCTTCCACTGAAGAGCTGATAGAACCA
Source organism: Ambystoma mexicanum (assembly GCF_040938575.1). Classification (NCBI taxonomy): domain Eukaryota; kingdom Metazoa; phylum Chordata; class Amphibia; order Caudata; family Ambystomatidae; genus Ambystoma; species Ambystoma mexicanum. The sequence goes on from NC_090933.1 coordinate 398,300,750, forward strand.
CGTTCAAGTCCCATATGTGTACTGGCAGAAAGTCTTGACAAGCCCTTGAGGTGTGCCTTGACTACCAGGTCCGCCCTTGAAAAAATGCCCTCCTCCCGAATTCTTTTTCGGCCCCTATGGCTGGCAAGTAAGTGTGGCAAGTGTTGACTTGGACCCCGGAGTGGGCCAGATCGGCCAAGGAAAAGAAGAAATCGTCCAAGTAGCAAGAGAGGGGGTCCACCACGGCCTCCTGCGCCCAGTGGCAGAACATGGTCCATTTACTCAGCTGATTAGGAGCCATGCTGCGAGGGTTAATTTGCCTGGATTTGGGTGTTCACTGCTTCCTTTTGCTGCGTTAGGAAGCCTTTGCTGGGGACCGGCAGAGGGACTGGCCCCTGTGGTCTGAGCTGCAGGAGATCATAAAACCACACCCTCAATGGCCATTGAGGAGCTACAAGGAGCAGCCTGCAGCCCACACCATTTTTCAATGCCAAAAGGTTCCGGTACTGTCCCAGAGTTGGGAACGTCCACAAGGATGGAGGAAAGGGGACTTGGGACTCTAGTTACTACAGTGAGTAACCTTTATACCAGTGCCACTCAACGTTGCTCATTTCCTGCAGAGACCATGGCATTAGATGGAACATCACTATCGGACACTCCACGCACTCTCAGAGCGTATATATTTTAATGAGGAACTCTGGTTAATTTTCAATTTTTTCTGGCTCTTTGATTTCTTCACTTGTTTATTATGGACTTTTTATTCCCTTTCTTCCTACATCTTCTATCACAGCTTTAATTTGGGTAGTGGCATCAGGAACAATCAACACAGCCAAATCCTCTTCATTACAGGAAATCGCACCTAATCTTTCATATTCTTCTAAAAACTCCTGTGATGAAGGCCTATCACAGGCATATGGATGAGGATTAAGTGGTGACAGAGGTGTCTCCAACTTCTTCCCCTGAGCGAGATTGTGATAATAAGGAATCCAACTTTCCTTGAATAGTTCACAATTTAAAGAAATGCACCTTAACTTTGTCCTTAATTAAATCAAAAACTCTCACAAGGGAGTTCAATACAAAATGTAACACTACCAGCGTTGGTGCACCTATATCCTTACTTGGATGATGGGAGTATTCAGTGGAGCTTAAAAGAGTAGTGATATCTGCTGATATGTTAGCTGTATTAGGCTAGGGAGAACTAACAAAGGCAGGGGTAGCCATCAGAGTCCATGAAAGAGGGGCCCGTCCCGCCTATATCGATTTTCTTGCAAGTTTTCTATATCGGCCACTCTCCACAGGAAACCTCACGATCTTCCGGCTAGATGGCAGAGGGTGTCCAATCATCCAAAATACTGGAAACTTACTAGTTGATGAGTTCTCTAACCATCCTATCTCTGCTACCACATGAACACGTAGGCCGTTTAAGCGAGGTAACGATTTATTGGATGAATGGGGATGCAGAATTTACTCTTACATCAATAATCAGACAGACTCAGGATGTTGGCAAAACATAGCTGTTTTAATATCAATTGTCTAAAACAGGGACTACAATGGACATCAACAGATGTTCACTCAAGTCTCAACGTTTTACATGAAAAAATCCATTTATATAGCTAAAACTCATCATCATTGACATCCTACTACGTGGCAACATAAGAAAAACCTAACTGTGATTGTGGTTGGTCTACGGGGAACATCTAAGTATACTTTCTATGGGGGATAGGATTATGATTGGGTCTTTACAGTCAGGTGGACAACTATGCCCGTCCCTAGTGTAAGTCATCTTGTCCCTAGACAGGCTGACCTGAAGGAGATGAGAGCCAAACTAGCTGGGGGCTAGATATGTCAGACAAAGAGAGAGAAACCTTCAGTAGGGAGGAGGGAGGTGATGCATGCAGTCCCTAGGGATGTCTGCAGACAGACAAGGAAGTGAGATGGTCTGATCTAGAGCAGCCTAAAGACAGAACGACAGATCCCATAGCATATCCAGAGCGACCTAAAGGACAATCACATAGTGAGAAGGGAGAGTCACCACCATATGTGAGCAGGCTGAGGTCATTGCCAGGTAGAGGCAATCAGGAACCCTTATCCCCACTATGCATAGGCAGACAATGGGAGACGATTGCAGATTTGGGTTCTCTTTATTGGAGAAAGGAGGGGCCAGACCACAGTATATTCCATGACCACAAATGGATAAGGATAACTGAAGATCCAAACTTCCTAGTTTAACAGCGGGAGCGGGGGAAAATGTACTTATGAGCTAGAAATAAATGACAGGGGCAAATACGTTAGCAATAAGGGACATTAAGGGTCTCCTAGCAGCTCCTAGCAGCTATTCTTGGGGAAAGGGCTGATGAAATTTGGACGAGAGCAGGCTATTCAAGTGTCACGGCACAGAACATATCATATCAGAACATATCACACAATGGAGCGCCATTTAACAATTGTAGAGCATATGTCTGGAGAGCGCTTAGGGTGCAGTATCCTGACACATCAGACATGGGTGCAATTCTGGCACGTGTTGGAGAGCATTCTCAGAAATGTGCTAATTCCCTTATACCTTTGAGAATCCCAGCTCTTTTTGCTGGACTTTAGGACTTTTAATTTCTAACCTGGAGAGCGTGACACCTTTTTCACGCTCTCATTTATTTTTCTGTGATTTGGACTCTTTTGACTTTGGAGTCTGAGAAATGCCATAGGCAACATCTTTACATTGTGACACATACCACCTTTAGTGCAGTGGCACATGGAAGTCTCTTAGATTTACCAGCGGTTTAAATACCTTCTCTTGGTGAAACTACTGTTTCCAAGAGCAGTGAAGTGAAATTGACTTTACTTACATTTTGTAACTTTCTAGACTCAGCACACACCATCTTACAATAGGGTGCTGCAGGGGTTACTTAGTACCCCCTTTGTCTAGTTTCCCATGTAACATTTTTAATGTTGCCCTTTCTATAATTAATGGCTGGTGGCAGTGATTTACTTTTTCCTACCATTGTGTGTTTCTACCGCGGACTGAATTTGCAGCTGCAGTAAAGCACCCATGGGTGTCCATTTTGTCAAAATGGCCCGGTCTTCTTTTTTTGCCATTTCTTGTTGAAGAGGTTCTTCTTGAGATTTACTCTGCACACCAAGTTTGGTCCCTTTGTTCATTTTGTCTTTGGTGGGATGCACTGGTGAAGCCCGCCTCTGGCTCCAGCGTGTCTGGCAGGGCAGGAAGTGAGGAAGGTGCCCAAAACTCCCTACAGGAGTGCACCCAAAGGTGATTGGCTGACTGGCTGTTCTTGGAGGACAGCCACCCTGCTGTGCGAGTGACAACTAGGCTGCAAATGAATGGGAGAAACCTGCATAAAATGTGAGGCTTTTTGGCTTGGAAGGCAGAGTCGACAACTGGACAAAGGAATCCGAAGAACCTGGAAGAGACACTTGCTGCAACTCCTGGACCGTTGGTTTTCCTGGTGAAGCCCTGTTGCATTGCTGAAGCTCCAAATTCACCTCGATTAGAGAAGCACTGCAACAGACGACTTCTCCCCTTGGGTTGGTGGGACCAATCAAGCCCAAAGCGAGCTCATCTGGACATCCTCTCGGAGCTGGCTGTACTTCCATTGCTGCTGCAGGAACCAATTGCCAGGGAGAGGAACACTAGAATCGAGTGTCTCGTTTTTAAGTCAGACCCGAGCTACAGGAAGATCCTCTCGGGTTCCATGAAGCAGGACTGACCAAGCCTGAGTCACCTCAACAGAGTACTGGACCCTTGATGCAAGGAAAGTCCATAAAGGTATCCGAGAACCGCGCTGGTGCTATTTGCGAGAGTGGTGAGAAGCTGAAACCGCAAAGTGCCGCTGATCTGAAGTTTGCCCATTGCTGCTGCCGACCTTCAATTCGTAGTGCAGGAGTCCCCAGACATCCTCCCTCTTGTCCTCAGAACTGAGGCCCGGGACCAACAGCATCTGTAGACCTACACTGGAAGAGAAGCCAGCTGGAACCAATTTCTTCAAATCAAAGGTATTGTAAAACTAAGGGGTTGCTTATCTCTTGTTGTGTAGCCTTGCTAGCTCACGGTTGAGACTTGTCTTGGTTGCTTTTGCAGTGTTGGTTGCAGCTTTGCCCCTCACAAGCCTCTCAGCTTGTGGCCCTATGCAATTTCATTTTCTACAAAGACTTCTAAAACATTGTGCAAGACTTGTAACTTATCTGCAAGAAGTGCTACAGCTCCCCTAGACTTTGTTCAATTAACATTGGCTGTCCTGGCTCCCCGAAAGACTCTTCTTACCTCTGACGTTGTGCTTTACCTTTCCCCTAGGAAAGGGTTAATTTACTTTGCATTGGAGGGTTAAAAAAGTACTTGCCTACTTAAGAATATTTGTTAGTCATTGTTGTGTTCCCTCATCTTTTCCTTTTGACACTAACCTCAGTATTGCTCTAAATGTGCCACTGATATATCAATGTCCACAGTGTCCTAGTTATTTAAGTCACCTCAGGGTGTAGGAAGTATCTGAGTGCCATTCCTAATGGGTATCTACTGATTTATTGAAACTGAGAGTGTGTATTTCGAATGGATTGTGTCCTCCCACGTATTCCTCATCTTAGATATATATCAGGCGAAACTGAAGGTAAGGATATATATATCTAAGATGAGGAATACGTGGGAGGAACATCCAATCGAAAGAACGTTACAGTTGGTAAGTAACTTGTTTTTTTTAAGTATATTATTGTTACATATTTTGCTCCCTTCTAAAGAAGGCTTATTCAACAGACTGTTAAATTAATAAATAATTGTTCAATCAAGAAACCTTGAGTATAAGTGTTTATTTGAATACTTGTCACTGTGAATCTCTGTTTAGTAAGCCTGCAGCTCAAATTGACCCCTCTTGAGATAAGCCTGGCTGCTCAGTCACTCTACCAACTTGTGTAGTACGTGCTTATACCAAAGGTTGGGTTAACTATTGCCAGGAGGACAAGGCTGGTGCAGTCTCCCACAGGGCACTGCATACAATCTTGCCTAACAGCACTTAAGATGAAAGATGACAAGGACCACTTGCTTACATTCAAAGTATTCAGGAACGGTGGGGAAAGACAGTGGCAGTATTTTACCACATTTTATTTCAGGGATTGCCTGAGCCGGTACAGAGGCAGCTTAAAAAATTAGTGGAAATGGAAGCGAAGCCATGGGCAGAAATACAGTTGACCATAGAGCATCACTGTCGACTGCTGCAAGAGAAAAATAGGAAGAAGAAAGATGCTAGAAAACTTGAGGAAGCCAAGTTAGTTTAGAAGAAATTGTCAAAATATGCCATAGAAGGGGCAATATTGACAAGCGGAGAAGGATTGGGAATGCAGCAAGTAGTGGGTACATCGCAGGCAAATAATCAACGCCAGATGCATCAAGGAGGGAGTGGATTTGTACCACGAGGCAGAGGAATGGGCTACAGAGGAAGGGGTGGTTTTCAGAATATGCAGAATGATAATTGGAATATGCAAGGAGGATTTAACCAAGGGGGACAAATCAGAAGAGCTCCTCCTGTATGTTCGACATGTGGGATGACAAGGCACATTGTGCGCACATGTGGAAGCCAAGGGTATGTACAGAATGGGCAATTCTCAAGAGGGGGTACAGCTTATCCTCCAGCATATAGCTCACAAGCTAGGGACGGGTTTGCCCAAGATAAGACAGTGTATCAAGCACTGCAAATCACAGGCATTGCAACCACAGCAAGCACCATTAAATCCCCTACAAGTGCAGTCACAGCACGCACCCAGGCAGATACAGCAGAATGCAAACACAGGACAGTTATTGACACCTAGATTAGGGGGTGTCACTGTGGTAGGAGGAAGTGCTTTCGCAGGTACGGGAATAAGCATGTATCCACAATAGGACAGCTCACATGGTGACTTGATGTGTTCAGTATTATCGGTGACACCAGACCCCCAAGAGGAACCAAGGGTTGGTGTGACGATGGGAGGCAAATCTTTTTCTTTTTTAGTAGACACTGGGGCTACTCGATCATGTATATGAGAAGGAAAATACCTAATGTCTGCAAATGCCATGAATGATCAAGGATTCTCTGGAGCTACACGTCGAGTTCCTTTTACTGATGTATTACCAGTTTCTATAGGACAGTGTGACATGTCTGTTCCATTATTGTACTCAAGACAGACACCAGTCAACATTCTAGGATGAGATTTAATGACAAAACCGAACATGACTATTTCTTTTACTGATGAAGGCATAGTGTGTTCTATTCCAGGGATACATTATATCAATGTGGGTGAATTTATATTGGCATTTACAGGGCAAATGGCTCTGCGAGGAATGCCTCTGGAACCAGAAGTCTTTCTTTAAAGAGTATGCATTTTGTTGACATGGCTACCCGGCTAGTGGGAAAGATAATGCGAATAACTGATGAATTTTTGTTCAGGCCACAGATACCTATGAACGAAGAGTGGGGACAGATTATTCCCTTAGAATTAAATATAGCCATAGTGCGAGGGGAAATGGCCACGCTCAAAGGAACAGATGACTAGGGCAGGCCATGGAGAACGGCGATTGCCATTGGGGAAGGGTGTAGACTGACTGACGTCACAGACGAAGACATGTTTAGAGACGATCCGTCAGATGATGAAGTAATATTTGAGATGAATATTACATATTGGATCAGGATAGAGAAAAGAGAGATCCCACAGTGAATGCTAATAGTGCGGCAGCGTCCTGCATTTTTTGATGACGATTTGGAAAAAGTACCAAACTCTTTATGGACTACAGGCCCTTATGATGTAGGCATATTGAAGGGGATAGGGGAGGCTAAGATAAAGTTGAAACCAGGAGCAATTTTCCCTTGAATAAGACAGTATCCAATATCTTGAGAGGCAGGTGAGGGTATTTTCAAGACTATTTCAGCCCTGATGAAACAAGGTAGTTTAGTGACGTCGCATTCACTGCGTAATACCGCGTGAATCCTATCAAGAAATCAAAGGGAGGGTCATGGAGATGCATACAAGATATGAGACCGATTAACCAGATTGTAGAGGCAGAGTTTCCTTTATTTCCGAATCCAGCAACAATATTATGCAATATCCCAGCAGAAGCACGATGTTTTACAGTGATTGACTTGAAAAATGCATTTTTCTCAATCCCGTTGCATAAGGACTCCCAAGACCTTACGTCATTTAAGTTTTGCCAAACTAAACTGAAAAGCACTCGGTTGCCCAAGGGTACTGTGAGTCTCCATGGATCTTTAACAGGGTCCTCCAGATGGATTTAGGCGATGTTGATTTGGAAAACATGTGATACAGCACGTAGATGATATTTTGGTCTGTAGCACAACAGTAGATGAGTGCAGACAAGACTCAATTCATTTAATGACTATCCTAGCAGACCAGGGATTCAAGGTAGACAAAGAGAAGCTGCAATATTGTTAGTAAGAAGTGTTGTATATAGTCCAGTTAATCTCACATGAGGGAAAAAGGGTCACACCTGAAAGAGCTGAGGCGATTATGAAAATGGCAAAACTACATACGATAAAGCACATGCAACAATATTTGGGATTATGCAACTACGTTACAGCGTGGGTGTTTGATTATAGTTCGTACACAAGACCCCTTTTGCAGGCTCTGAAGAAAGCCCAAGTGAATAAAGAAAAGATAGAATGGACTGAGGAAATGGAGGAATGGTTTGAAGAACTAAAGAAAGCAATTTGTACAGCTCCAGTTTTAGGAATTCCCAATTATGACGAGGAGTTTTTTTTATTTTCGCACACAAATGGGACAGTCATGACAGCAGTGCTTACACAGAGAACTTCACTGGGGTACAAACCTCTGGCATATTATAGTGGAATTCTGGATCCAGTTATGAGATTCCTTGCGAACAGTCACTGGCAGCAGCCGCGTTCGCAATAGAGAAGTCTACCAGTATCGTGATGGGATGTTCCAGGACACTTTTTGTAGAGCATGCTTTGTTTGCCATTTCAGAAAAACCTAAGGGTACATTGACATCTCAGACAGCTTCTGCATATGAGGTGGTTATATCGATTCCAGTCATCAAAACAGCCAGGTGCAAAATAGTGAACCCTGCCACGTTTGTAGCTGAGCCTGTGGTAGAGGGTGAGCATGTGCATGATTGCGCTAACTATAAGGAATTCTATGATGACATCCTGTGTGTAAAGGAAAATGCAGTAGCATGGGGGGAGATTCTCTTTATTGATGGTTCTTCAAAAATCGATCAAACTAGTGGAGAAAGGCATTGAGGCTCAGCTGTGGTAAGACACAGAGCCAATGTTGAATTTGAAGTGGTAGCAAGAGCAAGACTACGTCTCACTTTTCAGCGCAAGCAGCAGAATTGGTGTCACTTATTGTCGCGCTTGAGAAACATGCAGGGCAGAAAGTGACGGTGTACAGTGACTCCACCTATGTGATGTCAACCATGCACGCAGGGTTAGCACATTGGAAAAGGAGGGGCTACCTCCGAGTGGATGGCACTCCAGTGCAACAAGCAGCATTATTGGATAGGCTTATTAAGGCACTACAACTCCCAGTAGCCATTGCAATAGTTAAATGTGCAGCACATACTAAACAAACTGACTTTATCTCTTACGGGAACGAAGCCGCAGACGACGAGGCCAAAAGGTTGCATATTCACCAGATATCTCAGGTTTGATACTCCAGATGTAAAAGAGAAGGTAGTCACAATCATTATAGTAAATGAAGGGTTTAATCATTTATCAAGAACACAGTTGATGGAGGTTCAAGGCAGTGCGCCGCAGGAAGAACAAGAATTGTGGAAACAGAGGGGGTGCTCCTTGTCCCCCTCTGAAGCATTATGGCGACAGTATAGCACTGGAAAGCAAGTGATGCCAGTAGCCTTGTTAAAGGTAGCGCTTCAACATCTGCACTACCCTGCGCATGAAACTAGGGAAAGCCTTGCAGCAATTTTTGCGGAGGACTGGTTCATACCGAACATGTTCGAACATGTTGCATTTTATGTAGTAACTTGCATCCTTTGTCAAATGTTTACAGCTGGGCATACACTGCGAACAATCAGAGGAGTGATTCCTCGACCAAATGGTCCTTTTCAGCATTCACATATCAATTATGTTGATATGCTGCAAGTATGTAGTGGATACAGGTATATGATAGTGGTGGTGTGCCCCTTTTCCAGGTGGATCGAAGCAAGTCCTTGTACACACCCTGATGCCACTTGCACAGCAAAGTGTTTAGTCCGAGAACTTTTTTCCCAGATGGGGAGTATGTGAGGTGCTGAGATCCGACAATGGGACACATTTTGTTAATGAAGTATTTGTACAGAATAGCCTATTGCTAAGTATAAAACACAAGTTTTCTTCTGCTTATCACCTGTAAGCAAACGGGTTATGTGAGAGACTCAACTGTCTCCTTAAAGAGAGAATTGCAAAATTAAAATTGACACTGAAGAAGGGATGGCTGTATTGCCTGCCCCTTGCATTATATGCATTAAGGAATCATCCTGGGTCAGACCACCACCTCACACCCCACGAGTTAGTGACAGGGAGGCAAATGAGAACGCCTTTGTCTCCTCCATCGAGAAGCTGAAGTGATGCCCAGAAGACTGCAGAAATGTTAGGAAATGAGTTGTGTGCTTATTTGACATGTATGACCGCTAGTATCTGTTATTTCAGATCAACTCAAACGCTAGGGGGGGGGTCGGTCTCAGGACACAGATGAATACCATTCAGCAACCAGAATTCAAGAACTATTTCCTGTGCCTAGACTTTTTATTGGAGATCCAGTCCTAATAAGGAATTTCACCCGGAAGTGGTACGAGCTACACTTTAGTGGTCCCTACGTAGTGGAAAACATTACTCCCTCAGCAGTAAAAGTTCAAGAGAGATGCGCCTGGATCCATTGGAGCGACGTACAGCCATACGCTGGTGAGTCCGACACACCCCCAACTATCGAATCAGAAGCAAGACAAGAAGAAGCAGTTCAGCATGTGAAGACCCAATCAATGATGAGGAAGGACGCTAAGGTTGCTTATTAAATAAATGCAAGCATGCATTTGGACTGTGGCTCACCCAGGACACTCTTTATAGATATTATATCAAGAGTGCAAACCCACTTCTTGAGTCACAGGAATCTTTGAATTGGACTTTAGAAAGTGTTGACGTACTAAATATGCCAAACCTGGAGTTTGAATTTGCCGACAGGAAACGTGCGCAGTTTCCAGACTTGTTCCTCACTGAGTTTGTTTGGTTAAATCAATGGTGCTAACAGATGCTGATGCCCATAGGCTCCTTCTTGCTGTTTTCATTTTTCTAGCTTATCCTGCTCTTGTTGAGCGCAGTGTTGATATACGCACTTTTCTGCAGGACCCTAAACATGGCCCTGCAATCAGGAGGCTGCTTATGGCAATTGTTGAACAGATGCTACAGTTACCTGACCATTTAACAGGGTTACCTGATTAAAAAGGGTTTTCCTTCCTAAAAGCAGTATACAGGCACAGTGAAGAATGTTGAGAATGGTACAGTTTTGGAAAGTGAGCCAATTCAACAACGTGTGGAAAATCGTAAATGGTGGGTGGATTAATGTAGTGGTGCATAATATATGCGTGCTCAGCATTTATCGTTGTTTTCCTGATTTTGTTAATTCATAGTGTTTTATTTCATTGGTCCAAGCAAAGTAGAAGTCTCTTTGATTCTTCCAACGCCAGTGACTCTCACAGAATGATCTATTGCTGGAAGACCAAGACCATTTGTGATTTTCCCCACACCAGTGGCTCGTGTGAGGGCGCCTATTTCTATGACAAGTGTACCAAGGATCTCCCCTGTAGGAAGGACCATTACTAACATACCTCTCGATTATTATGCAAGCACTCAATTTGCAAGAGAGAGACACAAGAGAAGCATAAGGGAAGATGATCATGAATGAAATAATTATCTAGACAGCACAGCGCACTTGGGCAATAACATTTGGTACCAGAATGTCCAAGGAGAGTTGCTATGTTTGTGCTCTCATACCTTATGCCATGGGGAATTGTAAGATATTTATAGCTTTAGAAGTAGCAGTCCAGAAAGCTCATTGTTTGACACACCTTTCACTCTGCTTTACGAGAGGTCCGTTCCAGGGTCGAACAGCATCCTTGGTATCAGTGACTGAGAAGACAGCTCCAAGAGAAGATGATTATGTGCAAGATTTAAAGACAAGAGAAAGGCCAGCAGCAAATAATTAAGTGATAAAATATGAACAGCCTCAAATAAATGGAGCAGGAATCAGATGGGAAGAAAATAAAATGCTCAATTGTCAAGGAAAGAACCACGAAGAGATACGAAGATGCAAGGAAAGAGGTCAGCTGCAAATCAAATGAACAATGCTGACTCCAGAAGGATGGGCTGAAGGCCTGATCATATGTAGAGCATCAGCACTAATGGGATACTATGAACCAGTCATAGATAATGCAGAAAATGAATGCAAGCATCATTGGCCAAAAATTGTGACATGGCTGACATGGGTCAGATAGTACCTCTAGCAAATGCAGAACTGTGCTTCAGAAACAATGGCACAAGAAGAACAAGTTACTTACCAATTGTAACGTTCTTTTGACTGGATGGTCCTCCCACGTATTCCTCGTCTTAAATATCTTGTCTCCCAGCTCTGCTGCTTCGGAAAGATTTTTTTCACCAGAGGGCGCTGTGTTCGAGGCCGCAGAGTCGTAGTCCCCCGAGGGCTGCCGTCGAGCGTCAATGTCATCCGCTGTATAAAGGGCTCTATCCGTGCCCGTTACCTCAGTACTGTTTTTACAGTGTTCACAGGTGCATCAGTTGATCAGGCTTCAAAGTCCTCAGGCTCTTAAGGAAGTTCGAGTGCAACTGGTGTAAACTGTACAGAGGGGTAGGTTGGGAGTGTCGATGAGGAATACGTGGGAGGAACATCCAGTCAAAAGAACGTTACAATTGGTAAGTAACTTGTTCTTCAAATGGATTGTGTCTTTCCATGTATTCCTCATCTTAGATAGGCTCCCAAAGCAGTAAGAATTTGAGAAGGGAGTACCAGAAATTTCAATCATAGACTGAATGAACGACAGCTTTTGCAAAGAGTCCTCCTTGATATGATGTAGAGTCCAAGCAGTAATGCTTCACAAAAGTGTGCATTGACGACCAGGTGGCCGCAGCACAAATATCCTGCACAGGGGGCGTGGCTTGGCAGCCATGGACTAGGCTGGGAGAGCTCTGTGGATCCGCATAATTATCCAACAAAGCGCAATGACTTTCGGCTGAGTATCCAGCGTGAAACTGACATGCTGCCTCATGAATATATGGAGCCCATGATACACAAGACCGCACAAGAATTAGAAGGAAACTGACGAAGATATGCAACATTGTTGCCTTCTGCGAAAGTCCTGAGCTTTTAACAAAATGGTGGCTGCCCCGTAACAGAAGAAAAGATAAACGACGGGCGAAACTGGAGCGGGGGACCGGCGAGGACAGTGCAGCTGGCACCCCTACTGTGAAGCTGATGGAGTGGAGGGAGAAGGACGCGGTCCGGACCAGGGAGGTCGAGAGAATCGATCGTCTTGCGTCGCCAGCCCGGGTGAGCCTGAGGTCCGGTGGCCATGGTGCAGAGTCCCGGTGTACCCGTGCGAGCACCGGAGCAAACTCCCTGAGCTCTGTGGCAGAATAAGCAGGGTGAACCGAGATGTGAAAGGGCTGCGAGCCCGCACGTAAACAGAAGAGGGTTGAAGGACAGAGAAGCTGCAGAGCATGGAGGAGAGCTGGAGGGGCGGCGGTGAACCACAGAGGCTGCGGCGGACGAACAGGTGCCAGAGTGGGGTGCGGGCGTCCGCGGCAGCAGAAGGGAAGCCCTCAGGAAACCATTAGAAGCTGCCGGGCCGCGTGCCCCGGAACGAGGATGCCAGTGACGTGCTTATGGGCAAGACAAAGCCCACAGCAATAACGCACTGTTGCAGCGCGATCCCCTGAGGAGCGTGGAGGTGCACCAACACGGTGCCCCTCCACCCCCACTCTGGCAGCAAATGAACACTCCTAAAGAGGGAACGGACAGAGCAACCTGCTCAAGGCAAGAGAAGGGGCCAGACAAGCTGCATGGGGGGGGCAAGGCTATGAGGGAAAATAATTAAAAATAAATAAATAAAAAAATAAAAAGGACAGACAACCCCTACTTGAGGCAGAAATTAAAAAGCCCTAACTGTGAATGAAGGCAGAGGGCGGAAATATGCCCCCCATATGCAGTAGATAAACACAAGGACCTACCCGAGAGATAAGGAAACAATCACCCAGAGCCACGACAAAGGGCAAACAGGGGCACGCGGAAGACAGAAGGAGGCCATAACAGGGCTCTGGAGGCCCTGTAAAACCATAGCAGGCTGTCGAGGACACAGCTTCAACTGTGTCATACTGGAGTGTTGACACCCTATCCCAGAGGGCAAGTCCAGTGGTGGGATCATTAACCAACGCGCATTATAGAGCAAGACACACACGGTAGGAGGAGGGGGCTGTCCCAAGAGTGCTGGGGGGAGGCCCCAAGCCAGTTCAGGACAGCAACAAGACATGTACTGGATGAATAAATAGGAAGTGTGTGGATCAAGAGTTGCAGACCCCCCACGGGGCAGACCAGAGCATCAAGGACTAGATAAGCATCCACTGCCAGAGGGAAGGGCGAACAGGGGCTGATGAGGACTGACATTGCCCAGACATTGCCCACAATAGGGCATTGGAGGCCCTACTAGACCACAGTGGGCCAATGGTGCACAGCTCAAATTGGTTCACACTGCCATGATGCCACACTGCCTTGGCGCATAGGACTAGATGTGGGACCAATGACTATTATACATGATGGCACATGGCGCACGCGGCGCACACAGGAAACTGCCCCATGGGCACTAGAAGAGGATTCTGCCACTGGAACAGTGCAGCACCAGAGTACAGACTGTTCCAATAAACAAGGCACTCAGAAAGCGAGAGCTGCAAACACCGCACGCGGCGGACTGGAACATCACGTAAGCAAGCGTATGACGAGCAGTGCTACAGGAAGCCTGCAGCCACGGAGAAGAGGCTGCCGGGGGGCAAAGGACCCGCACACCACCGGTGAAACGTATCCTGGTGTAAAGACAGGGTGGGGCAATGTCTGCAAAGGGAGGTAAAACCAAGGGCAAGCAGGCCACAATGGACATATTTGCTAAGTCGCAGCAGCCCCCACCACCCCGGCACAAGGAATGGCTGCCACACCTGCAGATGCAGCCTCGCCGAGAGAGGACCATTTGATCCTAACAGCCATCACGGAATTGAAAACCTCATGGGGAATAGCGATGGCACCTGAGAACTGCACTAGAAACCAAGATCGACGCAGTGGGAATAGACATCAATCTGCTGAGACAGGACGTGAGAGCGCTTGGTGAAAGAACGAGTGGCCTAGTATCAGGGCTAACGTTTTGATCAATGGATTCGGCAAAAGGTTCAGCAATATCTTCCTCTTCACTTAAGTACAAGAGTTCCCCCGATCTCCCCTCCTCCTCCTTACCTGATGAGGTTGAATAGTCCAACTTCTTCCTTCGGGTGTGTCGAGCGTTGGGCTTCTTTTTCTTGAGTAGATAGGGTCTGCCTCGAAAGGAAGCCACCGTGAACTCTAGGCCAAGAGATCCACAGTCTCTCCCCTCCGTGACAGCCAGATGTTGCAAGGGGAAAAAAGCCTTAGCTCAAAAAAACCCTTGGTGCAGAGATGAGTAGACGCCGGAGAAGCTGTCAGAAGACTTGGCTGAGGTCTCAGGTGTGTCCGCAGATTGAAGAAGCGGGTGGAGGAAAATCCACTGGAATAAGAGGCACTGGATCGTCGCTCCTGGAGGATGACTGATGGAAGATCCACGGATTGAAACACAGCGAGAACAGAAGAGATCCTAATTGGAAAGGCAGACGGGAGAGGAAGCAATAGATATGCTTAGGCAGACAAAGGGAGGCAAGAAACTAGGGAAGGGAGAGAGAGAGCCTGGGAGTAAAGAGGGTGAGCACAATAGCTGGAGTAGCGGGCGGAGTTAAACTAGAACACTGCTGGGAGGTAGCAAACAAGCGCACGCTACGGAGGAATAAGCACAGTTGCAACGCGCCGGGCCGCCGACAGACGAATGGTAAATACTATCGGCGGTGGCTATGTTGGAAAAAGAAACTAGACTGTCAAACATGTAGAAAAGGAAACGTGGCGGCACAGTTTAATGGCGTCCTAGTTTCCACCTCCTCCACACACGCCAGTCGCCAGCGGCTGCGACACCTAGAGAGCGCTGTGAAAACTAACACGGACATCAGCGCAAATAATGCCAAGGAAGTCCACATACTGAAACAATAGGTGACCAACCTAGATAACCGAGCGGAGGAAGCAGAGGGAAGAGCATGATGCAATAACATACACATGGTCGGCCTGCCGGAGGGAGAGGAAGGCCAGGACCCCACGGACTATATGGAGAACATGATTATCCAGGAAATAGGAGCTAGCAAGCTCTCCCAAGGGTTCGCAATCGAATGCGCGCACAGGGCCCTGATGAGGAAGCCGCAACCCGGAGCCCCCCCTCATGCAATTAGAGCAAGGATCCTGAACTACAGAGATGGAGAGAAGATCTTGGAATTCTTTCGGAAAGGAGGGAAGATAACAAGGGCGTCAGCGACCATCACTGCATACCCTGATTACACCATGTTGGTGCAGAGTCAGCGCTATAGCTATGTGGCGATCAAAAAGGAGACTGCGCGCAGCCGGATTCAAATACATGCTCTTGTATCCTGCAAAGCTCAAGATTTTACACAAAGGCAAAGCGCACTTCTTTGACACCCCGGAAGACGTGGCGATATGGTTGGACGCACATGGCTGTCCGGAACGAGATGAGGAGAAAGGCTGAGAGGAACACGATAAGTGATTAAAAAGCCACGCACGCTATGGGGCGGGGATGGGGGGCCTAGGCCAGAGACTGTAGAAAAGGATAACAATGGCGCAGCTAGAAAAGATAGCAATGGGAAACTGTAACATGTGACACTTGAACACGTTGGACTGGAATATAAATTGTATAAAGAAAATTGAGCAGTGTTAAGCGCGCTTAGTTTGATGATCAAAATAGGAGTTAAGATGGAGACAACCTACCCCCAGGAAGTAGAGTAGTAGGACCGCCACTAGTGTGATATCTCCCTGCTGGGCCA
This sequence comes from Ambystoma mexicanum, assembly GCF_040938575.1. Taxonomy (NCBI): domain Eukaryota; kingdom Metazoa; phylum Chordata; class Amphibia; order Caudata; family Ambystomatidae; genus Ambystoma; species Ambystoma mexicanum. Next base: position 398,316,889 of record NC_090933.1, read on the forward strand.
TGAGTACAGGCAATTGCTGGAAAAGGGCTAGATGTGGGGGTGCCTGAGATTCAGGTATGGACCCCTATGCAACAGTTGGGAAGGGGAAGGGATAGGAGTGGGTTTAAGTGTAAGTTCGGGCAGGGGAGAAAGGGGGGACGGGAGGTGGTGGGGAAGGGGAGCGGGTGGAGAAGGGAGAACGTTGGGAGTTGGAAGTGGGTTGGGATGGGAGGAGGGAGGGGGGAGGTTGGTGAAGTTGAAGTGTTTATAGTTAGGGGAAGTTTATGTTGGGGAACGAGCCTACACCCAATAGGGAAAAAACCTAGATATGGACTGCACTTGCAGAGGCAAGAGCGAAATGCTAATAGATCATGGGGGACCTTAAAGTAATTACTTGGAATGTTTGAGGGCTCAATAGCTATCTAAAGAGGAATAAGGTTATGATGTATCTGCGTAGACAGAAAATACACATATCCTTGATACAAGAGACTCACCTCACACAAGACAGGCTGGAGGTGATCCGGAAGAAGTTGAGGGGGACTGTGGTAGGTGCAACATATTCGGCTTATGCTAGAGGGGTGATTACCTGGGTGGCACTGCATGTCCCATTCCAGCTACTACAATCTACAGTGGAAGCAGACGGGAGGATGGTTATAATAAGAGGGCTGGTGGAAAACAAGGAAATAAGCATTATAAATACATATGCCCCGAATCAGAACACAGCGGCATACTTTAGGCCCCTATACAACAAACTCAGCATGTGCTTAGGGGGGGCGGTGATTTGGGGAGGAGACTTTAACTGCGCACTAAACCCAAAAATAGACAGATCAGATAGCAAATTAGATAGACCCACCCCAGCTGCCAGGGCGTTGCAGTCACTGTTGACGGACTTCGGGTTCGAGGATGCATGGAGAGTGCGCCACCTGTAGGACAGACAATATTCGCATTGTTCGGCCCCACATAATTTGCACACTAGGCTGGATTATATGTTTGCCACACAGGAGCTAATGGCAGAAATAGCACAGACCGAATATAAAGCGAGGGTCCAATCAGACCACTCGCCAATGGTTCTGGTATGACAGTACCGACCCCCCAATAGCAAGGATACCAACGTGGCGCCTCAGTGCTGAGGCATTGAAAGATACAATTTTCAGGGAGGAATTGAGAGAAGAAATAATAAGCTATTTTGAGATCAATACTGGCAGTGTTGAGACAGCGGGTATGCTCTGGGAAGCCTTTAAAGTGGTAGTGAGGGGGATAGCCATAGCTAAGTCCAAGGGACTACAAGGAGGGATATTAATCGGAATGCAAGACGCAGAAAAAGAATTAGAAACAGCGTTAAGAAAGGGAGGTAATACCAAGGAAGATAATGAAGCAATACTCAGGCTGCAACAGAAATGTGCTGGACATTGGGAGAGATTGTGCAATCTTAACTATAAAAAGTACATAGAGAGACAGCATGCTAGAGGTGATGAACCAGGGAGGGCCATGGTATGGTTATATAAAAGCGAGTCCCCTAGACCCACAATCAGAACAATAATGAAGGAAGATGGGCACATAGTGGACACCCAAGAAGGCGTTAATCAGGAATTTGTAGATTATTACCAACTCCTGTACGGAGATGAAGAGGGAAGCAATTGCAGGAAAATAAGGGAAACACTGGGAGACATAGGTTTGCCGCAAATTAGTGCAGAGGAGCGAGAGGAACTGGATGCTCCGATTACTCTAGAGGAACTAGAAGAGGTAGTGGTGCAACTACCCACTAGCAAGACTCTTGGGGCCGATGGACTCCCTAGCGAATTTTATAAAATGTATAGAAATGAGGTGCTCCCCCCGCTTTTAGCGATGCTAAATGAGGCATACGAAATGTGAAGGCTGCCAGAGTCAGTCCCTAAGAGAGGTGATTATCATACCGCTCCCTAAACGCAATAAGCCTGGCAATGATTGCGGATCATTCAGGCCGTTGTCAATGCTAAATCAGGATAGCAAAATGCTAACAGCGGTCCTAGCAAACAGAATGAAGAGGATCATTAATAAATGAATACACCCCGACCAGACTGGATATGTTCCAAATAGGAATATAACCAACAACCTCAGACGACTCCACCGAGTTATTGAACACGTGAATGGGGACGCGGGCGAAATGGCAATTGTATCGCTGGATGCAATAAAGGCCTTTGACTCAGTCAAATGGCCCTGGCTGATTGCAGCTCTGACCAATTATGGGATAGGACCAGGGTATCTCAAATGGGTCAAACTACTATATAGCACCCCACTGGCCAGGGTTAAAATGGGAGCAATAATATCAGAGAGGTGGCAACTCAGTAGGGGCACTAGACAGGGATGCCGTGGTCCCCTATGTTGTATATTTTAGCCCCAGGCGATATACCATAGGCAGCAGTATTACATAATAGGAATCACCATAAAAGGGGAACCACACTTAGGGCCTGATCACGACTTTGGCAGTAACGCCAGCGGTATTACCGCCGGCGGTATTATCCCGATCGCCGAACTCACCGGCGCTAATAGCGCCGCATCACGAGTTCGGCGGTAATGTAATTCCCCATTCCCCATTGAGCCCATTCGGGAATGCCCCATTCCCCATTGGGCTCAATGGGGAAAATTTGCGCTCTTACCGCCGGCGGATTTCCTGCCGGCGGTAATGGCGCGAATTTTCGGCGGATTTCCTCCCAGCTCAGAGCTGGGGCAAAATCCGCCGAAGTCCTGATTTGGCTGACCCTTAAATCCGGCGGTAATAGCGCTACTGCCAGATTTAAGGGTTACCGCCAAAGTCATGATCAGGCCCTTAGTCTCCTTGTATGCAGACGATATGCTGTTGTATTTACGTTACCCTGAAGAAAACCTCCAATATTTTCTGCTAGTGATGGAGGGATTTGTCAGGCTGTCTGGCATAGCAGTGAATCCTAAAAAATCTTGTATAGTTCCACTGGGCAGATACAAAGGGATTACAATTACCTGTTTTACAGATACCATGGGAGGTCAACACGTTCAGATATCTTGGGATAGATATTTATCATACGGTGGAGGCAGAGCACCAACATAACACTGAGAAAGCGATCAAGAGTATTGAAAATAGTATGAAGTTCTGGGTAAAGCTCCCCTTGGCGATGATGGGAAGAGGGGCAATCCTGAAAATGGTGGTCCTGCCAAGACTACTGCATTATTTTGGGAATATACCATACCTGATACCAAGGCGATTCTTTGCTAAGATACATAGCATATGTAGGGAATTCCTTTGCCATGGGACGAGGAACAGAATTGCCATTTGGAAGCTACAAAACTCACATGATATAGGGGGTATAAAACTGCCAAATTATGAAATTTACTATCTAGCAAGCCAGCTACAATATGTAGCAAAATGGCTATCAGAAGAACCAACCTCAGAATCCAGGCTGTTTCGACTGGACTGTGCCCATTCTTCTTAAAAGAAATGATGTGGCTGCCCAAATCAGATATGGAAGGGCGCCCAAAGATGATGATACTAGGGTGGGAGATATGGCATAGGGCCTGTCAGGTAATGGAGAACCCATCCCTGTTTTCCCCGCATGTACCATTTGTCGCACTGACGAGAAAAGAAAGGCAACTAATGATGATGATCAGGAAGCATTGGGAACCGGTAGGGATAGTGAAAATGGGAGATATATGGCAAGAGGGGAGGATAAAAGACTTTGAGATGTTGGAGGAGGAAATGGGGTTACATCCGGGACAATGTATTACATACCATAGGGTGGTGCGGCGAATTAAAGAGAAATGGTCTGAAATAGTACTAGATGATCAACCGGACGCCACCATAGACACAATATATGACATAACAGAAGGAGGGCACAATATATCTAGGATATATGAGCTGGTGATGTCCAAAGTGGGGAGTTTTTAAGTAATGGGTAATCCCTATTTTTTGTTGACGGGGGGTCTCATCTGGAGGAAGGGACAATCTATAAGGGAGAAAAGTGAAAAACAGATGGACTACCCCTCTCTTTTAGTCTTGTATGGATCTTACGTGAGAGTTAAAGGCAAACTAACTATGTCATTAGTTAGGAAGTCGCAGGCGGAGAAAAATTGCACTAATCACTCCAACTTGTAACAAAGGTTCTGTCTCTTTAATAGTTGTAAAACATCTTTAAAAAGCATTTTTAAATTGATTCTCAATCATATCACTCATTCTACATACATCTCATCTAACAGGGGAGTTCTAAAGTGAATATAAATCTTTGTAGGCATAACATTTCAGTTTGAATATGCATTTTTGACATGGGAGAAAAACATTTGATTTTCCTTAAACATTCGACATATGTTTCGGCCCGTTATGATATACCACTTTTGTCAGCAGTGGTCACCAGACTAAGTATAAGGCCATCTTCAGGACACCAATTGCTTTGTAGTTGATCAATCTTGATCCCCTTTTAGTACATACACACGTATGTCCAGATCTTGTATTTATGTGACTAGAATTCTGCGGTTTATCTCGCTGTCTGAGCTTGTTGTACTCAAAAATTCTCGCGCAGGTAACTTAAGTTGCGCTGTGTGATGTTGGTGCCTCTTAGATGATATGAGGAGAAATGATGACTTTCAGTTTGGCATCATCATGGATTTGTTTCCTTTTAGTCCGCAAAGGGCATGCGCGAAGTCAGCTTTTTCGCGCATGCCCTTTGCGGACTAAAAGGAAACAAATCCATTCACGGCCTTTCAGTCCATCCTAAATCACCAGAAGGCACCTGGCAACATTCAACCAAGGCATTAACGACCATTTATGCAAAAACAGCTGATGCCAAACTGAAAGTCATCATTTCTCCTCATATCATCTAAGAGGCACCAACATCACACAGCGCAACTTAAGTTACCTGCGCGAGAATTTTTGAGTACAACAAGCTCAGACAGCGAGATAAACCGCAGAATTCTAGTCACATAAATACAAGATCTGGACATACGTGTGTATGTACTAAAAGGGGATCAAGATTGATCAACTACAAAGCAATTGGTGTCCTGAAGATGGCCTTATACTTAGTCTGGTGACCACTGCTGACAAAAGTGGTATATCATAACGGGCCGAAACATATGTCGACTGTTTAAGGAAAATCAAATGTTTTTCTCCCATGTCAAAAATGCATATTCAAACTGAAATGTTATGCCTACAAAGATTTATATTCACTTTAGAACTCCCCTGTTAGATGAGATGTATGTAGAATGAGTGATATGATTGAGAATCAATTTAAAAATGCTTTTTAAAGATGTTTTACAACTATTAAAGAGACAGAACCTTTGTTACAAGTTGGAGTGATTAGTGCAATTTTTCTCCGCCTGCGACTTCCTAACTAATGACATAGTTAGTCTGCCTTTAACTCTCACGTAAGATCCATACAAGACTAAAAGAGAGGGGTAGTCCATCTGTTTTTCACTTTTCTCCCAAAGTGGGGAAGGAAGTGGTACAACTGAGACAGGACTGGGAGGAGGAAGTGGGTGCCCCAATGAGTGATGGGATGTGGGAGCGAGCCCAAAGGTACCATAAGAAAGTGTCAAGGAATGCAAGGTTACAACAAATACAATAATATTGAACCCACAGGGCTTATATGACACCCCAGAGGATAGCTAAATGTAAAAATGCAGGACGACAATCATGCCCGAAATGTGAGGAAGAAAACTCTGTAGTGGCGCACATGTTTTGGACATGTCCAGCAATTGAGAGATTCTATCGAGAAGTGGCACATAGGCTGGAAGAAAAAGGGATTAAGATAATGGTGGAAACAGTGTGGGCATGTCTGATAGGAGGGTTTCCCAGACCATGCAAACGTAAGCATGTAAGTAAACTAAAAGACTTGCCATTCATACTTGCGAAGCGCAGAATCACTATGGGATGGAAGGCATGCCATAGACCGAGAATAGAAGTATGGTGGAAAGACCTTCAGAAATGGGTAGAAGCTGAAACCGCAGTATGGCAGGAAGCTAGTAATTCTGGAGGGGAGGAGGAGGCTGAAACCTTGATAGCCTGGAAACATCTAATAGCCAAGTTGTTTGGGCCCACGCAAGACCGGTCATGTGATCGGGACCCAGCAAAGAACACAGGAGAGGGACCCCTGCTGCAAGCCATAGAAACAGAATATGAAGGAGAGTAGGCTCGAATGGCGGGGAGGGAACGGGAGAAACAGTGGACACTCATTGAGTGAAATAAATTTGAAATGTTATTACATGCACTGCAAGTTTGGTTTGTGGTGTTTGTTGAAATAAAATTAATAAAATTGTTTTTTAAAAAATAATATATATCCTGCACTGGGACACCCCTCTGAAGAGCCGTGGAGGTTGCCATGTCTCTGGTTAAATGAGCCCTTAACCCATCTGGAGGCTCCTTCCAGCCAATTTATAGCACTGCGAGACTGCTAGAATTATCCATCTGGATAGAGTTTCCTTAGACATTCCAAGGCCCAATTTGTGTCCAGTATACCTAACAAATAGTTGGTCACATTATCGGAAATTTGCCAGTCTAGAAATATAGAAACTGAGAGCCCTTTTTGGGTCCAGTCTGTGCAATATTTCCTCTTCCTTACTAGCATGTGAAGGAGGGTAAAAAGAAGGTAAGGTGATTTTCTGTGACAGATGGAAATCAGAGACTATCTCAGGATGGTTTCACTTTTAGAATAACTTTGTCCCTATAGAAAATGGTGTGAGGAGGCTTACAAGAGAGCGCCTGCAACTCACTCACCCTGCGGGCTGACATTATAGCCACTAACAAAATTGTTTTTAGAGTGAGACGTCTTAACGGGCAAGAATGTAAAGGTTTGAAAGGGACGCACATAAGACATTTTAATACTAAATTAAAATCCCAGATGGGTACCAGAAAAGGGGTCAGAGGGTACACATGTGTCAGCCCTTTCAAGAATTGAATGACCAAGGGCATTTTAAAATAGGACACCTCTTCCGAGGAACGCTAAAAGATAGATAGCGCTGCCAAATATCCTTTTATAATACCGACTTGGAGCCCCAGATTGGCCAAGTGTAAGAGGAAAGAAAGTACTGTACGAGTATTTCATAAAAATGGATCCACATTTTTATCCCTGCACAAGTTACTGAACTTGTTCCAACGACACTGATACAAGGATTTTGTTGCTGGGCGAAAGCAAGGTCTCATTACGTCATCCGGGAGGTCCCAATCCTTACATCTCAGCCTCTCAGAAACCATGCGTGAAGGCCCAGTGTCATGACCTCTGGATGGAGAACCCGACCTTCCTCTTGCGAGAGAAGATCCCCTCTTTGTGGAAGACGTATTGGAGGGCAGATGAACATGTCCAGAAGGTTCAGGTACCATGTCGTCCTGGCCCAATCCGGGGCAATTAGGATCATGGTTTTCCTGAACTTTCTCAACCTCCTGATTACGAGGAATCACAGGGACTTTAGGAAACGCGTATAGGACGGATATACCCAGTCTATCATGAATACGCCCCATAGATCTCCTCTTGTGGGAAATTCCCTTGAGCAGTACAGTTCGCATCTCCTGTTGATACTGGTTGCGAACAGATCCACTTAAGGGGTTCCCCAAAGGGCGTGGATCTTTTGAAGGACTTCCTGAGCTAGTTCCCACTCGTGAGAGACTGTGCTCTGCCTGCTCAGAGCGTCTGCCGCCGTGTTCTGCTCTCTGGCTAGGTGAACTGCTGATAGAAAGATTCCTTCTTGCATTGACCAGAACAAGAGCTGCATTGCCTCTCTGCACAGTGGTAGTGATCCTATGCCTCCTCTCTTGTAGACGTAGTACATGGCCACTGTGTTGTCCGTCATTATCAGGACATTCCTTCCCTGTACAGAGGGCAAAAAGGCCTTCAGTGCTAGTCTGATTGCCCTTTGCTCCAAAAGGTTGATGTGTAGTTTGGACTCCGATGGAGACCAATGACTGCTGATTGTCAGATCGTTGGTGTGGGCTCCCCACCCTGTGAGTGAGGTATCCGTCACTACTGTTAACTCCGGTCATGGTTGCCAAAAAGGTTCTCCCTTTCGGATATTTTCTTTGCAAGCCCACCATAGAAGATCTTGAGCCACTTTGGCCGGGACTCGCAGAAGATTTGACATCTTCCCCAAAAATTGGGACCATTGAGTCCTGAGGGCCCATTGAAGGAATCTCATTCTCAATCTGGCCTCTGGCACCAGAATAATGCAGGATGCCATGAGACCTAGCAACCTTAGAAAATCGAATGCCGGCAGATGTTGGGCATTTTGAAACTTTTTTACCATCTGCAGAATTTGGTGAGCTCTCTCCCCGGGAGGTGAGGCTTTACCTGAGGAAGTATCCAGGACTGCTCCGATGAATTGGAGTCTTTGGCTTGGAATCATTTGTGACTTCTTGTAATTGAGGGTGAAGCCCAGTCTGTGTAAGAAGTGGCAGGTCATTGGCAGATGTTCCTGGGCTCGTTCGGGTGAACTTGCCCTGATTAGCCAATCGTCTAGGTAAGGGTAGACGTGAATCCCCACTCTCCTGAGACTCGCTGCCACTACCGCCATCAGCTTGGTGAAAACTCTCGGGCGGAGGTCAGCCCAAATGGCAGAACGCGGAACTGATAGTGAGAACCGCCAGATGCGAACCTCGGGTACTTTCTGTGCTTGAGATGGATTGGCACATGAAAGTAAGCATCCTGAAGGTCCAATAAAACCAGCCAGTCCTGAAGCTGAAGAGCCTAAAGGATCTGAAAAAGGGTCACCATCTTGAACTTGTCCTTCCTGAGGAATTTGTTCAAATTTCTTAAGTCCAAGATGGGTCTCAATCCTCTGTCCTTTTTGGGGATGAGAAAATAAGGGGAGTACCAACCCTTGTTCCTTTCCGCTACAGGTACATGTTCTATTGCACCTTTCTCTAGCAGGGTTGAAATCTCTTGTACAAGGAGCGGGTCTGGAATTTTGACAGAGTTGGCTCCCGGTGGATGATCTTGAGGTCTCTGATAAATAGGAAGGCAGTAACCATGGGTCACTATCTCTAGTGCCCAGGCATCTGACATAATGCCCCACCATTCGTTCAGATACTGAGTGATTCTGCCTCCCACCGGGGTCTTGTGGGTGAGGACCTCAAAGTGGCTTTGCAGCAGCTGCAGCGGTGACTGAGGAGGTAGTAGCCAATGCTGGGGCTGATCTAACACCTTTCCCCTTTCCATCACGAAGGGGTTTTCTCTGTTAGCCTCTTTGACGGCCCTCCCCCCCCCCTCTTCCAAAAGAGGAGTAGAAATGAAAGGGACGACTCCTCCAGGAAGATAACCCTGCATAGGAGTGTTGTTGAGTCTGTCTCATGGCGGCCCTGAGTGATTTCGCTGCCGCTTTTGAGGTCTGCAGCTTCTCCAAGCTCTCGTCCGCCTTGCTGCCGAACAACCTCAAGCCATCAAAGGGCATATTGAGTTATCTGGACTGCACATCCGGTGCAAAACCAGATTTTCTCAGCCATGAAAATCTGCGTAGGACTTTGCTAGATGCCATGGACCTGCTTACACTATCAGCAGTGTCCAGTCTTGACTGGAGGCATTCCTCCATAGCCTCTTTCCCATCTTTCACTATCGCCAGGAAACCATCCCGTTCCTCACCCTCCTGGATGTGTTCAGCTGCTGATGTCATACAGTCCCACATGGTGTATGTAAATCTTGCCAAAGTGCAAGTTACATTAGTCGATGTAAGGGCCATGCTGCCCGAAGAAAAGACTTTCCGGGCCCAAGCATCAACTTTCTTATCCCTATCTGGTGGTATTGAAGGGTAAGCTGACTGCCTAGTGGAGGTTGCAGCTTGTACAACTAAACTTTCAGGAGAGGGATGTTTAGATAGATATTCAGGATCTGATGAAGATGGTCTGTACTTTGCCACAAATGTTTTATTTACTGCCGAACCCGAATCAGGGGTATCCCAATTTGCCATCACCCTTTTTTGCAGTGCCTTATGGAAAGGGAGGACATGATCTTTTTGAGGTCCCTCAGTCAGGATATCAGTCATATCATCCTGGTCAAAACTTGGGGAATCTGCTTTCCAACCCATGAAATCAATTACCCTTCCCATGAGGTTCCTATACCCAGGATATGCATGATCTGCAGGGTCTGGTTTCCCTAATTCCACTCCAGGGGAAGTGTCTAGGCCACTGGCATTTTGAACACAATCATAAAGATCTGTCATCTTGGTACTCAGGTCTACTAATCTTAAGGGACCTCCCTGGCTCCAAACCTAATCCCAGCTGAAGTTACATCCTCTTCAGAGGACTGCTCTTCAAAAATAGACGTCATAGATCTGAAAAATTCCTGCCTGGGTTGAGGCTCGAAAACCTTTTCTGGTAAAGGGAGTGGAGTCGACTTTGGCATTGGTATTAAGGAATGCTTCGATAAAGTTGTCGATGGTATGGATGCTGACTTCGATGTCTTCAATGGAGGCTTCGATGCCGTCGAAGTAGGCTTTGACAATGTCGAAGGTGTCGACGCCATTTTCAGTGGTGGCTTCGACGCTATTGTCGTGGACTGTATCGAGTCGGATTTCGACATTGATTCTGCTGCCCCCGATTTATGCACCAGTGGTTTGGCCTTTACATGAGGTGTCGGAGAACTTTCCCTTGATGACACCCTTGACTGTTTATTGGATCTCGCATGCCTGGTCTTTGATCTCCCTCTGTCACTTTTGGAGTGGGCAGGGGCATGATCTCCACGCGGCTTTTTCGAGGGGGTCTGGGCTGCTTTATCAAAGATTTTAAGCATCGAAGCCCTAAAGGCCTCCCATTTTTCAGAGGAATCGTGCTTGGAAGGATGAGTCACCCTTCTCTCAAACGCGGAGGAAGAAGAATTGTGACGTCGCTTTTTCGACCTCTTGGACGAAGACGAGGAGGTTTTCCTCGAGCAACTCTTGGACCTTGACCTCCTCGACCCATGTCGAGATTTTCCTGAATCTTTTTGTCTTTTTGAAGACCTATAAGATTCCTCCCCCACCGCCAGCTTACCTTTCCGTTCTCTAAGAGCCTTATTCGACATGGGCTTAAAGGAACCACATTCGTCAACCTGATGGTTAGGGCTGTGACACCAAAGGCAATTCCGATGGGGGTGTAATTGACATTTTCCTACCACACTTCAGACATTTTTAGAAATCCGTCTTGGGTGTGGTTGGAGTAGATCACAAGGACATTGTCGAGAAAAAACCTGATGCGCCGTTCTGTGACACGAAGAAGTGCTCGGAAAAATGGAACTCAGGTAACGGGTGTGGCTCAAGCCCTTTATACAGCGGATGACGTTGACACTCGGCGGCGGCCCTTGAACACACCAGCCTCTGGTGAAAAAAAAATTCTGAAACAGCAGAGCTGGGAGACAAGATATCTAAGACGAGGAATACGTGGAAGGACACAATCCATTCGAAAGGTTTGGATGAATCAGCAGTGCAGCCGGATTTGCAATGTACCAGGCATGAAGAATGGAACAGTAGTGATAATGGATTACTACTGAGCCCGTGGCTCCAGAGCATATATGAAGTTGCCCAAAGTCTCGGGAGGGCTGTGTTCCATAGTTCTCATTCACGTTCCAGCATTGGTGATTCTGAAGTGACCTGAACATAGAAGAATTCCAAAAAGCAAATGCTCACCCGAGGAAGAGATTAGTTGGATTTCTCAATCGAACATTGAGGGAGAACTACTTTTCAGCTAAGTCCATAGAAGCTTTTGATTCGATTCCGTATGAACACAGGTTTTTCACTGCTGCAGTATTTACGACTATCTTCATGCCAGGGATCCAGACAATGGCAAATGAGAAGTGGTTGCAAATCACTCGCTGCGAGCTCCTGCAAACTATCAACACTACCATAAAGGGATTCAACTCTATCAAGGAAGAATTGAGAGCTATAAGATTGATGACCCTGCAGAACAGATATGTCCTGGATGTGATTACAGCCATGGATGGAGGTCTTTGTGCCAAAATTGGAGAATCATGTTGCACATTCATACCTTCTCACAATGACGAGAATCGGACCTTGACAGAGACCATAACCATGCTTATAAACCTACACATCAAGATGGAAGCTGAGACAGAAGATATTGGAGATGACAGCTGGTTTGCATCAATCTTCTCATGGGTTCCACAATGGATGGCAAATATTTTCAAGTTTCTCAGAGCACTATTGGTGATGATCATATTTGGATTCTGTGTGATCAGAATAATAATAACACAGTGCAAGAAGACGTCAAAGAAGGCAATAGGAATGAATATCATGATTGATGTTGAGTCTGGGGTTGGACTTAAGGAGGTGACAGATGAAGAATTCAGAAAATATGTAGAAGAAAATATTCTAGCACCATAGGGAATGAAGTTCCTGTATCCAAGGAACCACAATAAGTATGTGGGAAGATGGATCTACTGCAGCCCTAATGGACAATGTAGCCGCACGACCTGGAGTATTGATGAACATGTAAAATCAGCAGGATCTCCGAAAGGAGTAGTAAAGGTATGGACTACAAAGAAACACTTTTTCTGGAGAGGATGTCTAGATGTGGAAGCAGGTGAAAGAGTGGTTAATAAATCAACCAGAGGGGGGACTCTAGTGGAGGAGCCAAATGCATCTACCGGAAATCCCGCCCCTATTTTGCCTATATGTTGGAAGCCGGAAATTGTGACATGCACAACGCCAGTACATGTACCTATCCCACGAAGAATCCTCGAAACAAGGTATCCACTAAGAATGCCCTGCATGATGTACTCACGGAGAGATGACAGTCTCTTAAGGGAGGTCCTTGAAGAAGTATGAAGCGATGAAGGCAAAAGACTGGTGAGGTCACATGAAGCAGAGATGATGCACCAAGAAGAGATGCCAAGGAAGAAAATATATAGACCTTATAGAATCTGACGACCAAGTGAAGAGTCGAGTAACCTTTCATGTGTACGAATGAAGATTGCACGTGTGAAGAGCACTGAAGAAAATGCAAATCGCTTTAGACTGCAGGCGGTGCCGCCAATATATATATGTGTATAGAATCTGGATGTTCCATGTTGCATTTTAGCAAACTAGGACCCTGTGAGCAAAAAGGGCTAAAAGTGTGGCGCAGCAGAGAAAGGCAGCTGAAGATGAAGGAAGAATTGAGAAGGCTTGTCTGGTACAGTGTCAAGGGTTGAGGCAGCCAAGAAACTGGTTATTTATTCGAGAATATACAATGAACGTGAGAAGCGAGACAAGCTCCTGTTGAGGTGCAATGGAAAAACACTGAGTGCCAAGTTTTATTCATTTAATAGTATTAAATACGAGAAAGGAGCTAAAACACAGTCTCTTGTCACATGGGGTAGATGGAAATAGACTTTGGGCAAGCTACATCGAGACTGAAGATAAGAACATGCTTGCACTCCCTTATATTCTCAGGCGCAGTGATACTCTGCAAGGCCAAGTTCCAAGACAATTCAAATGGCAGACAGCAGGAGTGATGATGGATGATGAGCTAATTTGGTGGGAAGGGCATGGACAAGTCCACCCACAAGCACCTGGGGTACCAGCTTGCATGCTGCTAGCGGGTGGAATATCCCAGAGGGCCAATGAAAGGTTGTGTATTTGATGGCAATGAAGATGACTTGCACTAGGGGTGGGCATAGTTGTCCACCTGACTATAGATACCCAATCATAATCCTATCCCCCATAGAAAGTATACCTAGATGTTCCCCGTAGACCAACCACAATCCCAGTTAGGTTTCTCTTATTTTGCCACATAGTATGACGTCAACGATGACGAGTTTTTGCTATATAAATGTATTTTTTTATGTAAAACGTTGAGCGACTTGAGCAAACGTTGATGTCCCTTGTACTCCCTGTTTTAGACAATTGATATTCAAACAGCTATGTTTTGCCAACTTCCGGAGTCTGTCTTAATATTGGTGTAAGAGTAAATTCTGCACCCCCATCCACCAATAAATTGTTACCTCACTTAAAGGGCCTATGGGCTCAAAATGGATGAGATTTGTATCCTCTTGCAAAACCCCATAGATTGCTCTGCTTCAGATGTGGTACTGTATCCTATTTACTTATTACATGGGCCGGGAGGAAAGCCCAGGGGTAATGCATTTGTCTTGGAAGCAAAAAAACGCAGAGCAACACAGGTTAGAATCCCAGTCCCACGCTTAGAGACTGGTCTCCGGTAATAAGCACATTATAAAAGATGAATTATTAGACTTGAGTCTAGTGTATTATTTACTTAAAGTACACCTCACAGCCTACACCACAACACAAAACATCATGGTGGAGAGTTCCAGTAGTTCAATCCTTAATGGAAGGCGTCAAACGCATGCACCCACCAGTGTCTCACATAGATGGAGGATGGCATCTAAACACAGTTCTCTCACAACTCATGCGATGCTCCTTGGATGCCATGCACAAAGCCCCACTTAAACATACAAGGTTGCTTACCCCATTGCTATTACATCTATAAGAAGGATAAGTGAGTTACAAGCCTTATCGGTTTTTGAACCAATCGTTGCCATAAATAAAAACAAGGTGGTGTGAAGAACACATCCTAGATTTACTCAAATTCATTTCTAAATTTCACGTGAACCGATCAATTGAATTGACAGTGCTCTTCTAGAACCCAGAGAGCAAAGGAGAAACAGCACTGCATGCACTGGAAGGCGATAATCTTCTTCCTTGACAAAACTAAGAGCATTAAAAAAACACAAAACTCCTGCCTCCATACTGTATGAGTCTTTTGTACCACAGAATATGCACTTCGCCTTTACATTTAGGTGCAAGGATAAGCGTGACTGCGCACGCTGACTCTGCCCCCACAGCAGGCCGTTTTTCCACACGACTGAAACGGATGCTTCCACTGTGTCCACGTATTTTCTTCTGCTCACTCCCTTTTTCGCGCAATCTATTTTACATTTTTCTTAATTATTACTTCTATTTGCAACAGCCTTTGGCGGCCCAGATTACCCTGGCGCATGTCGGGTACCTCTGTCTTCAGTAGGTGTGTGTTGCACCGCACTCCTTTCCCGGTCTCGGATCACCACCAGTAGGACACGTGTGCGATGCGTTGACACCAAGATCGCTCAAAACCAGGCTTGCAAGATTGTGAAAAATCTTTTCTTAATTAATCCACCGGACCACATCAACAATTTGTATGATAAGGTACATGAGCCTCTATTTCCAAAGGTACCACAGAAGGGGACTCCTTTCCTGGTAGTTCTGACTGGGAGAGGTCAGAAGATCCTCATACCAGAAATGGGCCTGCATCGAGGGGTTTGTGGACCCTACCGGGCCCAGTATTGAGGGGTGTAAAAGCTCTATTATTGGACATTCGGCCAAGGTGCTGGCTGGCTCTGAGGGGGGTGTCTCTATGCAGCTATGCAGGACTTCCAGCACTCCGACCGAGGGCTCCAAGCCTACTGGAGATCGCGCTGAGGTTCTAAAGAGAACCTGTACAGCTACTGAGTGTCCAGTAAAACCTGCTCTTAAGTGTGTCACACAGGGCACTGCTCAACCACGTACTCCAAATTTACCGGTGCACAAAATGGGAGCAAGGCAGGAAACCACTCCTGTGTACTCTGCCTTTTCTAACAGGGTGCCATCTTCTGTGGACTCCTCTCCATCCGAGAAATCTGTGGATAGCTAATGGCCCAAAACTTATAGATCTTTGGGAGGAGTATTACATTCACAAATAAACATAGCAAGTGAACCAGTGGCAAGGATAGTTTGGTCAAGTGGTGATATTCCCTGATGTACCTCATACCCAATTTAATCTAGTCCTTTTATGTACTCTGAGCCATGGATTCAGCAGCCCAGGTAAAGTCCTTTGTTTACAGTGACATCAAATTGTATGTTGTCATCAGGAGTTCCCTAGATTTTTGTGAGAGATTTTTAAATTTGATGAAGTCGCCTCAAATGTCAGGCATTCTTAAAGTGCCCGTAAGGGAAGTTATTCCTCAAGAATTTCAAAAGCTGCAGCGGCTACCTGCGGTACCACAGCCCTCTTCAGTGCTGCTGCCTAGTTAACCACCTCTTGCACCTCCTCCAACTCCACCACCAATTGTGCTGTCCAAGGATGCTCAAAATCTCCAGTCTCAACTCTCAGACAGGATGGACAATGTCCCTAAAGAGCCAGGAGACAGAGGATCACGCTACGTCTAATTTGGGAAGCAGGAAGTAGGATGCTGATGAGGAGGAAGCAGATTTCCCTTCCTCTGCCAAGGCTTTTCATGAAAGGCTAGAAGGTTAGTAGCAGAATTTTTAGGGGTTCTTGTTCCTCCACAAGAACCAGAATCAGGATTTTAACGGAAGCTCTAGCTCTCTATACTTCATCCAGATCAGTCATTCCCATGCAGAAGGATGTATTGGAAGTGGCAAAAAGATATGGGCAAAGCCACACTCTTGCCTGTCGGTCACCAAAAATGTGGATGCCCATTACAGACGATGGGACTCAGAAGGGCCTTTACTTGCTTTGCACCCCCAACCGCATTCATTGGTTGTTTCAGCGGCCTGACTTTATGCCAAACCTACTGTTGCTGGCTTATCAGGTCAAACGGCTATGTCTTCAGCTGTCCTTAACAGAGAGGACAAGGTTTTGGAATCTTTTGGGAGAAAAATGTACTTAAATCCATCACTCCATTTACATCCAGCTAATGTGGATGCATTATTGACAGTTGCTAATCAGGGACTTTGGACAGAGATTTCTGAGTTTACCCAAGATCTCCCAGTTGACAGGCATGCAGTGTTTAAATCTGGTCTAATTGAGGCAAAGATGGTCTTGTAAGATTTGCTTGAATCTTATTAGGAGACATAGACATGGTTAGTTAAGGCATGTCCTTAGTGGTGGGCATGAGAAGGCCAGCCTTGATGCATGCCACTAAATTCACCAACAACGTACAAGACAGGATATTAGATTTTCCTTCTGAAGGAAATGATATTTCTCTTGTTAACTGATGACGCATTGACCAAGAAAAAACTCAGCACACAAACCGCTAAATCTTTAGCTATACTTACCAATCTGGCTTCAGTGTCTTTTTCACAGGCTCAACCCTGGTTGCAAGGCAGATCAAGATCTTTTGGGGGTTTTAGAGGCTTGCAAGAAAGGAGGACTGGGCAAGTGGACTGATCGCCCAGCACTCATAAATGGAAGCAACAGAGAAATAACCCTAAAGGTTTTTACTTGCTCGCCCTCCTCAGCATCAGCTTCAGAGCCAAAGAAACCATGATGTAGTCATCCGGGTTCAAAAATCTCCTGTAGGTGGCAGAGTGGTTCTACACAACGATCAGTGGTGTCACCATTTCGTAGACTGCTGGTTAATTTCAGTGGTTTCCGAAGGTTTTCGTCTCCCTGTCTCTTTTCCTCTCCCAGCATCCCTCCCGCTCATACAGATAGGATCCCCAGCACTTCTCAAGGAAGTAGAGAGCTTGATGGAATCCCAAGCGGTAGAAAGAGTCCCTGTACAACACCGTGTCAAGAGATTTTATTCCAGCATCTTCGCTATACACCAGGACAACCAGACCGGCCTGAGAGTTGTGTTGGACCTATTTTTCCTCAACCTTTATTTACCCCTGAATAAGTTCAAGATGGTGACCCCAGCTCAGACTGCAGAGACCCTTTGCCCAGGAGACTGGCTATGTGCCTTGGGCCTGAAGGACGCTTACTTACATATAGAAATTTTGCATCCCCATCGACAATACCTAAAAATTTTCGATCATGGGGAAACATTTCCAATACAACATCCTCGCATTTGGTCTAAACTCAGCACCAAGAGTCTTCACAAAGATTATGAATGTGAAAGCCAGCTTGTTGAGGAACAGAAGTGGCATCTCGACGATTGGCTTATCGATGCAGAATCTCTCCAAGAAGCGACACAGATCCTACAAGCCTTAACATACTTTTCATCTTGGGATTCTCAATCAACACCAAGAACTCCGAACTGATTACTTCATTGGTTTTCAGTGGGGCCCAGTACAAGCCAGAATATTCCCCACTCCGGAGCAGAGGAAGAATATCTTGGCAGCAGTCAAGCATTTATTAACAAAGGACTGCATGACAGCGTGGTGCTATCAACACCTGTTGGGGCTACTTGCATTCTTTCAGTACCACTAGTGGTTAGTAAACCACCAATTATGCCCCCAAACTGACCTTAGTGTGCCGTGCTACAATTGAGATATTGTAAAGTTGATGTAGACAGAATTTATGTTGTACCAAAAAATTCAGTGAACGTGCAATGTTTATTAGTGATTTGTACAGCACTAGCTGCAAACAGTCACTTTATGGAACCCCGAGATTTGGGGTTAGGAGGATACAGGATCTGAACGGTCATAGGCCTTGGGATTATTCCAGATCAGTGAAGTGCAAAGGTTAGGGAAATATGAGAAGGGTACCAAATAAATAGCAAAACCACAGTTGCAAAGACCACCGGTAGCTTCAGAAACCAGAGAAAATGAATCATCTGGCTGATTAAGGTGGAGAAACTATCATCATGGAATAACACATTAGTCGGTCAACTACATTATGAACAGCAAGCAAAAAAGGAGCTCTTTAGTCTCTTCTTTTTTATTTTTACAACTTTATTTATTTCTGGTTACAGCAAGAAAATATGATAAATATTTAAACAGACAGACAGTTCTGTGGTAATAGATAGCTCCAGTTGTCCCTCCTCCCTCCTTGTTCCCCACATTGACTGATCCTCTGGTCCTTCCTCAATCTCCTGGCCCCCCAGCGATAAGTTAGCTCAAAAAGCGTTTAGTCAGCTGCGGCTAGAAATTGGGAGTTGTAAAGCAGGATCGGAGCCCAACAGTCAGTAAAGCGGTGTAATGCTCCTTCCTTTGCCGCTGTGACTTTTTTGGCCACCAGGATCTCCCACACCTTTATCCACCAGAGGATTATTAGGGGGCCCTCCTTGGTCTTGCATTTCCTTGCCATTGTTATTTTGTCTGCCAGTAGCAGTTATGTGAGCAGTTTAGCCATGCGGCCCACCTTCGGGTAGCATTCCGGCCATGACACCCCCAGCAGGATCACCTCTGGGTTCATGGGCAATTTGTGCACAGTTATGGCTTCCATAATTTATATAATCTCCTCCCAGAAAGCCTCTGCTTTCAGGTATTCCCACCACATGTGGAAGAAGGTCCCGCGGGCACCACATAGCCTCCAACAGTTCGGGTCTATGGTCCTCTGGAAATGGTGTAGGCGCTTCGAGGGGTTGTACCAGCGGTGAAGGAGTTTTTTTTTAAAGTGCATTCCTTATTAGTTATGCACCTGGATGCAGAGTTGATCCTAGACCAAATGTCCACCCATGTATGGTCGTCGATGGGATGGCCCAGGTCTGCCTCCCATCTGGCCATGTATGCCGGTTTAAGTGTTAACATTTCCTGTAAGAGTTTGCAAAGTTTGGTGATCAGCCCCCGGAGTGGGCCATCTCTTGTCACACGTTCCAGGGAGTGGAGGTCTCTTGTGGCACCTTGTCTCTCTGCTGACTGTGAGATCCAGTGTCTGATCTGGGCATAGGTGAACCTCTGTGTTTCTGATAGATGGAAGCAAGTCTTGCATTCCTCGAAGAAGAGAGTGGTGCCATTCTCGAATAATTGCAAAAGAGTCTTAAGTCCCCCTTGGGTCTATCTGCTAAAGTTAGCTGCATTCATGCCAGGCTAAATGTCTGTGTTCCTGAGGAACGGGGAGAGAGGGCCCAATGCCTTGTGGAGCTTCTTCCGTAGAGCCCTGGCCCATACGTTTAGGGTGGTTCTGGTGGATGACCAGATCGACGGCCATAGGCGATGTGACTTGCCCACTATATGTAACGGCATTCAGTGGGGGGGCTCTTAGCCTGCTCAATCCGCATCCATTTAGGGGGGGTCTATATGTTTGGCCCAGGCGGAGGTGGAATTTAGTTGCGCTGCTATGCAGTAGTTGGAAACGTTTTGGTAGGGCCATACCTCCTCACTTGGCCGCTCCAGTCATTACTTTCAGCGGAATTCTTGGTCTACTCACCCTCCAGACAAATTTGGATAGCTGCTTTTGTAGCTGCAGCAGGGGTTGTTTGGGAAGCTGGATGGGTACGGTTGAGCATCGGTACAAGAATCTGGGAAAAAGATTAATCTTGCATGCTGTGACCTTGCCCAATAGGGAGATTTTCTGGGCCTCCCATCTTTTCAGGTCTGCCTCAAATAGCTGGGGGAGGTTTGTTGTGTATAGTTGGTTAGGGTCTGCAATAATGTGTATCCCTAGGTAGGATGTGGATGAGGTGCTCAATTTTAGTGGGCATGCTGTTTTGAACTCTTTTATGCGTTCATTGGGCATGTTCACCGCTAATGCTTCCGATTTAGTATAGTTAACTGAAAACCCTGCCACCTGGTCAAATAATTTCAGTTCGGTTACAGCCGCTGGGAGAGAGGTTTGACATCTAGTGAGGGAGAGCATCACATTGTTTGCGTATAGAGAAATCTTAAATTGTTCCCCTTTCAGGGCCATCCCTGTTATCTTCTTGCTCAGGTAGATTCTCTGTGCAAATGGCTCCATCACCAGAACAAATATCAGTGGGGAGAGAGGACAGTCCCGTCTCGTCCCGCACGAGATTGCGATTGGCGCTGAGAGTTTCTGGTTCATCCTTAGGGATGTTTTCGGGGCTTGATAGTTGGCCAGCAGCATCTTGCAGAACATGGGGCTGAACTAGAAAGCTTCCAAGGTAAGTCGCATGTAGGCCCAGTCCACCTTGTCAAAGGCTTTTGTGGCGTCCAGGGTTAGTACTGCCAGCTCCTGGTAATTTTGAGCAGCTATTTCAATGAGGTTGATGGCTCGCTGGATTTTGTCCCCCGTGTTCCTCCCTCTGATGAAGCCCCGGGTCTATAATAGTCGGCAGCACCGGAGTCTGTTTGCCAGGACTTTAGAATAGATATTTTCATCCACGTTGAGAAGGGATATGGGCCGGTATGATGCTCACTCCTTAGGGGTCTTGCCGGGCTTCAGGAACATAATCATGATGGATTATTGCATGGAGAGCGTTATGGTGCCTGTGTCGGGGAATTAATTGAAGAGATCCGTCAATGGGCCCAGCAGGAGAGGTTGGAAGGGTTTAAAAAATGTTGGCGGGTATCCATCAGGGCCAGGGGCCCTTGGTTTCAAGGCTTTGATCACTTCTTTGACTTTTTCGAGTGTAATTGGATGCTCCAAGGTGGAGCTGTCTGCATCTGAGATATGTGGGAACTTGGTTTGAGTTATATACTGCTCCTGGTGGGTTAGTGATCGGGGGGTGGGGTGTTAATGTGTTGGCTAGGTGAGATGTTGCTAGCTGGAGTTTTGCCTCTTCGCCGTATACAGTTGAGCCTTCCAAGTTCTTCAGGGCTGAGATAAAATTCTGCCCTTGTGTCTTCGCCAGTTTGCTGACCAGAACCTTGTTAGCTTTATTGCCATTCACATAATAGCTCTGCTTTGTTCTGACCCGGACCTGGGCTGTGTCCTCTGGGTAATATGCCTCCAGTTTAGAGCGGGCGAGACGCAGGAGTTTAGCCGCTTTAGGTGACCATCCCTTCTTGTGGACTCTCCCGGCTTCGACTTCCGTCTCCAGCTGCTCTTTCAGTTTGCTCCTTCCTCTCCTATATGCTGCTGCTTGATGAGTTCCCCCCTGATTACCACTTTCAAGGCCTCCCGTCTAGTTGCCGTGAAGGTGTCAGCCCGGGGGTTCTCCTCGAGATAGTTGTCAATTGCTTTCGATACAGTATCCCGTACTGCCATGTCATGCAACATCGGTTCGAAGAGGGCCCAGCGCGGTCTCATGGGGGGGGGGGATCAGGGTCGAAGATCCGGGCTGTCAGCAAAATTGGGGCATGGTCGGACATGATCCTTGTACCTATTTCCACCCCATCTGTAAACAGGAGGAGGTGGGGGCTGGACAGTATCGTGTCTATCTGCGAGGAGGAGCGGTGGACGTGGGAGAAGAATGTAAAATCTGAGGCCTCTGGGTGGAGGACCCTCCAGGAATCCTTGACCCCCAGGGCCTTAAATATGTGGCAGAGACTCAGAGCAATCTTAAAGTCTTTGGGTGAGGAAGAACTTGATTTGTCTGCTAGGGGGTGTGGAACCCCATTAAAGTCGCCACCTATGACCACCTGACCTTGCAGGAACGGGAGAAGGTCTGTTTCCAGCTCTAAAAAAAGGTTTCCTGGCCCTTGTTTGGGGCATAGACTGCGATGAGAGTGTATAGCTGTTCGAAGAGCATCCCTTTTAACGCAACAAATCCTTTAGTCTCTTCTGTAACAGGAGGTCGGTTTGTTTGGACCCAGGGGTGAGCAGGATGGCCTTCTAGAATGTTTGCCCTGTGGAATCCAAATTCTGCCACATTGCCTCTTCATAAAAGCTGCAATGGTAAGTACCTTTGTGATAGGAGACCTAAGGAGTCTGGTGGGGTTGCATTTATGGTCTTCTGTAAAATGGTAACCTTGGTCACCCAGCCAATAGGCTAAGTGGACACTACAGTGTCTTCAAACTGATGCGAAAGTCCACTGGCACCCAGTAAACGGAAATCCACACAGGAGTAATGTAATCCAAAGGTTTCATATTGAGGTCAATCTGCCAGGCTTATTCTGAATGATCAGATGTGGGTGAGAAAGGCATTTTTGGGAAGTCAAGCTACAGACCTTTTCAATACCCCACCTGAGAAACAACCATGGCACTTGTCCTTTCCACTCTTTAAGACATGTTAGAAAGAGAAAGGGTGTCTTTAAGCATGTCCAGTTGGAAGTGAGATGTCTTTGTTAGCTCTTGAACCTGCGGTACAAAGAAGAGGAGCCCTTTGAAAAACATGCTAAGATGTGTGGCAAAGGAGAGGGTTGGAGAGTGCACCAGGTATAATCGGCCAGCTGGGAGAGGGCCCTGGTGTAATCGGCCATGAGATGGCAAGTGAAGGAGAGACAGAACAAGCCAAAGTATTATCTGTATTTGAGGCATTCAGGCAGAGGTTATCAATCATCCAGCCTTCAATGTGTGATGGGCACAATGAGATGTGGTGCAGACCCTGTGGAGAGCCACCAATTCTCAAAGTAAGCTAGGTGTCCCCAGTATTAGTTTCAAAGGCAGCAGGCAACGGCACCATGGGTTGTAAGTGTTTCAAGGATACTTTAAACAATAAAGGTTAGAGGATTGATGCTTGGGTAACACCACAGCTGTAGATAGCTTTAGTAAGAGAAAGGGCCTGATCTTACTTGTAAATATGTTGGCCACAAAAGGCAGATTCCACTTAAGATAGTGCCTTCAATGCCAAAGGAGATTATTTTCAAGCAATTAAGTAGGGTGTAGCGATTCACATTTTGAAAAGCCAGCAATACATCCAAGAGAATACAAATTGTAGTGATGACATTAGCCACAAATTTCCATAAATAGGAGGGCGGATGCTGTTCCTCTGGCCAGCATGCACCCTGACTGGTGGTGATGTAGAATATAACATCTCACTGTAATCCAGCAGTTCTACAGCATTGGATCTTTCATAGATTTGTATGCTGTGAATAGTCCCCGTCGTTAGGCTGGGAATCCTCTGTAACATAGAACAGTTTAAACTTAAACTGAAAACGTCCGTCACTTTTGTGCTCTAGCGTAGTCACATTTGGGTCGTACTGCCCACAACCCATAGGAACCTAGGAACCTCTCCCTTAGCTCCTCCTCTGTTGGATATCTTTAGATTTTTTATTCCACATTCGTGTTGTGTGTCCTCAAAAATCTCTCTACATCCATTAGTTGATAAAAATATATATATTCCTATTGTTTTCAACTTTAAAGATCATCCTTCAGCGAGGCATCTACGACCGCCACAGCGGAGACACTTTTCTTCATCGAGCAGTCCTTCGTCGAACGATTCTTCACCGTACGGTTTCCGCTCTCTGGCATCGACCGACGTTTTTGGGCCTACTCATGATGGAGACCAGGAGGAAGAGTCTTTTCAAGCCATGATGTTGTGGATTGAAGAAAGTTTTCATAGAAGATCTTAATCAGGATTGCCTATATTCCCTGCATCTACACCACGTAATACAGGATTGTAGCATCTGTCGATCCTTTTCAAACAACATCCTCTGTGATTTTCAACGGCGGTTGGTTGTATGGCTCTTGGACACCGGTGGGACCTCGGACTCTTCAATAAACAGTTATGCCTCACTCACGCAGGGCCGGCTGACCCAGCAACCCACCCCTAGTAAGAGGTTAAGGTCACATGATGAGCCTTTAAGTGGCAGAAAGAGAATGCACAAAGAGCCGTCCATGGAGCGGCCTTGTGCGCCCACATGGCCGACGGAGAAGGTACAGAAGGTTAGTCAACCCTCTGGGGTGAAGAACACAGGGGTGGCGCCGTCTGCACACCCACTGTCATATTCACCAAACCTTCTCCCTCCGTCGACGACAGGAAGAACATCGTCGTCATCACCATCAATGACCAGCCTTGTCTCAATGTCCACGAACAAGACATCCACTTCGTCGATGACGAGGGCTTTGGCGATGGGAAAAACAAGACACGTCGACTGGAAGTTTTGACACCGTCAACGACCTTGTCGACAATAAAACCCAAAACATTTTCAACCACATCATCTACCATAATTAAGACACCATCCATGTCAACTACATAGTCAACGACAGCACCAACTGCAAGGATAACCTCAGTGGCAGTGGCAGTATAGGATCCCGTACCAGTCTCCTCAGAGTGTGAAGAGGAGAAGGGTGTCATGTCTCCTCCCACTCCACACCTTCAAGCTGCTGCCCTCGACACAGACAAGGCTATTGCCCCTTTACACACAGCACATGTGCATCTTGGGGCATGTGACAAGCAGAGGGCACCACTACAGACACAACCGACAAGTCTGTGGCTACGGCCCCCACGGGGTACAGTTCTACTAGTATCTACACTTCAACAAAGATGACCAGCTCCATTACCCCCACCAGCGCCTGTATATCCTTTGGCTCGGCCTGGGTCCAGTGGTGTTCCTACCTCTTCTCACCCACCTAGGGAAGAAGAGAGGCAACATCCAGTGAATAGTGGGCAGACACAGACACTTAGTCTGACCAGGATACACAAGACGATGTGGTCACTGTTCATATGAAGAGGACGGATGAATATGATAACTTCATCCCTGACGACGGCAAACCCGATGACTTGCCAAACACGGATTCTCCCCCGGATAAAGTCGCAATATTTCACGCGCATATGGGCAGTGCGGTGAAAATGTTTGGTCTAACACTGGAGGAGCAGAAGAAAGACAGTTTGCTGTACCAACAGCGAGAACATCATAGAAAGGCCATTATGGCCATCCCTCTTCTGGAGGATATCTCGGAGGATGGCCTAGTCACCATGGCGCACCCTGCCACAACACCAGCAAAGGACAAATTCAACAAAAAGTACAGAGTCTCAGACTAAGCTTCTGCACTTAACCCACGCCTGATTCTGCGGTATCTGCAGTGGGACACAAGAGGTCAGCTAACCTGTCCTCCTCATGCTCCATCACTCTAGACAGGGAGGATAACCATTTGGGCGCATTTCGCAAATGGTTGATGGCAGTCACCACCAACAACAACGCGGCTAGTGCCATGGCCATTTTCGCTCACTAGGATCCGGTGCCCTGCTAGAGTTTCTCCCAGAGGACAAACGTCAGGAAGCTGTCGACATTTTACATGAAGGAGAGGCGGCGTCCGATCACACCATTATAGTGTCCGTCGACATTGCTGACACAGGTTTCCATCAGCCGGTTATGGAGCTTTGCTAAGATGTCAGGGTTGGCTCAAAGCAGCCAACTTTTATCAAAGGGTGCAGGCCAAAGTCGTGGACATTCCCTTCGATGGAATAGACCTTTTCGGGAAGAAGGTTGATGAAAGACTACTCTCCATAAAGACAGACACAGAGACTGCACACTCCCTGGGCACACTGCAACAGCAGCGCCAGTTCTTTTGGAGTGGGAAAACCAGGTATGGCAGGACGTCACAGGACTATCGCTCCTTCTACCAGACCTCCTTGTACAAGACTCTGGCGTGCCAATTGACAGATCAGTACAAAGGGAAATCCAAACCATATAGCGGTACTCAATGTAACCGTGGATCCACCCACTGCAGAGCCAAGTCAGCTAAAAAGCCCTGACTCATCCAGGAACCCTCCCTCCCACTTCGGCACCCCATTGGGAGGAAGGTTAACACGATTCATCCACGAATGGACAAAGATCACATCAGGTGAATGGGTGCTTGCCTTACTCCAGCAAGGTCATGCACTGGAATTTGTGACAATACCACCAGATATGCCTCCTGTGCACAAGCCGGAAAAGCTTTACCATCTGCTACACAAAGAGGTGCAGGCTGCTATGCAAGGGTGCCGTGGAAAAGGTACCGACCGCACAACTGGCACTGGTAAGGAAAAAATCGCTAAAAATAAATCAGGGGAATGGAGGCCCATCTTGAATCTAAGGGGTACTCAACAAGTTCCTCAAGGGACAAACCTTTCTATGGTGACACTAGCAAGTCCCCTCTCAATTGCAAAAGGAGATTTCCACCCCTCCCTCGATCTAGAGGAGACACATTTTCACATTCCTATTTGGCACTCACACCAACGCTACCTGCGTTTTTTGGTAGCAGGTGTGCATTATCAATTCACGGCTCTACACATTCGGTTTAAGTTCTGCACTGAGGGATTTCACAAAACGGCTTTCTCTGGTGATGGCACATCTCAGCCGAGCGGCATACACGTCTACCCTAATCTAGATGCTGGTTGGTGTGATCCCAGTCTCACGACATTGAGAAGAAGAACACAGCATCCACGATTCACTGTCTACAGTCCCTCGGTTTTCCATAAATTTCCCGAAGTCTTGTCTCATGCGGGCAAAGCCGGCCTTGTGTCTGGGGGCTCAGTCGAAGCCAACCTGGTCAGGGTGCTCCCTTCCAGCTTCCCACCCTACAGGTCACAGTGACTACAGATGCTTCTCTGGAGTGCTGGGGAGCTCACTCACGGGATTTCCATTCCAGGAGCCTCTGGACATCAACATCACCCTCCTTGATCTACGGGCAGTTTTCTGGGCTCTGAAAGTTGTTCCTCCAACTGATGACTAGGAAAGTAGTGCTGATCTTTACAACACAAGCATGATGTTCCATATCCGCAAGCAGGGAGGGATCAGATTCTCCCCCAGCCCCCACAGCTGTTGAAGGAGGCTTACTCCCAGCAACACATGTTTCTGATTCCCCTCTACCTTCCAGGTGTTCGCAACACCCTAGCGGACTGTCTCAGCAGGGAGCTGCGCTCTTGTCACGAGTGTTCCAGAATTGGGGGACGCCAGAGATAGACCGGTTTACGACCTACAACAACGTACAATGCAAGTGCTTTGCCAGCAGGTTTCCTCATCCAGAGAGCAATGGAGACACCTTTGCATTTCCATGGAAAGAGAAATTCCTGTACGCTTTCCCTCCAATCCCGCTAGTGGCGCAAGTTATCAACACTTTCCGACTGTATCTCTGCAAACTGATATTAGTGGCCCCTGCGTGGCTGAGACAGTTTTGGTACTCTGACCTCCTCGCCCTCTCGTCAGCACCTCCACTCAGGTTGACACCACACCAATTTCTGCTATAAAGGAACCAGGGAGCCGTGCTTCATCATGATATGGCATGGTAATGTTTATTTGTAAAGCGCCTATACACAGGCAAGTGTTTCAATGCGCTCAAGGAGGGAGGGAACAGGGGGAAAAACAAGTCATACAGAGCCCTTGAATTTCTGAACGATACAAGTCTGCCCAGCTTAGTAAGTGCATATAATACAATTAACAGTGTAGATAACCGCAAATAGGTCTGCCGACAAATCTGCAGTTTTTCCAAGAGCATAGAGGCAACACCATGCAAGGAGGGGAGACAGGGAAGAATAGATAGACAATCTTCAAGACATGATACATTCAGATCGTGCAAGTGCACAGATGGTACAGGAGACGGGATGGGGGAGGACAAGTGCGGGGGGTGGGGATCTAAGGGTGCCCAGATAGTCAGAAACTGGGCAAGTGCTGAGATGCCATTCTCATAGGTCATTAACGAAGTGCAGTAGCAATGAGGCAAGTGCCAGCCCTAAGGTAAGTGTGAGAGGACTGGTGAGGCTGCCAGGGACCTGTGAGACTCTGAGGTACGCCCGGGGGCAGTCAGCATGCCATGTGGAAAAGGAGCGAGAGAGGGATAGAGCAGAGATCAAGGTTAGCAGGGTAGAGGGAGAGAGAAGAAGAGGAGGAGAGGAATGTATGAAAGAGTTTCCAGAACTTAAGGAGATCAGGCTCAAGATGGAGGGCGGCAGGGAACTATTCCAGAGGGAGGCCCATGCTGAGGATAAAGATCTGCCTCCAAATCTCTGCTTAGAGAACCGGCACACTCGCAGAAGGTTGGAGGTAGATGAGCGCAGGGCTCGGGAGGGACAGTATTTAGGAAGGCATTGTTGCAGATAGGTGAGTCCTAGGCCCCAGAAAGGCTTGTGGAGAATTCAGGGGGTCTTGAACTTGATCCTTGCAGCCACGGGGAGCCAGTGGAAGGAGGGATTTCAGTGCCGGAGAGATGCGGTCCCTGGGCTTGAGGCCAAGTATAAGTCTTGCGGTTCTGTTCTGGATGAGTTGCAGAAGGCGCAAGGCAGAGGCAGGGTAGTTGAGCAAGAGGCTGTTGCAGTACTGCAGCCTTGAGAGAACCAGGGCTCTAGAGACAGTGAGCCTCTGGGGGAAGTTGAGAAAAGGGAGAGTACCTCTGAGGAGTTGCAGCTGGTTGTTGGACTTTTTAGAGATGTCTGAAATGCGAGTGGAGAAGGAGAGAGTGGAGGCGTAGGTGGGTGCGGGCGCATGGCCAAGGGAGGCCGGCCAGAGGGAGAGGGAGAAAGAAGGAACAGAAGTACCAATGCAAATGATCTCAGTCTTACTGGCGTTGATGCCGGCCTCACTCAGACTGACTACCTGGCTCCGGTGTTCTTAGAGTTTGGATCTAACCCACTACTGCAAGACTGCCAAGAGGTTTTGCCTCTGGATAGGGCCCCTTCAAAGTTGGCATGCTATACAAGTAAGTGGAGGCGTTGGCATGCTATACAAGTAAGTGGAGGCATTTTCAAGTGTGATGCAAAAGCCAAGATCTGCGGCCCCACATCATCCGACCACAAGACATTTTAACATATTTACTGTCACTGGCACAGGCAGGTCTTGTACACTCTTCTATCAAGGTACATTTGGCCATGATTTCCAGATACAACCGCTCACCTGGCGTCCCTTCCCTATGGTGTCACCATCTGGTGAAATAATTTTTACATGGTTTGTTCAGGTCTTTTTCACCTGTAAAACATCCAGCACCAACATGGGAACTGAACATGGTCCTGTTCAGGCTGATGAAACCACCTTTTAAGCCTCTGCTCTAGGCATCCCTCAAATATCTCTCCTGGAAATAGCGTTTTTAGTGGCCATAGCTTCAGCCAGGAGAGTGGGTGAGTTTGACATTTCACAAGTCTAAAGTTGTACTACACCCTCCTACGTTTACGCCAAAAGTGCTTTCCATCTTAATAAACTGCTGGCCCTATTCGTGTTCTTTGGTACTCCAGCATCACCTGCCGAACAGTCATTGCATTCCTTGGACATTGTACATGCCCTCAAATACTGTATCATTCGTAGAAAGTTTTTCCGTCAGACAGCGAAGGCTCTGTTTAAACCTTCCCTGTCAAGGCGTACTGCAGCTTGCATTTCCTTCTGCCATCAACAAGCTGGAAGGTCTCTGCTGGGCAGGCCCCAAGCTCACTCCATCAGGGCAGTTACTACTTCTTTCCTCTATGGTATTCCACTGCTGGAAGTTTGCCGGGCAGCCACCTGGAGATCACTCCACACATTCACCAGATTCTAATGTGTTGACAGGGATTCTGGGGCAGGGTCCAGTGTTGGCCAGTCGGTTCTTTGGAACCTGTTTGCATGAGGTTAGTTAGTCTCCAATGGTACGTTTTCTGCATGGAGCTTGCCTCCATCTGTATGAAATGTTTTAATACTGCTTTGTAATGTATTCACAGCATGTGAATCCATAAAAGATCCAATGCTGGAGAAGAAATTAGTTACTTGCCTGTAACTGCTGTTCTCCAGTATTAGTATCTTTTATAGATTAATATGCCACCCTCTGGCTCTTCTTTGGCTCATAATGCCACTCACATGCACTTGCCAAAATCTGAAGATGGCCGACAGAGGAGGAGCCAAGGGAGAGGTTCCTATTGGCTGTGGGTAGTATGACCCAAAAGTGTCTATTCGAATGCCCTCCCAAGTATTCCTCATCGTATGATATCTCCTTCTAGCGTCCACTGCTTCGGAAAACTAATTCTTGCTGGAGGGCACCGTACATCGTCGACTCGATGTCCCTTGACGGCCTCTGTCCCCTCTCCAGCATGACTTCACTGACGGAATGTATAGCACGCACCGCGCCCGCCCATTACTTCAGTTCTGTTTTTCCGCTGCCAGTTTGCTGGATACAGTCGATTTTTGTCGATCTTCGACTATTACTTTGTGATAAAATGTCAACTCCTAAGGCAGGATTTAAAAAGTGCATGGATTGTGGGGCCAAGATGTCGATCATGGACCCACACTGCGTTTACCTCTGGTGTCTCGGGATCGAACACAAGATGACAGATTGCAGTTCCTGTCAGTCGATGACAGGAAAGGCACTGAAGGAAAGGAAGAGGAAACTCACTGTGGGTAGGCCTCCCTATATGTCTCCATAGTCGATGCCATCGAAATAGAACTTTGCGACAAGTGAAGTTCGAGGGGTGAGTCTCCTCGGAGAAAGCGTTCTCGTAGCGGCTCCCGTCATTCATCTTCTTTGTTGTCTCGAAAAGGTTCTAAAAAGGGGTGTCATAGGTCACGGTCGTTGTCATCCGCCTCTGATTCTTCTCCCAACCACAGTGTCATGCCAAGGTAGTTCAGCCTCTAAGGCTGAGTGGGAGATGTTTCATCTTCAGATGATGAAAATATTTCAGAAGGTGGCTCCTGCCCCTTCGAGAGAACAGTTACAGGGCCACGACCACGTCCTGCCTAGTAAGGCCGATAAAGTATCTAAGGAGGTTAGAGCTTGCCCGAGCCAAAAAACATCAACCCCTGGAGAGCCTTCAAGGTCTTGCGTCGAGGAGATACCTACAACTCTACCCTCAACGACTCCTTCGAGTCATGAGTCAAGTCCGTGGAAGGTGAAACCTTCAGCGTCGAAGCCATCAACGCACATTGAAAAGAGCTTTGTCTGTTTCTACAATTTATGAGGATTAGTGACTTCAGATCAGGACACACCACCATTTGGCCTACAACATGGGACACCAAATGTTCCAGAGGGTCTGGCGTTCAGAATGAAAAAACCTATATAGGACTATTTGAAGAGTGCAAATGGTCTGGACACCTCCCCTGATGTAGATGTTGCTACCCCTGAAACAGCTGAACATGCTAAAGCATCATACAGACAGCTGATGAATAGGGTCACGGAATACTTTGGGTGTGGGGGACCTGCTACAGTGTATCAGCAGGATTACCTGACTGATATATTGGACAAGGGTCCACAAAAGGATCCCATCTTGCCTTTCCATTCTGCCTTGCAGAGGAGGGCTATGGCAAACTGTGAGTCTCGACACTAACCCAGCTGTCAATAAATTCCTGATAAGGAAATATAAGCCCTCCAGTATAGACCATGTCTTTCTCTCAAAACACCCAACTCCTGAGAGTTTAGTTGTACAAGCTGCCACATCCAGAGCATCAGTTTATCCTATTATCCTTCCCAGAAGGGATGATAATCGTTTTGGCACCCTGGCAAAAGGGGTCTTTTCAGACAGCAGCATGGCCCTTAAGTCTATAAACACCACATGCGCTCTGGCCAAATTCACACACACTTTGTAGGATTATATTGATGGCGACTGACCGTATTCCAGAGGCTGAGGAAAGAGGGGGCTTTCTTAATATAATTAAGGATGGCAAGGATGTAATGTGAGAGTCCCTACAGTCAAGGCTTTACTTTGCTGATAGTGTCAGTAGAGCCATGGCGGCTAGCACAGTAACACACAGATTTGCGTGGTTACGTAAATCTGTTTTTGCACCGTAGGTTCAATCCAGGCTTCTCAACATGCCAAACACATTTCTGGTAATAAGGCTAACGAAAGACTAGAAAAACTTCAGACTTTCAAAGCAGCAGCCAAGTCATTAAGTGCTGCAATAAAGCAGCCTCAACCATTCCAGCTGACTTCTCAGGGATGGAGGGCTCAGCCCTTTCGCAACTACACTTACTTTGGAAGGGGGAGGGGTCAAGCCAGTCAGAGAGGCCAAAGTAAGTTCCCTCGAGGTGGATGAGGTCCATGTGCAAAGTTCATCCAAGCAGCATCTGCCTTACCATCGGCTGCTTCCACAGCTGCCCCAAAACCACTCTGAGGCCTTAGACCACAAGACTGTGGTGGGGTGCAGGCTCAGTCAGCATTTGGAAGAATGGCAGGGCATTACTTCCGATGCTTGGGCCTTGCAAACAGTAACCCAGGCTTACTGCCTCCCTTTCTTAAAAAGGCCTCTGGATCATACATCAGGGAGCCACTCCCTCTCAGTTCCAGATCTGTTCCTCTTGCGGGAGGTTTGCACCCTGCTGAAAAAAGGTGCCAAAGTTGGTACCTGTGACAGAGAGGGACCGGGGGCGGTACTCCCCTTAATTTTTTTAGGATTGAGACCCATTTTGGACTTGAGACACTTCAACAAGTTCTTCAGGAAGGACAAGTTCAAAATTGTTAGTCTTTCTCAGAACCTTCAAGCCCCCCAGCTACAGGATTGGATGGTATCATTGGACCTTCAGGATGCTTACTTTCATGTGCCTAATCATCACAAGCACAGGACGTACCTGAGGTTCGCCGTTGGCAGTTTTCATCGGTTTCAAGTTCTGCCATTCGGGCTCACCTCCGCCCCAAGGGTTTTCACCAAGTTGATGGCGGTGGTGGCAGCAAGTCTCAGGAGGGGGGATTCACATCTACCCCTACGTGGACGATTAGCTGATCAGGGCCCATTCTCCCGAACAGGTCCTTGAACATCTCAGCATGACCTGCCACTCTCTCCACAGACCGGGCTTCTCCCTCAGCTTCAAGAAGTCCCACATGATACCTTCTCAAAAGCTCCAATTCATTGTAGCGGTCCTGGATGCTTCCTCAGGGAAAGCCTCAGCACCTTGAGATGAGGGCTTAACACATTCAGCAGATGGTTGTTATGTCCCAGAATGCCCAGCGGCTTCTGCCCTTTGACTTTTTTAGGTTGCTAGGCCTATGGCATCCTACATTTTTCTGGTGCCAGAGGCTCATCTGAGAATGAAATAACTCCAATGGGCCATCAGGTCCCAGTAGTCTTAGTTTTCAGGAAGGATGGCAAACCTGCTTCAGGGCCTGAGCAGGGGCGTGCAGGATCTACTATGGTGGGCCTGTGAAGAAAACATTCTGAAAGCAGAACCTTTCTGGCAACCAACGGATGCCTCCCTCACAGGTTGGGGAGCACACGCCAACAATCTGACAGTCCGCGGTCGTTGGTATCCATCGGAGTCCAAACTACACATTAACCTTTTGGAGCTGAGGGCAATCAGACTAGCAATGATGGCCTTTGTGCCCTCTGTACGTGGAAAGAATGTCCTGAAAATGACAGATATGCAGTGGCCATGTACTACCTCAACAAGAGATGTGGTGTAGGGTCACTACCACTGCGCAGAGAGGCAATGCAGCTATGGTTCTGAGCACTTCAAGAAGGATAGCCGGAGAGGAGAACAAAGTGGCGGACTATCTGTGCAGGCAGAGCACAGTCTCACACAAGTGGGAGTTAGCTCAGGAAGTTAGCTCAGGAAGTCCTTCAAGAGATCTTCACCCTTTGGGGAGCCCCTTAGAGGATTTGTTTGCATCAAGTGTGAACAGGAAGTGCGACCTGTTCTGCTTTTGGGAATTTCCTCAGAGAGGAGCTCTGGGAGATGCGTTCGTAGTGGACTGGGAATTTCCACTCCTGTAAGCGATTCCTCCAGGCCCCTGTCATTTCTCACATCATCAGGAGCTTGAGGAAGGAAGTTCGGGAAAACCATGATCCTGATTGTGCCGGATTAGGCCAGGAGGAAGTGGTACCTGGACCTTCTGGTCATGTCCATCTGTCTTCCAATAAGTCTTCTGCAAAAAGAGGACATTTTTTCACAAGAGGGTTATCGGGTTCTCCATCCAGAGGTCAAGACACTCAACCTTCACGCTTGGTTTCTGAGAGGTTGAGATATAAGTATTGGGGGTGTTGCTTTTGGCCAGAAGATCAGCAACAAAGTCTCTGTATCGCTGCCATTGGAATAGGTTTTGCACCTTGTGTTCAGATAAGAATGTAGATCCTTTTCTGTGTGATACACCTATGGTGCTATCTTTTTTGCTGCATCTAGATTGGCACTGTGAAAGGATACTTGGTGGCTCTATCCATTTTTAAGCCAAAACCTGAGCAGGCATCTTATTTAAAAATAGCTATCATTGTGCAATTCTTGAAAGGGCTCACTAATGCTTTCCCTCTAGTCCCCTTCGTGGTTCCCGTTTGGGATTGGAACTTGGTTCTGAAATACCTTGTGTTCTCCTTTTTAGCCGCTTCATACTTGTCCTTTAAGAATGTTAACTTTGAAGGCCGTTTTCCTTACGGCTATAACATCGGCATGCAGTTTGAGCAAATTGCAGGCTCTGTCGTGCAAACCGCAGTTTACTACCTTCTTCAAGGAGAAGGTTGTCTTGAGGGTCTGTCCTACCTTTCTCCCAAAGTTGGTTTAGGAGTTTCACCTTTCTCAGAAAATAGCCCTACCAACTTTTTACCCTCCACCTCACCCTGCTAAGGCAGAGAGACTTCATCGCCTTGACCCTTTTTGCTTTTACATCTCTTATATGGCAAATCTGAGGTAAGATGACCAGTTGTTTATTGGGTACACTGGACACAGACTGGGAATGGTGGGGGCTAAACAAACTTTATCCCACAGAATAATTATTTGCATTACTGACTGCTTTAACTTAGCCAGAAAAGATGTTCCTGTGGACTTGTGCGCGCATTCGATAAGGGGTGTGGCCACTTCATTGGCTTTGCAGAGAAGGGTGCTGGTACAAGATATTTGTGTGGCAGCCACTCGGTCCTCCTTGCATACTTTCACAAAACATTACTGTCTGGACTCTGCGTCAGGACAGGAAGCATGATTTGGGAAGGCTATGCTTCACAGCATTAATGACAAATAAAATTCTTACTCCCACCTCCAACACAATACTGCTTTGGGAGTGTATCATAAGATGAGGAATAAATGGGAGGACACAATCCATTTGAAGAACAAATTACTTACCGCTGGTAATCTTCTTTCAACTGGATGTTCCTCCCACGTATTCCTCATCGCCTCTCCCATCTTACCCCTCAGTATAATTTCCATGTTTTTACACTTTCGTTTCTTAAGTGCTTGGTCTTTGTACCTTGCGAATGCCTGTGCTCTGATACCAGAGGGGGAAAAACTAGGAACTGAAGTAACAGGCTTGATGCATGCTATATATACGGTCTGTGATGTCATGCTCGAGAGCGGATGGAGGGCGTTCAGGGACATCGAGTCAACGCTCAGCACCCTCTTGTTTAAGTTTAAACTGCTCTGTTACCGAGGATTCCCAGCCTAATGACAGGGACTGTTCACAGCATGTGAATCTATGAAAGATACCAATGCTGGAGAACAGGAGTTACAGATAAGTAACGTATTCCTTATTGTATTAACATGTTTTCAAGGATTTTTCCAAACAATGTTGTGTTGCAAACAAGCAGTAGTTTTCAAGGATGTTAGTATCACAATTGGATTTTTTTCAGTTCAGGAAAAATGCAAGTCTTTTTAAGAAGGTAATGAAAGCATCTATAGTCACATGAACTGGCCATCAACGAAGTTAAAGCCGTAGCAAAGTACAGAATAGTATCTTTTATGGTAATGACAGGACATGAGAAACCTGCTCTGGGAGGCTTTCATTTTTGTCACCATTGTAATCACTTCTGTTTGGGAAACCGGCTTGACAGTAGAGCGTGGGGAGGCCTTGTATTTAATTTCCATTCCAGGAACTGCAGGAGATCTAACATGACCAGCAATATTCAAAGGGATATATTTGATCTTATCTTGAAGGACTGTTTATAGGTTGTCATTCAGATCTTATATGGCTGTAGAAGCAGATGTGCATTCAGCAGTTTTCTGCTCTTTGTAGATTCAGGAATAGCTCATCAGAAGCTTGTTTGGCCTGTATAGTTAAGTCGGAAGGCTTTCATCCACTTCATGATTCCGTAGAAGCCTCCCGTGCCTCAGGCAAGTCTTTTTTTAATCTTCTTGATCCTTAGCCTTTTCCCAGTGGCCTTCCAGTTCCTTGCTTCCTTTTTAGGGTGCGAGTTCTGTGTCATGCAAGTTGTTTTTGAGAAGGGTTTGGCTTTCTTCTAGATGGTCAGACATCCAGAGTTCTATTACGTTTGTTGTGCAGTTTAGTAAGACCTCTGGGCAACCATGGCACAGACTAGCCCAAGCTTATTTATTTCTAGTATGCAGTGATGATGGTCATTCTGCCTCTGACAGTGAGAGCTGCTAATCATAAAGGCTTCCTGCTTAAAACTATAATGCAAATAAGTAACTCTGCTGAGCAGGTCTACTGACACCTCTCAGCAGCTGCCCTTGTAGTTTGGCAACATGTTAGTTACAAAATGACATGTGCAATCCTACAGACAGACTAAACCCTAATAACCGGGGACTGTCTAAACGTGTTCAGCCCTGATCCAAATTCTATAATTGTCTACTTCCAGGGCCTGGTGAAAGATTAAAATCTTAATATAAACCATGTCTATTTTTGACATGGTGGCCTCTATGAATCTACAATTATACTGGCCAAAACCTTTTGATGTCATTTGATTGTAGGCTTGGCTGCTTGTAACTGATTTCACTGACACAGTCTTATCGGAATCTGCTGTTTGAAACCTGACTCCACCAAAAGACACCATTTGTGCACAGCCCAGAAAACGATGCCTCCATCTTGATCTCTCTGGGTAGGCACTTCACATTCCTTAGATGACAGAAAGTGTTGCCGGAAATGAGGCGGTAAGTGAAGTCTGCCAGGGTCCTTCACTGTGTTGCTTGTTGTCATAGAAACTTTGTAATGCTGCACTCAGGAGGGGAACGCTTTTAAGACACTACACTGCGTGGAGCATGGCAGCAAGTGAAGTCTTCTGGAGTTCGTTGAGAGTCCTTGAAGGCTCTCCCCCCTCCGGCCAACTTCTGCCGTTTTAGCAAGCTTGATGAGACACTGAGACAGAAGGAGGTAATTGGTGTCTCTTTGTGGACTGTAAGGTAGGAATATTTCCTTCAGTTAGCTCTTTTGATGAGTCTACTTGATTACATTATTAACATTTTACCGAATGCATGACATGCATAGCAAAACACTGGAGGGTGGGGCTGCATTCTCCCCCGTACCCACTCCGGCTTCGTCGCTGTCGCTGCATCTCCCCAGGAGCAACTCCCTCGAGCTACTGCCATCTTTCTTCCTTCAGATGCTGTACGGCTTGCTAATTCTCCTCCTTCTGATTCCATGGTTTTGGCTGCTCCAGCAAAACAATTGTTCTGCCCTACCCAGTCTGATTCTAGTGTTAGTGCTAAGAGTGAAACTGCATCTTTGTGCCGTAAAACCATAATACAACACTTTCCTACAGACAAAGAAGCATGTTCCCCCTCGACCAATGAGTGTATTGAGTCACTTGAACTCTTTTCCGAAGCTAACACAGCAGTTGATCTTCACACGAGTATTGGTGATGCCGAGTTGTTGGCTGCCGTGGGCGAAGACATGTTGGTAGGGCACCCAAATATGTAGAAGTCACTAATATATGTAACTTCTCACCACTCTTTGTCATCATCCTCTAGAATGTTTGCCGATAGCTCTACATTTTCTTCATTGGATTCATCAGGTGTGTCTGTTTCTCCAGTGGCCACCACTTCTATGAATTTTACAGGGGCAGCTGGAGGAAACATTAGCTTTGGCGCTGATTCTATCTCGGCCTTGAATATGATGTTGACCTTCCCAATTATTATTATAATTTTTTTTACTTTTCTTTATTGGCATGAGGCAAGGACAGGCTAACAATACAGTGCACAAGACAGGTAACATTGCAAACACAAGATTGACATTGCATGGTGGGGTTTACAGGAAAGGATAGGCAATAGTTCTCACAGTTCAGCCCGCTTCAGAGATAGTAAAGTCTATGCGTCTGATGGGGGGAGAGGGGAGGGGAGGAGCAGAGCAGTTCAATATCGTCCTTATTGTTCAGGTAGGTACACAAATCGGACCATACATTCTTGGGGCGAGAGGGCGTTGGGAGGGTATTGATGTAGTCCTCTTCACACATTTGGGTCCAGGTGAGGGCCTTCAGCCACATCTCGAATGAGGGGGGGGGGGAGCGGCGCTTCCAGCACTGTAAAATACATTTTTTGGCCACCATAGTAGCGATGTTCAAGAACTTGGACACCTTCCTCGCCTCAGGCCCATCCCACAGTCCAAATAGGGCGGCCAGTGGGTCAGGAGAAATATGGATCGCAGTTATTTCAGAGAGGGCTACCATAACGGCTTTCCAGTACGGGCCCAGTGCTTCGCTAGACCAAAACATGTGAATGTGGTCTGCCTCTAAGGATCTACATCTTGGGCAGTTCTGAGTCTGGTTGTGCGTAAACCTCCCCGCCCTGAATGGCGTGTAGTATAGGCGATTCAGGAGCTTATATTGCATACACCTAAATCTGGCATTGAGGGAGACCTTGCGTGTATGTGTGCACATCCTACCCCACATAGCAAAGTGATAGGCCCAATTCGCCACTCCTTATGTTGCGTGGTGCCTGAGGTGCATCATCAAGTTTTTCCAGCAGCATTTTATATAAGGAGGATGTTATGCTCCTGACACCTGCTGAGTTGGTTATGAAGTGGATTTCAGGTGAGTCTGCGGGTTTGTCGGGATAGGAGGGCCACATGATGCGGACCGCTGCCCTCAACCAAAAGTATTGCAGTAATTCCATCGCCGAGCCAGAGTGTCCAGGCCGCCGTGTCTGAGGGGTGATGAATTTCCCTTCGGGAAATAAGTCGGATAGTGCCCGGTAGCCCAGATCATGCCAGTGTTGCATAAGGAGTTTATCATGAGTGGGGCTGAGGCCCGGGAACTGCCAGATGGGCAGCCACTTATCGTATGGATGATGGTCTGGGCGGGACTGCTATAGACGTCTTCACTCCATTGTCGTTGCTGCCACGGGGTCCGCCGGGGCGTCATCACGGTATGTGTGGTGAAGAATAAGAGACAGAGTGTTGACCTCTTCACTTGCTAGTTTCTCGAGTTTTACATGTGGGGGAGGATCTGTGTGTGTATACCAATGCGTGGCATGTTGAGCCTGTGCGGCAATCCAATATCTAGCGAGGTCAGGGGCCGTGAAGCCCCCTTTTTCATATGGGGGATCCATATGTTGCCACTTCTTGCGAACCGCGCCGGAGTGCCAAAGAAATTGGGCGCATGCAGTGTGCAGGTTCCTGAAGTATTGTTTCCCAGGCCAGATTGGGACATTTACGAAGATGTAGAGCAGTTTAGGGACAATTATCATCTTAATTGGGGATAGCCTGCCCGATAAGGAGAGCGGGAGGTTGCACCATCTCAACATCCGGGTCTCCGCAAGCTATGCTGCAGCTGTGTAGTTGTCAGCCAATAGCGAAGGTTTGGAGAGGGATACTTGAACCCCAAGATATCTGATTCCGCCTGGAGACCAACAGAGAGGGAATTCGCATGTTGCTTGGGAAGTTGCAGCGGTGAGCGGAAATATTTCAGATTTAGTGTAGTTTACCGCAAAGCCCGAGAATGTGCCAAATTTGGTTATGTCACGAATAATTGGGTCTAGAAGGGCAGACAGGTCTCTGATATAAAGTAGTACATCGTCGGGATACAGTGAAATTATTTCCGGAGTGTCTCGCAGACGGGCATGCATTTCTGTCACTGTCAGCCATGGGCTCGATAGCCAGCGCAAACAGTATTGGGGAGAACGGGCAG
Organism: Ambystoma mexicanum; assembly: GCF_040938575.1. Lineage (NCBI taxonomy): Eukaryota > Metazoa > Chordata > Amphibia > Caudata > Ambystomatidae > Ambystoma > Ambystoma mexicanum. The sequence continues at coordinate 398,356,843 of NC_090933.1, forward strand.
CCCTGCCGGGTGACCCCATGGGGCCTGAACAGTGCTTAATTTGTAAAAGAATAAGTGCCAGGGCCCAAACAATATTGGCCCAATAATGCCGTCCCCGGGGCTGGCGGCCGCCGCCTGCAGTGCGGGCACCACGGCCCGGGCCGGTTCAGTGATAGACCTAGATCGACCCACCACCAGCCCATCACACTGCTGCTGCTCCATGTCACATGTTTGGTGCTGCAGCAACTGCTGGTACAGGCTAGTAGTGGGATGGATGGGGAAAGCATCAGCTGAGGCACAGGATGCAGACCCCTGCACTACAGTGGCCTTCAGTCTGAGTACATGATAGATTCCATAATATCATGGACAGCCGTGTGATACGGGAAGGTGGAGATCATTCTCAGGTCCGTGAAGGCCAAAGGTCTCAGTCACAAGGCCAATCATCCAGCTGCAATGGGTGTTTCGGCAGCCAATGAGTGTTAAGCCGCATAGTTGAGCGATATGCATGTAACACACACTTGCATAGTTGTACTTCAATAACCCATACCACCTTGCAGCATGGCCTAGATGAACACTTGTCGCATGCATTCGATCACTGTTAAAAGAAATGACACGTGTTCATGACACACCCTTATGCGCGGTTATGCTATGATTCATTGATATACTTAGTTGTGTTATTTTATGAAATATATTATGGTATGTTCATTAGCCTTGTGCTGTACTATGCAAGTATGCTGTGCTATGGTACTCTACGCTACGCTTCTTTTATTACACTATGGCATGCTGTGCTTGGTCATGTTATGTTTCGCTAGGTGACGTTATGGAATGTTTGCTATGGTGTGAACAATACACTTGTGAGCAATCTACTGAATTATTTTCTTAACTTCAAAAAGCTGCACTAGCTTGTCAGATAGCACAGCAAGTTAAGTACTCATTCTGACAACTGTGCACAGCTTGCTGATGCCGGTTCAAATCCTGTCAGGGACAACTCAGTCCTTTATCCTTTTGAGGTCGAAGAATTGAGTACCACGCAGTGGGATAATAATATCAACTTAGATACCTGAGGGTTTGTAGCGCTTTATAAAACTATATGTTATTAGATAATAATATAACAGGGCGCCCGCCGCCCTGACACTGAACTCTGTGTCCCAACCTGCTGCCATGAGGACACCAAGAATCTGGCCACACCACACGTATGTGCTTTTTCGGTTCTTTAGCCCAAGGGTGCGCTGTCAAATGTTAATAAACTGCAATGTGTGTTATGTACTTGTGCGCTGCAATACAAGCATGCCAAGCAATAATCACGTCAAGATGGCTTACCGTTTTATTTATTTATTGTTTGCTTGTTAGGCGAACAATACATAAATCAATAAAATGGCCTGCCCTATGCTGGCTCGCCACTCGGGAACATCTGCAGGCCCTACGTCATGATTTCTCGAGCTGCCTGCTCATGCCCAGTGTCTGCCTTGTACGTATGTTTTACTCTGTGGGGAACATTATGAGTATGGAGGTAATGTTTTTTTAAAAAAAGTGATATTGTAAATACCACCTGTTTTTTAAATAAGACCTAAATTATGAGTTGGGGTCAAAAGTGATATTTCCTGCCTGGCTGGTGTACATAGAAAAGTACTGCATGGGGCTAAGATAACACATATTACCCCATACAGTACTTTCTATGAACCCCCTGCCTGCAGGAAATACTCCATACAATCCCAACTCTTAATTAGGCAGTATTTAAAAAATAGACGGTACTGGAAATGACACAGAGTATTACCGTTAACACTAGACTCTGACTAATGAGGTCCTGTGTGATTATCAAGAGTACATGGCCTGATCCTTCTAATTGACCCGGTGCACGCCAGCATTGTATTACTTCTGTAGGGTTGCAAATGGTTGGGAGGGAAATCCGTCCTCTTCGGAGAAGCTCTATGCAACATTTGCGGTAGTTGCTGTGCAGAGCCCAAGCCCCCACAGAGAATACATTGAAATTCACTCTTTGTATTGTGGCCACAACCCAATGATAATATAACGCATCACCCAGTACTACTGCTAATGTTCTTAGAGTGCAGCTCAAAAACAAGGAATGATAACAAACAACATATTGCAGCTTACGCAACCAACCAATATTCACATAGTTGCCAACATCTTCCATTCCAATCTGGTGCTTATCCAGTCTAGGTCTTTTCTTTGCATTCTGCGACTTGTAGTTCTGCTCATCTCTTTATAAAACTCAGACTACAAGTCCCCAAATTTAAAGAAAAAGCACGGACTGCAATCACCCACAGAGACAGAGTGGAATGGATCATGTTGGCAAATGTGTATTCAGAGCATTGCGGCCTCCAGCAAGTACAAATGAGTTCCACCCCCAGCACACACCAACCAATGTTCGCAGTACTGATCACCCGAACCAACCAACATCCAAACTCATTGTGCATCCAAAACGTGGTAATCGTTTTTTGAAACACATACAGCTGGACTCCCAATCCATGCCGCCTGAATTCCCTGGGACACAGATGGAAGGGAAACCGAGGACAACGTAATGAGCCCCCTACGTAGCGGCGGGGGACCCTTTGGTTACATATAACGGGACTATGTGACGGGTGACGCTGTCCCATCCCAATCCCTAGACCCATACTACAAAGACTAGCAAAGACTGAAGAATACATGGCACGCACGTCGGAGCAAAGATTGGAGCGCCTCACAGCAACACCATAGGCAGCGCATTAAAAACCCATGCAAGCTTTGTATTCAGGATGATAAAGGGCCTGGAAACACCTGCTAAGGCGGAGCGCCCCCTAACAGCCTGATAAACAAACACGAGTTCCATGGTACCGTATCATAATATAGTCCAAAAACATCTGGGGTACTCACTTTGACGACAGAAAAACATTTTGGAACTGGAAGAGCCTGTGCTGTGCACAGTAAAAATCAACATAACAGCCCTGAAAACAGCACTCCTGGAGGGCACAATACTGGCCTCATACCTACACTGTCCTGAATTCCCAAGGGGGAAACTGCACATTGGGGGACAACAGCCACATAGTACTGGCAGCAAACACCTGGTAAAAAAACATGGATGAAGAAATGTATAAAGTCACTTCAGGGTTCAACACTGAGGCAAATGAAAATCACTAGTAAACACCAAACGCCACTGACTTCAAAGGGGTAGGAGTGCCAAATTACAACAAAACGGAGCCTTCGAGGACATCAACACAAATGGCCACTGATGAGAACCGTGACGCACATGACTAGAACGATGACAAAGATGGTGGTCCTTCTTTGACTCCTCTTGAACGGAACAATCTCAAACAGACAGTCCTCTGCTTACGTCGTGTCCAACTAACCACCAGGACCAAAGCTAGCGATTCGTGGCACACTCGCTCTCCCTCTCGAAAGGGCTTCCAGACAGACATCTGCCTTTGTATGTGGTGGGGGGGCTACCTCCGTGACTAGAAGCGTGAACACAAGACAGCCGGGCCCGGGCGGCGGTGTGGTCTCCTGGTGTCCTCCTGGCTCAGTGACTCCTGAGTCCTGGCTCTGGGTCCTCAGTCCTGGCAAGGGCCCAGGCCCAGCCAGGCCCCAGGAGGAGTGTGGACACTACCAGGGGACCGCGCCGCTGTTCGGGGCCGGCCCGGACTTTGGAATCTTCACACTGCTTAAGTTACACGGTCAGAGAGTGTCCATTTACCTGATTTTGAAGTCGGCTACTGGCGGGGACTCTGTCTCGTGTCGGGGCCTTGTGGGGGGGGGGCAGTGGCAGACTGGCAGGTGCTAGTGTGAGTGAAAAGCAGGGCCCAGCCCCCAGCAACTAGGCCGCACGCAACAAAGCAGTGAAGCAGACTCTCTCGAAGACCAACGCCATGCCTAGACACTTCAGTTCACAGTAACTCGTGAAACGAAGGTGGCGCTGTGCTGCCTCCTGTGGCAATAACAACACGTCACCATGTCAGTCAGAACAGCCAATGAAAACTGTACATTCTGGTTACTATACAGAATTTATCAAAATACTGCATAGTAACAACAGAATGGTAGTTTTCATTGGCTGTTTGTAACAGTTTGTTGCTGCATTGCTATTGTTGGTCCCCAGGGCTGTCACAAGGGTTGGTGAGGCCCGGGGCAAAACATTTGGTGAGGCCCCCTTACAATTTTTTGCACTGGGCCAGCGGAGGCACTGCTGCAAACAGGAGATGCGAGAAATCTCCCCTTGAGTTTGTGTGGAGGACACAAATTTGCTTTATTACTACAACTGCAAATCAACTACAGCAAAGTTAGATTTCTATACTGAAGAGAGGTTAATGCCAGACTAACTTTTGTATCACATGCATAAATATATGTAGGATGGCATGACAGCGTGTGGTGCATGAGGAGAACCCTGCCGCTGTGTGCGCGTATTAAAACACACATCATACACAGTGACAGATAGATGAGGTACAGTAGAGGCTGATAGATGAGGTACAGTAGAGGCTGGTGAATTTCTGAACTGAAGAGGCTTAAATGTTTGCACCTATTATGCAGGATCGACAGAGCACAGTAAGGGAAAACAAACCAACCAAGGGACGCTTGAGGAGGTACCTCACTCCCACGAAAATTTTTGAAACATTGGGTTAAAATGATGCATTTTACAGCACTTTCTTTGCAAATTGGGTAGAAAGCCATACAGTTTGCAATTGGTTTTGTATGGTAGCACATGGAACAACCTAATAGTTGCAAGTCACCAACCTTTGTCCACAACATATGCCAGTATAAACATATATTCATGCTGGTTGTTCCAATGTGTGTGCATGCAGGCTGCACCAACATATGCCAGTATTACCATACAAGGACTCCCAGCCAGTTAAAATGCCATGCCGCAGAAAGCATGTCCAGGCTGGCTGTGCACCATAAGTGTTATTACTGGCTAGACTTGCCTACATTCAATGTGGTCCAGTTTAGCCCTGTAGCAACACTTATGTTTGCTTTGGTCATGTCTTAACTTCTGGGCTCATCTTTTAGATGGCCTACCCCTCCAGTGATTAGCATAGCATTTTGAAATTAAATTGCCACTGAAGGGGGGTGGTATGACTAATGGCCAAAGGGAATACGAAACGGCTATTCAGCTTCCTAACAGGGCTCAGGGAATTGGGAGGGAAGTGGGAGCAGGACTGGATGAAGATGTGTCAGGGCTGGTGGGGGCCCATTTCATCTTGATGTTGGGGGGGGGCCCCTTGCCTTACCGTTTGGGAAAATAGGCCAAGGCACCTATGGAGTGCTTAAATCAATAATGAAATCAAAAGAATGCAGAAAGGTGGTTAAAAGCTGCAGACTATCAGTATGTTTCTGTGTCATAAGACTGCCAATATAGGGCAGCTGCTTGAGGGACCCTTTCAACTGTAAAAGCTGAAACGCCCAGACACCATCCCTCAGTGGAGAGTCCAACAGCGCAATTATTTTATTGACCCCACTCACTAGCCGCTTTCAAAACTGTAATCTAGCCCCCAAAATGTTGAGGCTGGCTGCGCCCCTGCCTAGCTGACGTAAAGAGCTATATCGGATGGAACAGGACACAGACGTTAAATGGTGCCTGGGCTTCGCTGTTAACAAAGGTCTTTCAATTAATAAAACATTTCACTTTTAGCACCTGCATTCATATGCATACATTTTTAGGCAATTGAAATCATGATGTGGGGTTAGCACTTGCATGCAAGGGGAGTGATAAGAAGGCAAGTGGGGACATGGGACATAAGACAGCTCATTCTCACACCAGTCCATAAGTGTGACATTTCAGAAATGAAGGAGAGGGTTAACTGCTTGTAACATTGAAGCATCACCAGAATAGTCTCATTCAAATGCACAATTTAGTTAGATGCCCCCACACAAGTAAGTTAGCCTCTGCCCCATAGCCTCTGAAGTTAGCCCCTCTCCCAACATTTAGGTCTTAGCTCCTCCCCCTGAAATTGTATCCTAGGTGCAACCCTGATGCCATGCCCCCACTAAATTTAGTGGCCTGTTGGCCAATAAATGTAGGAGTTGGGGCTGGCACACACACTCACATACAACAGTTTTACCTATGCATTCATCCACCAGTCACACAACTCCTTGCATGCACGCATACATAAAAGCAAACAGCTTTGACACAAACAAACTCCAACATTCAGGGTCGGACTGGAACAAAAAAATCTACCCGGGCACCAAAAATAAGTGTCCCACATTTCCCAAGAGTTCCAGAGGCCCTCAGGAAGACATGCTAACAAAGTACTGAGGATAAAGTTTCCGCAAAGCTTCATGACAACAGGTCACCACTTTCCAGTCCTGGGCTTCCTTTTTTGCAAATCACATGAATCAGCTACTTATGTCTAATTGAAGTTAAAAGACTACAGCTCCCAGAATACATTGTTATTTCATGAAAGCCCAGGACTGGGAAATGGTATGAGTAGACTTTGGAGTCATTTTATCCCACCAAACTGATGGATGGATGGCCACAGTCTGAACCCTACAAGTGCACTTAAAAATGGAAAGTTAATCAACTGAATACCCAATTTGATAGGTTATCATCATCCACTTTACTGGCTAAATATTATTTTCATAACTTAGGTCCATGTTGCAACTGATTATCACAGGGCTCAGAAGTGAGAAGAATAAACAAACAAAAAGGCAAATCTGTCAAGCAATCCTGGGAAGTGAAAACACATGGTTAAAAATGGAATCCATTTCTCTTTAACACTTCACATTACAGCAGCTATCACAAGCACTATTTGAAAATGCAAAATGGAGCTAGAGGACGGGAAATGTTGAAGTAAAACAAACGTTTTTTTCTAGTTCAACAGACAGCCGAAAGGTGGAGAGAGACTAGCGTTTTAACCCTTACTTGCAAGTTGCCTACAGTACCAAATAATGCATGCATGGGCTGCATCTCAGCTCTCATAGAGCAGCCGTTTGTAGAGGTTATACAATTTGAAAAATTCTCTTATGTGTACATAAACTCTTACACCTTTTAAGGTTTGCATACCTTCAGTTTCCCAAGCTTTAGTTATTTTTATCTCTGAGGCTCCAGTGTCTGTCAGAAGCAGGGTTTGGAGAGCGGCAGGCCTCACCTGTGACAGGAATCACATCACATGTGAGGGCCTGGGAACTTGATTAATGGCTCGTTGCCATGCAACCTGGGCTGGAGCAGGACTGTATCACTTCTTGAACTCTTAAATGGCACCATGTTTCTTGCAGAGCTGGCACAATAGGTGCAGCTCAACAAGAAATTAACAAAAGTAAAACTTTAATGAAAGGCAGCTGGAGGAAAATCGGCCCACACACATTAGGAGATAAAATCGTCCCATTCAAAGCCAAATTGATTTCGGGAAACGTCCATGGCCTGCAATGATTTATGATGGAAGAGGTGCGGAAGAAGAACAAACAAAACTATTTAAATTGCACTTGAGAGCTGGCCCCCTGATGTTCCGGGGCCCAAAAAAGACTGCTGGTGTTGCCCACCGGCAAACACTGGCACAAATTAAGCGCTCAGCGTGAAGGGAGACGAGACTTGGGAGTTAATTAGGACTCTGGTCACCGCGCTAGTGTACAGAAGTTTGATGTATGATATCATACAAGGGCCGATTCCCATTTTGTGAAGCACGGCCCACATATACTGCCAGGACACCATGTCAAATGCCTTCTGGGCATTGAGAGTAACCGCCACAGCGCTGGCATCAGGATCTATTCTGGACATAACATTGAACAGCCGGCGGATATTGAGGGCCGTTGACCGACTGGGACAAAGCCACTCTGATCTGGATGAACTAAGTGGGTCATTATGGGGAGTAATCCACTTGCAATTATCTTGGCGAAGATTTTCGTATCGGTGTTAATTAGGGATAGGGGTCTGTAAGATCCGCATTCGTCCCGTGGCTTGCCTGGCTTCCCTCGCGATTATGATGGCTTTGCGCATGGACTTGGGCAGGATGGCCAGGCCAAGCGATTCATTCCAGACCTCGAGGAGTCTGGGTGCAAGGATGGCAACGTGCTCTTGATAAAACTCAGAGGTGAGCCCGTCTGGGCCGGGTGCTTTGCTCTTAGGCAGGCCCGAGATAGCCTTGGCGATCTCATCTAGGGTGAACAGAGTAACCAGCTGATCTCTGGTGGCTCGGGAGAGAAGGGTCATGGGGATTTGGTCTAGAAGGAGGTTTGTGTCCTGTGTGTTGTGCTCCTGGTGGGGAGCCTATAGGGCTGTATAAAAAGCGGTGAACGTTTCAAGAATGTGTTGGTCGGACCAGTGTTGGGTGCCATTTGCATCTCTGATGCAGTTAATGCGGGTCCTGCCCCCCTCCGCACGAACCAACCTGGATAGTGTCCTCCCTGGTCTGTCTCCCTCGCCGAACTTTCTTGCTGCCAGGGGACGGGCATAGTATTGTATCTCTCTCTGGTCGTGGGCCTCAAAGGCTTCCAGCTCTGATCTTGTCTGTGCCAGTATGGCCGGGGAAGGGGCAGTGGTGTATTCCCTCTCAAGTTCTTTAAGCTTTGCTTCAGACCGCTGTAGGCTGTTTTTAATGTCTTTGAGGATCCCGGCCTCCCTGGAGATGCACATCCCTCTTATGAAGACCTTGAACGCCTCCCATTGGACCCCATCAGATGTATCATGTCTATTGTTGCAGTCAAAGAAGGTGTTAATGTCGGCCAGGATTTCAGCTTTGAAGACTATATCTCTCAGTGCCTCCAACTTCAAACGCCACGCAGAGCGGGGGGCAGATCATGCCCAAGTTTAATTCGCAACATTACCGGGGAGTGATCAGAAAGTGTGCATGGTAGTATCTGTGTGTCTACCGTCCTGCCCACCATTGCGCTCGATATGAGAAACAGGTCTATTCTTGACAAGCTATAGTGCACCGATGAGTAGAAAGTATACGCCCTCGCGTGTGGGTGGAGAGCCCTCCACACATCTATGAGGCCCAGTGTGGCTACGTGTGTATGTAATCTGTTGGCCGCTCGTGATATAGCTCTGCGGGCAATGCCAGATCTATCAAGCTCACTGTTTAAGATCAGATTCATGTCCCTCCCCCCAAATGATTGGGACTCCAATGTATCTTGTGAGTATAGTGGTCACTTAGTCGAAAAAGTCTGGGGTGTCAAAGTTCGGGGCTTATGTATTCACTGGGAGGCATTCCACATTGGCTAGTAGGCAATGAAGGATTGCATATCTGCCCTCACTGTCAATGTGGCTAGTGCGCAGCGAGAATTGGACTGATTTATGGACCAAGGTGAGCACGCCCCTAGCCTGGGATGAATATATTGTGTAGTATCTGTTAGTGTCCCAGGTCGGAGCAAGGCACGTCGCTAGGCGCCCCAGGGTGTGTGTTTCTTGAAGGAGGAGTATTTTAATTGCATGCCACTGGGCGTAAGCAGTAATCCTGCAGGCTTTGGTAAAGTTGCTTAACCCCTGGACATTCCATGTCATAATATTAATCGACATAGTGCAGTGTTATGGGACATCCCTGCAGCGATATTTGTTGTCATTCAGTGCCTTTCTGCTGTGATATTTGTTACCATTTAGAACCATGCCCATAGCAATAGTGGAGTAACACTGCATTGTAACCGTAGCCCCCGCTCTCATTCCGTTTCCATTAAACCGTCCCCGAACTTTGCCACCCCCCGCCCTCACTGCCCACCCACAACCAGCAGTGTAATATTCCCTCCCCAGAATACAGGTGCTGGAGTGCCATGCCCAACTAGGCAGCACCAGCCCAATTGCCTGACAGGGGCAAAACCGATAACAAACTGTCAAAACAGGCATTGCAATCGCCACTGCCGTGTACCCAATTTAGCAGATAGTGCGGCGCACTAGGCACCGCTAATCCAACAGCGGCAATTCAGTGAGCAGTGTACCAAAAGAAGCATTATGGTGGATGGTCGCTGACGAGCAGAGATAAGGATGCCTTTAGTGTGGCATGTCAGGTCGCTGATAGTCTTTTAGGAGAGGGGGAGCTAGGCCAGGGAGCACATTATATACATGTGGCGGCATCAGCAAAGGACAAAGCACAGCCCGCCTGTGGCGAAAGCAGATAGAAACTGTCTTCTATACGGCGCGGATGGCATGACATGTTGTAGGGTTGGAGGAGGAAGAAACTTGTGCCGGTAGCCATAGAAGTGCAACGGAGGTCCCCCCCCCCCTTAAATTGGAAGTACAGGCCACTTCAGTCATTGTCCATTGGGACGTCTACAGGATCTCTCAGCGGGATCTGTGATTCAATAAATTTCACTGCTTCGTCCAGAACCGGGAAGAAGTATAACTTGTTATGGTGGGTGAATTTCGAACGTGCCGGAAATAGCATTGCATATTCAATTTTCCTTTCTCTGAGCATTTTCTTTACACCATTGAATTGTCTGCGCTCTGCCTGAACCCCCACGGAGAAGTCAGGGAAGATTCTGATGATTTGCAAATCCATCCTCAGTTCGCCCTTCTCATGAGAGAGGCGCAGTATGTGGTCTCTGTCTCTGTAGTTGAGAATCTTAGCTATTATTGGCCCGGGAAAGTCGTCTGGTTTGGGGCAGGGGAACAGCGCACGATGTGCTCGCTCAACTGTAAAGAATGGGGAAAGCGCAGGATCACCGAGGAGGTCTTTGAGGAGGGACTCCACCGCCAGTTCCATTCGACCCTTGAGAGCGGACGCCGGAACTCCCACAATTCAGATATTATTCCTGCGTGAACTCGACTCCAGGTCATCGCACTTGGCCTTGACAGTCTTCATATCGCGTACCAGTTCCATGACTGTGTTCTGGAGGGCGAGCACGCCATCTTCATTTGCCCCAATTCTGGTTGCAGCATCTGTTATTTTAGTGCCATGCTGGTCCAACTTCGTCCTAAGTGAGGCCACATTTGCATTTATATCATCTAGCTTCTCATGGAATGAGGCGAAGTTCTTTTCCATGGACTCCATCATTGCCGTGAGATCTGGCTGGGGGGGGTCCGGAGGGGCTTCTATATTGTCATGATTCATGGAGGTGGCACCCTGTTCTGTCCTGGATGTTGGCTTAGTGAACTTATCCATATCCCCAGCCTTGGCAGTTCCCCGAGACCTATTCGACATCCTGCGGGTGACAGTGGATACGTGTGGCTGCAGGTAGGTGCTGCTTATGTTGTTAGGGGAGTAGGTCCTCTAGGCCCAGGGGTCGATGGTGCCAGGGGGGAGTAGAAGCAGGTGCAGGATAAGGTGGCCAGATCGCTGATGCCACTTGTCAGTGGATATCACACAATGGGGCCCAGGCACCAGCAGGGTCGGCCACGGGGAGTACCACTCAAGCACCCCAGGCCGGTAAGGGCAATAGGAAGTCTGCCCGTCTCAGGGCACAGCAAGGGGAGGATACTAGAGTGAGATGCACACAGCGGATTGGGGAAGTCGCTCCAGGCGATGCAGGCCGCGACACAGTGTGGATGTCCGGTGAAGTGTGTCCGCAGGTAAGGACAGAGCTGGCCCACGAGCTAGGGCGGACCCTCACAGCACGACAATGGCCACTGCTCTTGTAGAAACAATTGACAATCTGTATGAGATGTGTATGCGGCCCACTGTGGAACACAGGCCGCTCCTCCTTGTTGATCGGGGCGCCGAACTCCGCCCGCCTGCCTCCCAGCAGAGAGCAGTGGCGCCGGCGCCCCAAGGATACTGTGTCCACCCAGGGGAGAAGCAGGGGGGGGCCCCAAAGGTTGGCAGCAGGGGGGAAGCAGATCCGGACAGGCAGGCCGCCAACTCCTCACCTGTTTTGTGATATGCCGGGTCCGGGCGGTGCGCGGAAAGGAGCTGTCGTCCGCGCCACAGGTATCACCCTCAGGGGGAGGTTTCCAGGTCCACCTGCAGCACGGGGACAGTTGGGGGCCGCAGGCAGCAGACGGCCGGTCTTCTTCGGCAGCAGGCCCTGGCCTCGAAGCGAAGATGGGCCATAGATGAAAGGCTCCCGGGCCCGAGGGAGGGGGCCAGCTCGCAACGATCGGCGCCAGCCAGTGCACCGGGGGGCAGCCCACCTCGGCAGGGGAAGTCCAGCCCCCACAGCCCCAAGGAGGCGCAGATGCGGGAGCGAGCCAAGGGTCCGCAGCATGGACCGCAGCAGTTTGTGTCGCAGGCGGCGGGCTCGCCCCCGGTGCACTGGCTGGCGCCGATCGTTGCGAGCTGGCCCCCTCCCTCGGGCCCGGGTGCCTCCACCAGGCAGCCGCACACCAGTAACACGGCCGAGGGCAGGCCTCACCCCGGCCAGTGCAGGCCAGCCAAAAGTTCTCCGCGTCAGGGCTATGGGTGTCCGTTTTTCACCAGAACTGGACCAGAATGTAGCCTGAGAGCACTGCTACACACAGCGTAGATTTTCAGCACAGGATAATGTATTCAGCCGCCAATGGAATCCGATAAACGGTGTATGGGCACGGAGCACCACGGCTAAGCAGCCATTTTGCAGGCTGCTGAACAGCGCCCCTGTTGACCTTCCTAATTGATATGTTTGTTAACATAAGAGACGAAGTTCAGCAGCATACGGTCATCTTGAAATCCATTTATCAGCGCCTTAATGCATGGAGCCGCAAAGACATTATTGGCAGTGCTAATAACTGGCTCCCCATCAGGGATTGAATTCAATTCAAAACTCTCAGCCTTACTCACAAATGTATGGCCCACAGTGCCACGAAAAACCGAAGCAATAAAATAAGTAAATCTCAATTCTACAGACCTACCGGAGCCTCCCGCTCCCATTGTCTATCTATACCTAGATTCAAACTCCAAAAATCCGGAGGCCGCAGGTTTCCGGTGGTTGCGGGCAAATATTGGAATGCCCTACCATCTCACCTAAAAGCTGAAACTTCACTCTGTTCTTTCCGTAAAGGCCTCAAAACCTGTTTTTTTCTCTCGGGACTCATAACCTCCCGCCAGCCTCTTACGTATTGTAAGTAATGAAAAATGTGTCTGTACTAACACTGCTCTTATTTAAAATTAATTAATCAACTGCGTCCCTGTAACCAGCGCCTAGTTGCCTTGTGCTCATGAATTTGCTACTGTAATTGCACTAACATCAACTGTGCTCAAGCTTAACTCACTTGCGATTTCTGTAACTAACGCCTAGTTTCCCTCGGGTTTTGTGCGCTCTATAAATGACAAATAAATAAAAACAATAATAATAATAAAAATTCCCCCCATCTGAATGCTGTTTACTCACTAGTCAAAATAAACCTAGTCAAGTGGTCCAGGAGTCGCTTTCCCTATTGATTCAAGAGATCAATATGAAGGAAAACTTGCCTTCAAATCCGGCTGTTATTGGACATTTGGGCGAGGTAAATGAGCGCCAAATGTTAAGCAGTGATAAGCTCCTACATACAAAAAATCACAAAAAGCCTAGAATAAACAGAACATCTAGAACATTCCTGCAATCATTGCATTTGCTGGAACAATCTGAGAAGATTCCCACGAGTAAACACATGAAACAAATGAAAATTACTGAGTGCACTAGGTCTAAAACCATGAGAAATGTACAGAGTCAAACAACGCCGGAGTTTGGTAATCCAGTTTGTGGATTCAATAAATAATCTGAAAAATAAACGGAGCTATGGGTCGATGAAGTGAGTGGCTGTCTGATAAAGGCCGGTACCCAAATGGACTGTCCAAGGCTGTGTGGATGGGATGCCAACTCTCAACCTAATGAGACTCGCAAGATTAACGATAAAGGAACTGTCAGTGACCTTTTGAGGAGGACTTTGAGCGGTCTGGGGAAACATTCTGATTAGGTCACCTCTATAACCAAAGAAATGCTCCAGCCCAGTTCTCTTCCAGAGTCATCCTGGAATTGTTATTATCAGATCGTCAGAGACCTTTTTTTAAACTGGTTGAACATCCTGGCCTTGTTTTTTTACATCCCTAACTTCTGGTTGATAACCTCGACTGACTTGGAGCAGGTGGACTTTATAGACGAGCATAGATTGGTTTAGTTGCCCTTGATATTCTAGCTAGGATCATACATCACCTAGTATTATCTGAAGTTGAGAACTTTAGGCTGATGCCTTATGATATAATGCCAGAAGGTGAGTGGGAATTCCATCTGTCCAATAGGAGGTTTTCTTCCCGGAGTAATTGTAGTGAAGTGTATCCTCCCCAAGATTTGTAGATAATGTGCAACACAACTAATGGGGACTTGTATGTATGCAGTGTCAAGTGTTTGGGAAATCAGTTAAAGGGGAGATGGATTAGCCGACATAAAAATGTGCCCCTTGTGTGGTACTTCACAGCACCTTTAATCAAGAATCTACTTTAGCCATCCTCTCGTGGAACACTAAAGGTAATGGTCACTTATTAATGTTCAATTAAGTGGGAAATTGAGACAAATCTTGATCATAATTCTACAAGAAATCTAGCTATCCTCTACTGTATCCTTGGATGGCTATAGTATTTGCCAACCACTGGCATCTGTGTCAAACCTGAGGGCATCTTCACACCTACTCCCCTTGTATCCTCTTCTGAGGTAGCAAGGCAAAGGCCATCGCTTTTGGATCCTGACTCTGGGGGTGGAGATGCGAGGGAGGATCACCTGGCTGGAGGGTCTTTGGGGAGTGGGAAGATGATGTCTTTCTGCGAGGCATGGTTTCCACTTTCCCTTGTAATAATAAACCCTACCCTCATAGGTTTTTGCCAATCATCCCCTCTTATTTCCCCTTAGTCATACCATTCCAGTGCTGGGATGAAGAAGAGGTGATTAGGAGTTTTACACACTAACATGCAGTTGCACCACTCTGGTACTGTGATGAGGAAGAGGCCTGGAAACTATTAGAAGGGTCAGGCATGTCCAGAGAACCTAAGTAATTGTGGTCAGGAAATTGAACTGGAGGGCTCACAACAGCAGCTTGTTGACAGGTCAGAGGTGCAAAAAAAGGTGCACCAGCCAACAAGGAAGGGGGAAACCAGCAGGAGAGAAGCCAGGTTGGAAGAGAAGGGCCTAAGAGGGGCACATTCCTGCCCAGAAGAGGGCTGACAAGGAGAGTCCTGCCTGGAGGCCAGGACGTCAACTACAGCAGAGGAGAGACCTAGATGCCAGGCCCGAGTGGGCCGTGAGAGAATGAAAGCCATTGGAGTCGCCTCTGCCGGATGCCCACAGCCAGAGCTGTGTGGCACAGAAGAACCCCAAGTCCTTCAGGCCACCGGTAGCATCTGCGAGTGAGTAATGGAGCTACTGGCAACCCACAGCAAGATTAGCATAAGGAGAGTGCTGCTTGCAGAGCTCCAGAGAAGTGTGCGCAGAGCCAACAAAAGACAGAGAGGATGCCCGGGGGAGCCACTGAGGACCAGTGAGTGCATTTAAGGGAACACTAGTACCTGAGCTCTCTTGGGGCTAGAATAGGCATATGGTGATGCCGAATGAAATGAAATATATGTACAATTAATGGTGAACCCAAAGTGAGGCGTTTTTGAACACCATGCGCAAACGCTGAACTATAAGTGAAGGAATCTGAATATAAATCAAGCTTTATTGAATACCGAACTAAAGGAAAGCTTTGATAAGCCTACAAATGAAATGAAAGCATGTGTGAAACACATGTTATCACAACCTAAAGACAAGGAATGAATTTTTCTGAATAAAGTGAAAAGCAAAGTGATGAGCACTTATGAAGATTGTGAAAGCAAGGTGGTGGAAGAGGGTGAGCACCACAGAGTGAGTTGTGTGGAAGAACACACTGTGGCAAAGCCAAAAGACTGTCAAGGAGAAGGCAAAGTGAATGAAAACCAAAGCACAGGTGCAGTGAAAGAGAAACCTATGTGGGCAAGAAAACATAGGGTTATCGGTTGCGTGACCTGTAATGGGTGTACTGTGTTGTAGAGGAGCAGGTGGACGCATTCTCCTTAGTACCGCCCCCTCACCCCATCCTATTGGAGTGACATACGAAGAGCTACAATTGGGAACAAATGCACAAGTTTATACGACATGTCCATACCACGTTGATTATATGAAAGACGATATGCACTCAGGTAGCCATTTAGAAGATACCCTCACTTTGAAACAGTGGAAGAAAACTACCAAGAAGGATGTCCCTTGCCGAACTATCGAAATGCAGCCATGGATAAAAGGGTCCGCGACATGGATGCACGTTAAACAAAGTCTAATGACAGTAAAATAATATCCAAAAGAAGATATATATACCTATGCTGAAACAATATGAACATTCTTAAGAATGACGATGTAACTGAAGCATTAAGAGAAACATGTATTCCATGATGTAGTACTTATGAATACAAAGAAGAATGAAGTGACTCCTTTGCCAATAATTGTAAATGCGCTGAAATGCAAGCTTGAAAGAATATATAGAAGCTTGCTTATAAGAGGTATATATATTCAACGTTTAGAACGACCATTAGAACAAGATGGACGATGGCTCATGCCAATCCACCCAACTACCTCAAAATACAAGCCCAAGATCTTAACGTGGACATATGACAAAGAAGCTGTTTTCCTTGCAAAATAGAGGAGTACATTGGCTTGAACCCAAGGATGCTATTTCGAGAGATGAAGGAAAAGCACAAAGGGAGTCTCACGAGCTGACTATGTGTAAGGACATAATTCCCAAAGATTAGGAGGCACCAGAACATTTACTGATGCCAAATACTGAACAATTAAAAGGGCACAAAGTTGATATGGGATAGAGCGAGGAAGTCTCTAAAGGCCAAGAGAAGCAACTGCACCCAGCATACTTGAATCAAATGGTGTTAAATGCACCATCGATATGGACAATTTCATGCTCTAGTAACATGTGATGGAGAGTTCGCAAACAAGGGATATTCATTAAGCCTGAGGCTAAGATAATGATTTGCTTACACTCCCTCGAATGTCCCGAGACAGTGCAGACTGGCAAGGCCAGTCTTCAAACAGAAGCACTGGCAGGAGGCCTACTGATGAGAGAGGGTGACTTAATTGGGAAACAAGAGGAGCGTTGATGTAGCTCCAACCACCTGGGTTTTGTGTCTATGTACGTGCTGCTAGCAAGCCAAATGTCCAAGGTTGGATTTTGATTTCCAACCAATTAAAATACCCTGCTATGCACCTTTATCTACAATGTTACAAAGTATTATTCCGCTGCCACATTTTTTGCTATTACACCACGTGTTTAGAAGTAGCTCCGGGTGTGTCTCACAGATAGGAGACCACCAATGAGGGACTAACACACACATTTTCTATAGGTGGATATGATAGTATAAAAGACAGTTTAAAGATACTAAAAAATCAAGAACGATATAAAAATTATTAACGGAAAGGGTAAACGAAGGAGCTAGAAAAAATAGTGTCAAATACATTTTGTTTTCAAAAGTAATAAAAGTAGGGAAAATATCCTGATCTCTTGGAATATGAGTGGCGATTGATGGTGCTTACTCAAAAATATTGAAACGATAATTCAAGTAAGTATTGACAGTCTGAATTGACTTGTCGTAATGGAGGAAACACCTCTCACACACCTATGCAGGACACTGCCAAGATACACAGCCAGGATTATGCAGTACCATTCCAAATGGCTAAAGGGCACGGCCAATAAGCCCTGGCCTCCAGGCAGCTCGTTGTCAAATACAGTATTACGAAATCTGATATATTTACATGCCATGCATAAGGGAAAGATGCTAGAGAAAAGGTTGCCTGTACTAGAGCTTTGGAAAATGTACCAGAATGAGAAAGAAGACCCAGTCTATAGGGAGTGGATGCTTAGTCAGCATAAAGGGAAGACGTAACGCCTTCAGCTCCTCTTTCCCCTCCTTAGAAACAAGACGTAGAGAATAAAGAGAAGGGATTTTACACTTTAAAAGAATTGAAAGCAGCAGCACGGTATGTTAATCCACCATACAAATCCCTGCCTATACTAGTTAAGAGACGGAGGAAGAGAGCAAAAGTAGAGAACGCAAATATATACAGATATGTAATGAAAGCAAACAGCGTGATGAGAAAAAGGATAGACAGAACAAGCAAATGGAGTTAGAAGAAGAGGAAGAGAAACCAAGAAGAATAACAAATATAGTTTAGGGTACGACAATGGTTCAAAACTAATGGATGGGAGGACTGATATTGCTCAAACTAGGTGACAAAGGTATTGGTGGAGTTCGAGAAAGAAAGGAAAGGGAAGAGCAAGACAAGAACAAGAAGGAAGAAGACAGGCTATACAAACAAGAAAGAGACAAAGAATGTAGGCAAAGGTAAGCACGATGAAAGCATGAGGCAAAAAGGGAGAAGGAGAGGTTAGAAGAAGAGAAACAGGAAGAAGTGGAAGCCCAAAGATTGAAAGTACATAGGTTACAAAGAAGGTGAGAGGAAGATGAATTAAGGGAAATAAGGAGAAGGGAGGAAGACATTAACAGAAGTAGGGGATTTAAAGGCGAGATTGAATATTTACGTTGCAGCAGCATGATGCCCATCGAAACTCAAGACCGAACTGAAGAAAAGAGAGGGCCACAACCGTCCCGTGGAGGATGGCGAGGACCATTACATATGTCAACATGGAGAGAAGAAGATACAGAGAACATAGGAACAAGAATGGGGAAACTATATAGACAAATGAGGGCTATGGAAGGGTACAGAACTCAAGAGGGTGAATAAGGAGCATCCTTTAGAGGAATAGGAGGAAGCTTAAATGACATCAGAGCAGACGATCATAGAACTATATCCTTAAGTGGGTTAGATCTTGAGGAAGCAGAAGAGGACAATACTCATACGAGTTGAGGCATAATGATGTCAGACGAGGAAAGGACGCAAGAAGAGAGTGCATATGGATTTTCAAGAGAATCAAGCATAGGTAAAGCGGTAAAATGGTTAGATCTAGAGGACCCAGTAAGGAAAAAACTGGAACCAACACCATATATTGAACAAGTATGATCGCACAGTACAGGTGATGCGTCTCCGCCTTATTTAAGCAGTCTAAGGGTATTGCCAGGGAGAAAGCAAGCAGGTGATGATGATACTGCCTAGAAGACGAGGAGTGTGGGCAGGAATGACAAAGGCTCAGGGTTTGCACGGATCCCACTATTAGAGAAAGGAAGGGGTCCACCACATTATATACCGTGGGCCTAGATGGACAAGGGTAATTTAAAATGCACACTACCGAGTTTGACTTCCGGTGCGGGAAAATGGATAAAGGAATTGGAGAAAAGGAAGGCAGGAATTAGATTAGCTATAGGTGATATAAAAGGCCTATTATCAGCCATGCTAGGGGAAAGGTCTGATGACATTTGAACAAGAGCAGGGTATCCAAAAGTAACTGTGCAAAACACAGTGCACGATGGGGTGCCATTTATAGCACTTAGAGTACAATATGCAGAAACATTGGACATTGGAGCGATAATGACTAGGAAGATGAGGGAAGATGAAGACCCCATTGCTTTTATTCAGGATATTCAGGATAGATGGAGTGCGGAGACAGATGAACCATGGAATAAAACTGTAGCGTTTCTTGACCACATATTATGTCAAGACCTGCCAGTGCAGAGTCAGTTAAAGAAACAGGTGGGAATCAAATCAAAACCATAGCCAGAGATACAATTGGCAATCATGCATTATTGCAGAATGCTAAAAGAGAAAGATAAGAAGAAAACTAAGGGCATAAAGCAAGAAGAAGGCGAAGTTGGTGCAGAACAAATAATCAAAGTTCTCCATCGAGGGAGCAGTTCTGACAAGTACTGAGGGAAGCACAGCGCAAATAGTACAGTTGCTACAGTAAAGTAACATAGCCAATGCCCAAGATTAGAATGGGTATAATTATATGCCAAGGGACAGAGGGAATGGGCCTTTAGGCGGATGACGAGGAGGATTTCAAAACCCTCAAGGAAGGGGAGGATTTAAAGTGGCTATAGTATGCAGAAGCAGAGCAAGCATGCAGCAACAGAATTGGCAATCTCCAAGAAGGGGCATGGGATATTCTGCACAATATAATACAGATTCATAAGCATTATTATGCCCAGGATCACACGCAGAATCCGTCATATGCGTCACAACCACAGCAGTTTCAGCAAGTGCCAATACAGGCACAATTGCCACAACCACAGCAGTTTCACCAAGTACCAATGCAGACAGTCATTACAGGGGCAGCAACAGCAAGCGCCTATGCAACAGGCACCCACTCAACGGATATAATATATTCCAATGCAACAGACAGGCGCGTCACAATGACAGATGGACACAGCAGCTACACAGGTAGTCGAACCCAAACTAGGGAGAGTGACTGTGGTAAGAGGGAATCCTTTCACAGGCACAGATGAATTTGTACCCACAATAGGATAGTTAGTCCACAGGATGACCTGATGTGTTTAGTACTATCTGTAACACCAGACCCCCAAGAGGAATTAAGGGTGAAGGTGACGATAGGAGGCAAGACATTTTTATTTCTTGTAGACACTGGATTGACTCGCTCTTGTGTTGTGTCCGTGAGGGAAAGTACCCATTGCCATGAATGCTCAGGGATTTACTGGGCTGTCGTGTTTATTTCCATTTACAGACAAATTACCCATTTCTGTAGGTGAGCACAACATGTCTATGCCATTGCTATACTCTAGACCAGGGGTCCCAAACCTTGTGTTAGCAATAAGCAACATTTGCATGTCAGATGGCATGGTGAGCAACTTCAGTACTTAGATGTAATTTTTCGGCATTGCAACACACATCATAACTGTAATAAGCTCAATACTGCTAATAGCACCGTAAACAATCAGTAATTAAGAGTAATCTCATCTAGTTGTGAGCCTAGTCCAGGCCATTCACAATGGCCTTAACCATCATTTGACATTAAATTGGTATGGAAATACAATCTTTAGTAAATTAAGTGGTAAACAGTGCATTTTTAGGCACTAGGCCAGCAAACTTGTTCAAAAACATTGCAGGATGTAACAATATATTCGAGTGCTTGGAGTTCTCTCCCAGGACATTTTCAAGCGATTTACTGGCATATGTTTTTTAAACACGTTTCAAGGCTTAGTTTGGTGCTGTCTCCCCCCAAATGGGTTGGCAGGATATTTAGGGGCACATTGTGCATTTTTAGGAGAACATGATGAATAACACTGGACAGAATATGGTAGAATGTATAGATCATTTCAACAGGCTTTGTGTGGCAGGAGGGTTATCCACCTAAGAAATGTAATGGAAAATAGTGCTTTTTAAAGCCCCCAAGGTCTGTTACATTGAATTCAAGCGATTAGGAATAAAACACATTTTTCTGATGGATTTGGGTACTCTTTTCCCAAGCAATCCTCTGGGAAATATAGCTGTAAGTGGTGCATCTAATTGTTAAGCATGTTAGTGGTCCAGTAACATTGGTCACAACTTGGAACTTTTGAAGATCACTTTACAGAAGGGGTGGGTTTTTCCTTCATATTGTACACATTATATGTTTATGGTTGTATATCTCACTTGTTAAGTGCTCACCCTTGACATGGGGTCAGTCTGCACTTCAGAAGTTCAAACCTGTGGCAGGGTCCATTTAGCCATTCATTGTTCAAGGTTGATGATTTCGATGTATAGGCATTCCATCAAATTCTTACCATCGACAGACCATTCCATCGAAAAAAAATGCATCGAAAAAATTGCATTGAATGCATTGTTTTTTTTTAAATGGGGGTCCCCCCTGGCCCCTATTTTTTACTCTTTAAAATCCATTAAAATTAAACTAAACCCTTTACCTTCAAAAAACATGCATTTGATGTTTTTTCCCCGATGCAATTTTTTAGATGGAAAGGCATTCGATGGTATTACATTAGATGAAATGACCAGATACCATGAATTCAGTACATTACATTGGGTAATATCCTTTGTTACAGGATTTAGAAGCAGGAAGAATCGAGAAAGAAGCGCTATACCAAAGTAAAAATAATTGCTCTATCACTACAAAATTATTTTAAGTAACCTAAGTGAATTGCAGTTGGTAGCTACACTAATACATTGTGCATGATTTTGAACTCCTTCCTCTTAATAACCCATTAGTCACCTGCCAGATAAGCAAAGCATCATACAATGAGACATTTCCCACCAGGCACTCCAGTGCAAGTAGTATGTAACATTTGTGTCAATTATGATGCCTGGGACCTGCAAACACAAACTTCACATGTAAAGAAATTGCCACAAGCAAATTGTTTAAGAAAGAAAGTTTGGGCATACATGCCACTTATTTGTCCAATATGTAGGCACCAGCTGTATAAAGGCACAGAAGTTGGCAATGTCACCAGAACACAAACATGGGCATTTGGTTCGATTATTTTTCCTATTAATGCACTTCCGCACTGGAAAGAAGAATCAGAAGATGAAAATGTCTTCACAAAGATTTTACAATTAGTGAGGAACATTTTGAACACATAAATTGCATTCTGGCAACAAACTCAAATCTTACATGTACAAAAGAAGCTTATTGAAACTTTGTTGACAGTTGGGCATTCAAGTCACTTATTTTCTGACTTTTGTTCGTACCATTGAGCAACTAACCCCTTTACTGTCTACCTGAGTGCAGCAGGGGAAGGCACAGTTTGCAGCAACATTTTCTTGGCAAATTGTGTCCTTTATACAGCCAGCGATACACCTCACAGGGTAGCAGAATGCCAAGTGGCATGGAAATATTAGAGTGCTAGGACAGGGACTGGCTCAAAGGGTGGGTTTAGTGGAGAGTCATGTTTACTTCTAATTACAGAGCAGTACACTAGGTATTCACATGGGTGGCCAGGCCAGCCTAGTTTCTGTGCTTCAGGATCCCTTCAATCACTGGGAACCGTCTCATCTGAAGCACCAAGAGATTAATTTCTGCAGCCACCCCCTTGCTCCCTGTACTCATCTGGCTTTCCCCACCACTCAGGCCACTCTACTGATGCCTCCACAGTGAATGCTTCAACAACTAACAGTATGTCATGCCTGTCAAATAGAGCAGGCTGATTGACTAGCCTCACTTGCAGTTCTGGCTTTGGGTACACAGCCATTATTTATTTATTTAATTTATTTTTTAAGCGCTAGAGACGAAGGCCCTGGGGCGTAGAAGCGCTGCAACAAGACATACAACAAAGAACAGAAAAAAGTTAGAGGTAACCGATATAGACCAAAAAGCTAGGTTGCGTCAGGCATTTTAGGGATATTAAAATAGGACAGTTTTCAGCTTTTGTTTGACAATCAAAAGGCTAGGGCAAAGCCAGAGATCAAGCGGAAGGGTATTCCACAAATGCAATGTAGAGGAGGTCCCAAATAAAGCCTGCACTCCAATTGTCCATTTTGAAGTACCAGGAACGTTCACACCAAAATATGTGACGTATGATGAACAAATAAACCAGCAGAGAGCCGCAGTAGGGCTCTGCCCAGTGCCTATCAGACGAACAGCACCTATTGAAGTACCAATACCAAGAAAACCATGGACAGTAAGGTATCCATTAAGAAAACTCTACCAACAGATGAAACGAGATGAAGATTGCCTAAGTACAGTCCCGGAAGAAACCAAAAAGGTCTTAATGGAAGACGAATGGTGATGTCACAAGGACCCGGACTGACTTGCAGATAGGAGAAATGACAACCAGAGAATGACACACAGAGACGAAATGCCATGAATGAGGATATTGTGACCCTAAAGTGAAAGGATGATGTTGAAATGCAAAGAAGTTTAAAGCTGTAAGCAAGATGAAGACATTCGACCAGTTTACAGCTGTAAATATGCTTGGAACCGCAAGAAAGCTAAGAAAACAGTGTGGCTTGCTATGCTTAGTAGAAGAATAGTGCGGCAAGCGCCATAATACATAATCTACCTCAAAACGAAGCACAGTATTATAAGTGTATTTCTACTTTGCACAAGAAGCAGAAACAACCCAGGTTACTAAAGGCCAAATGAGAAAGATTCATATTTAGCAAAATGAGAAGAGACGGCTGAATCGAAACTCGGCAGGAAAGCCAAGGTCGTACTAATAAAAGAGGCGAACAGTAGCTATATCTAATTGAAACTGAGAACAGAATATCCTGCCTCTGAAAGGTTGAGATAAGAAGACGAAGGCAGGGGGTGGCCAAAAATTGAATAAAATACACAAATTGAGAGAAAAGAGACACATTTACGTTATAGGAATCAAGTGACCAGCTGAGCAAGAAGAAGCGAGGGTTCACACCTACGCTTGGTACCTGACCAGGCAGAAATATCAGGACTTTTCCAGACAGAAGATGCAGTCTCGAGGCCAACCACAGTGAACTAATTGACACATGGCTACTAAAGTGATGATTGATTGTAACCATAATCGGAGGAAGGCCGGGTAAGTAAGGGGCACCCCGCACCTGGCCGACCATTCTGTGCACTGCTGCTAAGCGAAGTGGAAAAGTATGCATGGGCCAAATAATCTAGGGTCCTATAGTTAGAAGAACCAATGAGACATTGTACTTTTAGTGATGTCTACAGTAGACATTTTTTAAGGCAGAGCTTAGACGTCCACCTGACAGTGTTTACCCAATCCCCTCACTCCGTTACCATATACAGATATAGTACCTGTAGTAAAGTTACCTTTTCCTAACCAATAGAATTGCATGTTAACTTTTGAGTGTTACACATCAATGATGACGATTTTTGAGTATAAATGTTACAACATGTATGAAGTTCGTTGGAGTTGAAGCAAGAAGGACAATCGCATCACTGTTGATATCCATAACTCCACGTTTTCTGTAATTGTCATTAAACAGACTCCCTTTGTCAAACCATTGAGTTGTCCTTATGGATTGGTGTTGGAGTAATGAATCTGCACCCCCATCCATCTCAAGGGTCCAGCTATCTCGTCTTAAAGTACTTCTGAGCAAACCTCGGCTCAATGGGCCGGCCGGGGGTCTCAGAGTACACTTTGTGCCCATGAATGTCACTTAGGGGTGTCCCTTGCTACCCCTAAAATAAAAAGTAAAAAAGAATGTTTTTCTTTTTTTAAAAATCTTTTTTTTTTTACGTCGATGCTCATAGGCTGTGGCCAGCAGCATGTGGCTCTTTTTTTCTGGAGTGCCTGCTTTTCTGATGGCTATAGCTGGATAGCTCAGTGAGTTGAGCACTGGCTGCTGCAATGTGTGTGTGATCTGCAGGTTGCAGGTTCGACTCCTGCAAGGTCAACTCAGCATTTCATCTTGCTGAGGTTTATAAATGAGTACCAATACAGGTTTGGTGATATTGTATGTTTAAGCAGAAGTGTTATCTAATAACACATGATTATCGTTTGGCCTTGGACTGGACGTCTGCTTATATTAACGATACATATGGTGATCCTTTCTTGTATGAAATGTACATCATTTTACAGTGATATCATAATCATATTTTCCGTAGTGTACTCAGAAATAATGTTATGTGATGCCACTGCCTGTTTTGTCGTGGGGTGAAAGGTCGTGTCCATCGCTTCCTGTGATATCACTTTGGGGTGGGGTCAAATGACATCACTTCCTGCAATGTCATCAGAGGTCAAGGGTCATGTGATGTCACTTCCGCTACCCCAGGCATTTTGGCGAAATGACTTCCCTGTTGGTAGCAGAGATTGATGGTTATTGATTAGAATAAGACACCCATTGACCGTCGACATAAGTAACTCTAGTTTTTTGGCAATATCACAAGTCCTTTGCCATTCGGCGAGTAGACTGTGAAGCTCCCCGTAGACAGTGGTAGTGTAAGAAAACAAAACCTGCAGGACAAGGTCTGAAGGGACCTGCGTTTCCCCACGTAAACCCTTCGCATTCCTATGGGCAGCTGAGCGGGAGAAAAGCCGAAGAAGACGGTAGCAAAGGTGGTGATCCCGAGGGTCCAGAGAGGAAACATGCGAAAGGTGAGTGAAAAAGACTGAGTGTTTTGGCAAAAGTCCATGCTTTAGAACAAGTAGATGGAAAAGGTAATGGAGGGAAGCGGGAAAACAAAATATAGCTAGAAGTAGAAAAGAATGCATATATCTAAGGGTAAGGGAATAATGACTCAAAAGTGACTGAGAAGTAACTAAAGGAAAGATACCAGGGAGGAAACCCGACAAGAGAGAGGTTACCGGGGGGGACAACCGAGAAGTGAGAGGATTCGCCTTATTCCTCCGCTAATATAGCAGCTAGAAGAAACGTGTATCGAGAGTCCCAAATAAAGGGGAACATATAGACTACAGTATGAAAAGTACTCAGAAACGAGACTGCGCCAAATAGTAATTAAAAAAACCAGGTGTTGGTTTTATTTAAACAATAAAACCAACACCTGGTTTTTTTAATTACTTTTTGGCGCAGTCTCGTTTCTGAGTACTATTCATACTGTTACTAATCTGTGAGTGGTTTTGAGTGGCTTTTCAAACCACAACTCAGCGACACACTGGAAATTATAACTGAGAATATATTCTTTCTCCTTCTTTTTTCTTTGCATATTTTTGTCACCTTAAACCATACCTACTAAGCCACAACATTAATTAAACAAATAGACTACCAAAGCGATTAAAGACGCCGCGAAAGGGATATGTTTAAACTCCATGTCAGGGTAAAATTTAGAGGCAGAGATACATGTGACCAGCTGGTGTTCGTCTAGTCTGTCAAACATCTATCTTACATGTTGTTTGTTGTGACGTCATAAGTTGAACCTTTTCTTTAACAAATTGACTTAACCTTTACGCAATTGAATAGCTGAGATAATATAGTATACGAATTGATGTTTTTTGAGTAAAATAGAAGATAACATTTTGTGAAAAAATCGGGATTGGAGCTTACAGTGTTTGGTGCTCGCTCATATTGTTGGAACTGTTTAAGTCACGTGAAGCTTTGCCAAGTGTTATATAAGGAAGAAAGGGAACAGATTTAAGCATGGAACACATAACTCCATTGGCACACCTATGCAAACAATGGCCGAAACATGCACCTAAACTGAAGAAATATAATACAGAGGGAGTTAAGGGGACCACCCACAAAGTGTTTGACATGGCCACAGGGCGGGTCCTTATATAAAGCTGTTTTGCAACGCATGACGACATACTTGCACGCCACACACACAGGCAAAAAGTTAGACAAACGCCTAGCTGTTCTAGAGCTTTGGAAAATGTATGTACAGGGAAAGGAAGAGGAGCCGCCAATAGATTGGATACTTAATGTATGTTCAGAGGGGTGTGAGACGCCTACCGCGCCACCCGCCCCAGCCGAAACGAATATTGAAGAAAATAAAGACGAGGGGTTATACCCGCTGAGAGAACTTAAAGCAGCTACAGGGTATAGCAACCCGGCATATGAGTCACCTAACAAAGTAGTGATGAAAATCAAGGGAAGGATAAGGATATCACCTCCTCAGTCCCAAGGGAGAGGGAGAGACGTGATGATGAGAGAAGGGACCAGACACAGACAAGTGCATCTCTCGAAAAGGAGAGAGAAGGTAAAAGATGGAAAGGAAATGAAAATAGAACTGATGAGATAGCATTTGCAAAAAGCGAATGAATGGGAGGGCAAATTCTATTGAAACTTGATGGCAAAGGCATTGATGATGCGAAGCAAAGAGAGAGGCTAGATGATGTACAGATACAAGAGAAAGAAGTAAGAGACGAAAGAATAAGAAAGATAGACAAATGCGAGAACAGCTATATCGCGAAGAGCAGGAAAGATGGCTCGATCACAAACAGAGAGCAACCAATGATCAAGACAGACAGAAGCAGCAAAGGTCAGAGGAAGAGCAAAGAATACGAGAGAAGAGAATAAAGAGACGAAGGGATGAGGAAATCTGAAGGGCAGATGAACGTAGAAATGAAAAGAAAAAGGAAGAAGATAGGGTCGGAGAAGAGGCGAGGAAGCGCAGAGAATTAGATGACGATGTAGAACATAAGCGAAGACAGAGAGCACGCGATCTTGAATATCTGGGGAGAGAGTTTAAAAAACCTGAGCCAGTAGTAGATTGGGAAGATACAGAAGAATTCTTCCCTGCGCACGATTCAATACAAGGCACGTCTAGGGTGAATATCGAGGATGACTTTGACACCAGAAGCATCGGAGAAACGATCGATAGAATATATGATGAAATGGGGCTAGAACAAACACCCCAAGGGGAGGAAGAAGACGAGCGCCTGGAGAGCACTCAGCTGTAAAACACTGAGGATGTTTCCCGAAGTAGTGGGAACAGAGAACTATCCCTGGATAGACTAGAAATAAGTAGGAACAAAGAAGACGAAAGAAGTGGCACAAGTTGGGCACACACAATGTCCGACTCAGAAAGGGAGGAGTGCGAGGAAAAGGAGGAAGAGAGGAGGAGCGAAAAACGACACCCAAGGGAGAAAGGGATAAGGTGGTCAGGCACTAGCGAGTCTGCACGAGGGCATCAGAGTCAGCCACACAGTCACATCCGACACAAAGAAGTAGGTCATGGTCAGAGGGGGGTGGCACCACCGCCATATGTGAACAGGCTTAGGTCATTGCCAGGCAGGCGGCGATGCAGGAATATTACCCCTGCAATAGACAGGAGAAAAATGAGAGAAGAGAGAGAGAGCTATTCATCCCAATTTCCATTACTCGAGAAAGGTGGGGGGGTGAGACCAAAATATATTCCGTGGCCACACATGGATCGATAACATTTTAAAAACAAGCTTCCAATGCTGACATCGGGAGCTGGAAAATGGATACACGAGTTAGAAAAAATGACAGGAGGGAACACGTTAGCTATAGGGGATATCAAGGGTCTCCTAATCGCCATACTTGGTGAGAGAGCAGACGATGTGGGGACAAGGGCAGGTTACCCCGGTGTGACCACAATGAATACCGCGCATGACGGAGCTTCATTTAACAATTGCAGAGCCGCAGTATGGAAGGCACTACGAGTGCTTTACCTAGACACTTCTGATATGGGAGCTATAATGACACGTAAAATTAAGGCGTCTGAGGATCCGTTAATTTACATACAGAATTTTCAAGACGCGTGGGTACTCGAGACTCATTAATCTTGGGGGTAATCTATATCTGTGTTCTACCATATATTATGCCAACGGCTGCCAGAGCCATTACAGAAACAGCTCAAGAAATTGGTAGGAATCGAGGCTAAGCCATGGTCAGAAATACAGCTGACCATCGCACACTATTGCAGGCTACTGCAAGAAAAGAATTGCAAAAAGGAAGCTGCATGACAGGGTGAGGAAGCGAAATTGGTGCAGAAGAAATTGTCAAAATATGCTCTTGAGGGAGCCATGATAACTAGCACAGCTGAATCGAGCATGCAGCAGGTCAATAATCCACAACAGAATAATCAGGGCAATACAGGGTTTTACTCAAGGGGAAGAGGATTTAGAGGAAGAGGATGGCAGAGTAATCGGGGAGGTTTTCAAAATATGCAACATGGTAATCAAGATATGTCAAATGGGCAAATGATCCGACTACCATCAGTATGTTAGTTGTGTGGGATGACAGGGCATTTAGCGCGCACATGCAGAAACCAAAGCATGGTGCAGAACGGTCAAGGGACAGGAGCAGGCAGGGCAAATCCACTTGCATTTTTACAGGAGGGAGTTGCACAGAATCACATGGTGCAACAACAATTGCCAGGAGTGCAACAAGGTTTGCAACCTCAGAATATAATGAGTTTTCTACAAGGGCAGTCCCAACAGTCACCGCTGCAATTGTCACAAACGATGAGCTCAGAGCAGACCATGAACCCTGGAATGGGAAATAACACTGCCAATGGCGGAAATCCATCAGCATATGGTGGGCCCAAGCTATACATGGATTAGGACAGCTCACTGGGAACCCTGATGTGTTCTATCCTATCTGTGACACCAGACCCTCACCGGGAACCTAGCGTGGATTTCGTTAGCAGGGATAAGGAATATGCCTTCTTATTTGACACAGGTGCAACACGCTCGTGTATATGTGAAGGCAGGTTTTCCTTGTCCGGCGAGGCCATAAATACTCAGAGTTTTACAGGAGCTACAAGTCGTGTTCCCTTCACAAATGCACTTCCAGTCTCTATAGGAGAATGTGAAATGAACGTGCCTCTATTATATTCATGACAGACCCCAGTAAACATTTTGGGTTGAGATCTGATTGCAAAGTTAAATATGACAATCTTGTCCACGGAGGAGGGCATAGTATGTTCAACTCCAGTAATGCACTATTCAAACGTATGCAAAATGATTAGAGCATACGCAGGACACACAGCCATGAGGGCTATACCATTAGAGCCAGAAATATTCTCGTATGGAATACGTGTGCTAATGGCAGGGCTACAAGGCCTTGCAGACAGAATCATGAGAACCCCAGATGAGTTTCTATTTAGACCAAGAATACCTATGCACGAGGAGAAGGGACAAGTATTTCCCTTGATGATACACACAGCTGCAGTACGAGGGAGAATGTCCTTGATTGATGGCTATGATGACGAAGGCCAGCAATGGTGCGCAGTAATTGCCATTGAAGAAGGATATCGATTGACCGACGTCACCGATGACGATCTGTTTGAAGAGCAAGCAGATATGGGAGAGACAATGGTGGAAGTGAGTCTCAGCTTTTGGGTGAGAATGATCAAAAGAGAAGTGCCTCAGAGAATGATGTTGGCACGAAACCGTCCTGAATATTTTGATGACAACATGGCCCAGGTGCCTGTCTCAGTGTGGACCGCAGGACCCTATGACGTAGGCCTATTGAAAGGGGTTGGAGAAGTGAAAATCAAACTGAAATCAGGAGCAATTCTACCCAGAGCCTGACAATATCCCATGTCCGGAGAGGCAGATGAAGGGATTTTTAAGACAATTTCCGCTATGATGGAGCAAGGCATCTTAGTGACGTCAGAGTCGTCATGCAATACTGTGGTTTATCTGATCAAGAAATCAAAGGGAGGGTCTTGGAGGCTAATTCAGGATTTACGCCCAATAAATGATATTGTTGAGGCTGAGTTCCCTCTAGTCCCAAACCCGGCTACAATTCTATGTAATATACCTGTTGAGGCAAAATATTTCACGGTGATTGACTTGAAAAATGCATTTTTCTCAATCCCGTTGCACCGTGACTCACAAGACCTGACATCATTGACGTTCAGACAGATGCGTCTGAAAAGCACAAGGCTTCCCCAGGGGTACTGTGAGTCTCCTTCTATTTTTAACAGAGTCCTGCAGATGGACCTAAGCAATATTGCTTTACAGAGTGTTGTCTTACAATATGTGGATGGCCTCTTAATTTGCAGCACAACATTGGAGCAATGCAGGCACGATTCTGTTCAGCTATTGACTATACTGGCTGAGAAAGGATATAAGGTTGACAAGGAAAAGCTACAATATTGTCAACAAGAAGTGCTGTACATAGGCCAGCTGATCTCACATGAGGGAAAAAGAGTGACCTTAGAAAGGGCTGAAGCCATACTGAACACGGCTAAGCCACACACGATAAAACAGATGCAGAGCTTTATAGGCCTGTGCAACTATGTCAGGGCATGGGTCTTCGACTATAGCTCTTACACTAAGCCTTTACTTCAGGCCCTAAAGAAGGCTCAAGAGACGAAAGAAAAAATGTAATGGTCTGAGACCATGGAGGAAGGATTTGCTGAACTCAAAAAAACCTATTTGCACAGCACCAGTTCTAGGGATTCCCAATTATGCAGAGGAATTTTACCTGTTTTCACACACGAATGGCAGCATTATGACGGCAGTGCTCACACAGAGAACCACATTAGGGTACAAGCCCCTGGCATACTATAGTGGAAATTTGGACCCAGTAATGAGAGGCCATTTCCCGTGCGAACAAAATTTAGCTGCCGCAGCGTTCGCCATAGAGCAGGCTACAAACATTGTGATGGGTTGCTCAATGACGTTGTACGTCGAGCACTCACTATTTGCTATTCTAGAGAAACCAAAGGGCACATTGACATCCCAGAGAGCTTCTGCCTATGAGGTGATCATATCAAATCCATTGATTAAAGTAGTGCGATGTAAGATAGCGAACCCAGCTATGTTTATAGCAGAGCCAGTCACTGAAGGAGAGCCAATTAATGACTGTGCAAATTATGAGGAATTCTATGATGAAATCCCCATAGTGAAAGAAAATGCATTGACAGGAGGAGACAGTGTCTTTATTGACAGTTCTTCAAGGATCGATCAAAATGATGGGCAAAGATATACAGGCGTTGCTGTAATGAAACACACCGCAAATGGAGAATTTCGAACACTCATTAGTGCATGAATACCATCTCACTATTCAGCACAGGGTGCAGAATTATTGGCATTGATACTCTCCATAGAGAATCACGCAGACCGGGAAGTAACGGTGTACAGTGACTCCGCCTATGTGACATCGACAGTGCACGCAGGTTTAACGCGCTGGAAAAGGAAGGGCTACTTCCGAGCAGATGGCATGCCAGTGCAGCACGCAGCCTTATTGGACAGGCTGATCAAGGCACTACAGCTCCCAGTGGGTGTCATGGGCGCTACTCCCGAGGGGCCAGGACTGGCCCAGCGCCCTTGGAAGCAGACCCGTCTTCCACTACTCCGGACCCAGCAGACCCCTACAGGGGCCCTTTGTACCGTGTCCTGGCGCCTTTGGCGCCAGGCTCATGAAGGGTTTCAGTCCCGGCGCCATAGGCGCCGGGCTCATATTGATAAACAGTGTAATAATGCTTGGGTGGACTTACCTGAGGCAGACCATGCTGCATATTTACCCAGAACAATCCAGTCTGGTTGAAGTCCCCAGCCATCAGGGCTGGGAGGAACTATTCCCTCCATTCAGGAACTCTTTTCTTACCTGGGTGGAACCGGTGGAAGAATACAAACTGGAAGCACTTCTCTGCTATTTAAACCACGCCCGATGGAAAACACGTGCTTCGCGTTATTCTGCAGCAGCAGCAGGACGCTCACCGAGTCGGCTCCTGCATTCCAGGTCCAGAGTCATCTTCAGCTTCCGCGCAGCAACCTGTGGATGAAGAAAGACACAGAACAATACTTACCAGATCCCGGAATCCAGTCACCGGCAAAACCTGCAAAGAATAAACATAAGGTTAGAAAAGTGCAACTCGCTCACAGCCGCGCCCGCTTACCTGATCCATCCGTGATTGCAACGGAGCTAACCGCGGCCTTCTCTTCGGCAGCTTCTCTGCACCTGAAAGGCAAAGGACATAATTAAAAAGGGGTTCGGGGGAAGGCAGTCGCATTCATCTTAACTTACCAGTTTTTGCACGCACAGAAGCGGCCGCATCAACCGCAGCATCCCGGCACCTGAAAACTAGAAAAAGGACATTATTAGAGGTGCCATTAAAAGCTGCCAACAAACATTATACTTACGTGCATCGGCACGTGCAGCGGCAACGGAAAACTACGCCCACAGCATCCCGAGGCCTGAAACAAAGGAAAAGGGACATTATTGAGGTGCCCATCTTTTAAAGCCTAAAGACTACAGTATACTTACAGGCATCCGCTCGTGCAGTAACGGCGGCATCGCTCTTCGGCAACCCAGCACCAGTGCCACAACTAAGGCCGCAAAAGACTTGAGCCTCAACACTGAACTCATCCAGTGACGTAACTGGAATCCACGCACCCCTGCACCAGACGCAGGATGGAGAGCTCAGCATTTATACGCCTAAGGTGAGAGCTCGCCGAGACAAGTAGAAAGCTAGGCTGTGGGAGAAACTGGCGATTGGTGGGAGAAGGAATCCCATCAAACGGTGATTAACCCTTTTTCTTCCACCTGCAGAAAATTTACCCTGCAAGTCAGACATTCGATAAGAGGAAGCCCAGTCCTGAGAGTCGTCCAAGATCTACGCTTCTCAATTGAAGAAACGATAGCAGCCCAGCCGGGATCAGCGCCTCTGTGGGAATCAGGTGAGCGTTACAGTGGGCATAGCGGTCGTGAAATGCGCCGCCCACACGAATGGGACAGATTTTATCTCACGTGGAAACTAAGCAGCAAGACACGGAAGCCAAAAGTATGGCATCCAAGAATGAGACGATCATGGAAGTGGAAGTCACCCATACCAATGAGAGAATAATGGTTGCACGAACTACACATGAAAGCTTTAACAGTCTAGGGCAAACACAGCTGATGGAACTCGAAGGGGAGGCACCACAGGAAGAGAAACATCTATGGAAACGGCAAGGGTATTCTTTAAACCCTTCTGACAGTTTGTGGATACAAGACAGCACTGGTAAACTGGTGATGCCTATAACCCTGTTAAAATTAGCGCTGGTGCAGCTACATTATCCGGAACACATGACAAAAGAGAATCTAGCGGCAACGCTCGTAGAAGACTGGTTCATACCGAATTTAACCGAGCACGTTGCATTTTTTATAGTGAACTGTATAATCTGCCAACAATTCACAGCTGGGCACACATTAAAAGTAATGAGAGGAGTCATCCCCAGGCCAAATGGGCCTTTTCAGCACTTGCACGTCGATTACGTCGACATGATTCAAGTATGTAACAAGTACAGATACTTAATTGTTGTGGTGTGTCCATTTTCTAGATGGATAGAGGCAGGTCCATGTACACACCCAGACTCTACCTGTGCGGCCACATTTTTAGTGAGAGAAGTGTTCCCCAGGTGGGGGTTGTGTGAAGTCATGAGATCAGATAATGGGGGTCACTTTCTAAATGAGACATTCAAACAGATTAACTTGCTCCTTGGTATAAAGCACAAGTTTTCATCGGCGTATCATCCGCAAGGTAAAGGAATCTGTGAGAAGCTCAACGGCTTGTTAAAGGAAAGGCTAGCCAAGTTGAAGCTTACTCTAAGAAAGGGATGGTTGCACTAGCTTCCTTTGGCATTGTATGTACTCCGGAACCAACTCGGTTCCGACCATCAATTTACGCCACACGAGAGCTGAGATTTAACAGTCTCTTTACAGTGGAGGACTGCACTCCTTCCGCAGTGAAACTACAAGGCAGGAGAGCTTGGATTTTTCTGGGCAATATCAAACCCTACATCGGAGAAGGCCCCCTGCCTGCACCCCAACGTGAGGAGACTACGAGCGACGGGGAAGAACCACAGCATGTGCAGACGAGATCCATGACCAAGAAAAAGGACGCATGACCAGCCAGACAAAGACAAATAACTTTTTGCAAATTGTGCCTTAAAATTGGACACTTCCTCTGAGCAAAAAAGGGGATAAGGACATAAATGAAGGACACTCTGTGCATCCTAGTTGCAGGGTGAAGAAGAGAATTGCATGTATAAGCCACAACATAGTCTGTTGAACTTGAACTTTGGATAGAGGCACATTAAAACTGTGATGAGGAAATAACATGCCAAATTTTGATCGAGGACACATAAATTGGAAGAAAATACAGTATCCAGACTCATTCCACACCAAGACCATATTCGGAATCACCTATGGTGTCCCACAGTAGTGACATCACTAAAGAAGTGGTAACATATTGTAATCTAGTGCTTAGATCATACCCGTCATTGGTGGGGAGACTCACCAGTGTTACTGACTTTCTTCAAGATCCTGAAAACGAAAAGACATTAAGGAGATTGCTTACTGTAATTGCCGAACAATTTCTCCTACTTCCTGAGTACAGAGAAACCAAATGTCCCAAGCAAAGAGGGAAGTAAATGAGCTTGTCAATACATTGTTCTTTCGAATAATTGAAGACTGTCCAAATCTTGTTGGAAGAATGACAGACACACTCACGTTTCTTTGAGATCCAGCATATAAAGAATGTCTGACCACACTCCTAAATAACATTGTGATCTTAGTTGCACTCTACGCAAACGGACAGTGCAGATATTGTTTAGATTGAAGTGAAAGCATACAGTCCTGAACATCAGCAAAACGGGACAAATGTCCCCGTCACCAGAAGACAGTAGATTGGCCCACAACATTCTCTTTCGTTTAGTCACTGATTTTCCAGAGCTAGCGGGGAGACCGTTCAATGTTGACGTCCTCACATTCATCAGAGAACCAGCCAATATTGCACAAATGGGCATGCTCTTGCATGGAATAGTACTACAAATGGAACTCTCTAACCATCAGCAGAACTATTTGAGAAGATTTTAAAAGCTTTCTGCCAAGGGACAGATCGAGGAAGCAGTGGCAAGGATTTTATTTTATTCTATTTGTTATTTTGTCTCCATTTTTCATACTGACCAGGATACAACATGTCTTCGGGACTGAAGCAGATCGGGAGCACGGACTGGGAGCTGACATACTTTGAACATGCACAGTAAAGAGACTTGCTGAATTATCACTTAATTTTTACCCTTCCGATATTTTAGTAAAAGAACTGTATCCTGTGATAATAGACAATTCATTATTCAGAAGAGGGGGGGGGGACAATTGTGTAACACCTGAAACTCACAATAAAGAATCCGAAAGACAATATTGTTTAAAGGAGTATCGTAAAAATTAACATTTTGGCAAATGATCGAAATGGGGAACAAGAGCAGCAACCTTGTCCTCCCGCAAGAGGAAAGATGTCCACGTTTCTCTGGAAGCAAATGCTGCCGCATGGCCTACAGGGGCATAATGTATTTGTGTATTATATACATCATTGTTTTATTGTCATTAACAATCAGAACTGCATTTTTCTTTGGTGCACAAAGCGTTCCAATTCCAGTGCACCCACCTGATGATGTGCGCATGAAACCCACAAAGGCACCCAGACCTTACATAGTCATTCCTTTCCCTAGAAGA
Source organism: Ambystoma mexicanum (assembly GCF_040938575.1). Lineage (NCBI taxonomy): Eukaryota > Metazoa > Chordata > Amphibia > Caudata > Ambystomatidae > Ambystoma > Ambystoma mexicanum. The sequence goes on from NC_090933.1 coordinate 398,393,335, forward strand.
TCTGATGGTGGAATGAACGAACTTGAAATGGATGTGATCAGCAATAACACACACACACTTGTGGTAACAGATGAATTGAAAAGCCGGAGACAGGGTCAGCAAAGAGTGAATGAAAAAAGGTTACTGACAACCACACACATGCAAACACGGAATGCACACACAAAAGGCCTAGTGTCAATGACTACAGAACCACAATCCAAAACATCAGAGAAGAAAAGACTGCATACTATGAGAAACTCCACAACAGACATATGGAAAGCACGTGGAAAGACAAGAGGACTTGGAGAAGAAACCAACAGAAATGACAGTAACGAACACCCCTGAGACGACACTGAGGGAGACAAAGACAAACTCAAAGAAGATCTCACAAGTACAACTGATAGCAGAATCCATCTGGCCGTCATTAGCCAGAGCCAGGAAAAGGCAAGAGGAAATAGAAAGAATTGCCAGACTTTCCTCCACTCAAATGGCACAGATGAGGAGGCCTGCACCATGGGCCGGGATACCTGAGAATCAGAATCCTCCAGCAAGAAAGAGCCTTATAGATGCATTCAGGGATGTAGTAATAGCAAACTACATGAAAACCTTAAGAATCAAGAGGAGTATGCACAGAGATGAAAACGAACAAAAGGATTACCTCGAGAGCACAGCACATTTGGGAAACAACATTTGGTACCAGCACATGAAAGAAGTTAGAAGACGAAATTCAGAAGGGGAATGTTTTATTTGTGCACTCCTACCATACAGCATGGGGAAGTCCAAGATCTTCGTAGCTGTAGAAATTGATGTCCAGACAGCACACTGTCTTTCGCACGTAGCAAAGTGCAAGACCAGAGGCCAGTTCATGGGTAGTGATGCCTCACTAATATGGGCAACTGAAACAGCCTATCCCGATGAAGATGATTATGTTCAATATGTTTCTGAAAGACACGGGACCCCACGCTCTAGAATAGGGTATTAGTAAAGCAATTAATCTCGGAAAGAAAATCCAGAGGCTACAATTTCAAAAGTACAGTATCAAGAATTTTATTATACTTGATACATTTGTTATTTTGTGAGTTAAATCACGATTTAATCAGCACTCAGGCAATAATTTTACATAGCAGGAAAAAGATTTTTAAGATCACAAACATTTCATACAATTCATACTATACCATCATTCAAACATTCATCCACACACATTCTTCATACATCAATCCACTCATACCAAGCATCAATAGGTACAAGATAAAAATACAAGATAAAAAACCATTGCAAATTTATACCAAACAATTCATCAACAAATCAATTGTTATAGACAACAATTTTTTGTGCAAAACAAAACAGAATATATGACCACTGAGAATTCTATGAGTGGTCAACAATTGGGGTGGGCCCCTGAGATCTTCAAAAGCTGTTGTGCGGTAACAGATACGCAAGTCCGGTGTTTCAATTTCACCTGGTTTACTGGTTGATTCCTTGTGGTCCCTGGCTTCAGAGTCTAGAGGCCATCGTGATTGAATTACTGGGACTGATATATTCTGTTCAGAGGAGTGTCACTATTTCATCTTGTACCTCCTCAACACCTGGACCATTTGTATTGAAGTTTCAAGTTTAGTAACCCGCTACGCAGGAAATCCCCCATCTGGACGCTGCTAATTTGTATGACGGCGTCTCCAGTGTATTATATAAGAAGCAACGGCGTGTTTCTTACTGCTTGTGCTAAGGAAGTTATTTTGTTATCTCCTGATGAAGACGTAACAATAACAACGTTAAGACGTCGAAACCAGTAGAGAAAATTAGGGATGAGGCCGCTTTTGAAGATCTCAGGGGCCCACCCCAATTGTTGACCACTCATAGAATTCTCAGTGGCCATATATTCTGTTCTGTTTTGCACAAAAAAATGTTGTCTATAACAATTGATTTGTTGATGAATTGTTTGGTATACATTTGCAATGGTTCTTTATCTTGTATTTTTATCTTGTACCTATTGATGCTTGGTATGAGTGGATTGATGTATGAAGAATGTGTGTGGATGAATGTTTGAATGATGGTATAGTATGAATTGTATGAAATTTTTGTGATCTTAAAAATCTTTTTCCTGCTATGTAAAATTATTGCCTGAGTGCTGATTAAATCGTGATTTAACTAAAAAAATAACAAATGTTTCAAGTATAATAAAATTCTTGATACTGTACTTTTGAAATTGCAGCCTCTGGATTTTCTTTCCGAGATTAATTAATAGATGATTATGTTCAAGGCATAAAGACAAGAAACAGAGCTCATACAAGGAACCATGTGATCAGGTATGAGAAGAAAGTAAATCAGAAGCTAAATGTCCAAGGAAAAACTCCAGAAGAGGCTCGAATTTGGAAGAACAGAGGCCAAAATGCAGATTTCGGGAACAGTGCTTTCACCAGATGGATGGGGAAAAGGAGTAGTGATTTGCAGGGCATGGATGGTCCTCGGAGCCTGCAAAGAAGTGATTGAAAATTCACAAAGCCTATGCAAGCCATCGTGGCCAAAGCTTGCAAAACTACTGACATGGGTCGAAGACAGAGGATGACCCTTGCAGATAGTACCACTGGAAAGCTCAACATTGTGCATCAGGAACAATGGCCAAGAAAGATGGGAGAGAATCAAAATTGTAGACAAATCTTTGACACCCCAGGCAAGGAGCACGGAACTGCAGTAATTATGGATCATTATTGGGCATGTGGATCCAAAGCATACATCAGACTGCCGAAAAACTGGGGAGGTATATGCACAATAGTGAACGTCCATGTTCCAGCATTGGTGATCCCGAAAAGTGACCTGAACATTGACAGTTTCCCGAAAGCAGATGCTCACCTGAGGAAAAGGAGATCTGTGCAACTGCTAACTCGGATGAAGAGAGAGAATTACTTCTCTGCCAAATCAGAAGAAACCTTTCATGCAATCCCATATGAACATAGGCTGTTCAGCGTCACCTCATCAATGTTCACAACTATTTTCATGCCAAAATTCCAAGGTGGAGCAAATACTAAATGGTTGCAGATAACCAGATGGGAGTTACTGCAGACTATCAACACGACAATACAAGGATTCAATGCAATCAAGGAAGAGTTAAGAGCCATCCGACTGATGACTCTCCAGGACAGATATGTGCTTAACATGATCACAGCTATGGATGGAGGAGTTTGTGCAAAAATCGGAGAATCATGTTGCACATTCATTCCACACGATGAGGAAAATGGAACCCTAACAGAAGCCATAGGTATGCTGACAAAACTGCAGAACTAGATGATGAAACTGACGAAGTGGATGATGACAGCTGGTTTGGATCACTATTCTCATGGGTCCCACGATGGATGACAGATGCATTCAAGTTCCTGGGAGCCCTGCTAGTGATGATATTACTAGGCTTTTGAGTTATCAAGATAATAATCTCTCATTGCCAGAAGACTGCGAAAAAAGCCATAGGTATGAAGATCATGATTGATGTCAAGCCAGGATGGAAGCCTAAAGACCTGACTGATGAAGAAATAAGAGACTTTGTAAAGGCCAGCATTCACGCTACAGATGGAACAATGTTTCTCTACCCCAGGAAACATCGAAACTATGTGGGAAGATGGGTTTACAGCAGCCCAAATGGACAATGTCAATTGATGACATGGAATAAAGACAAACATGTAAGGACCACAGGAAGCCTGAAAGGAGTAATAAAGATATGGACTCCAAAGAGATACTTCTTCAAACCATCATGTATAGATCCAGAAGATGAAGAAGGAATGAACCCAGGCGCTGAAGTGAAGATGAATGCAGAAGACCCGAGTGAGATGAATGCAAAGACGGAAGTGAAAGTGGTCGATGAATCGCCCAGAGGGGGGAGTGTAGAGGAGGTCCCTAATAAAGCCTGCACTCCAATCGTCCATTTTGAAGTACCAGGAACGTTCACACCAAAATATGTGACGTATGATGAGCAAATAAACCAGCAGAAAGCCGCTGTAGGGCTCTGCCCAGTGCCTATCAGAAAAACAGCACCTATTGAAATACCAATACCAAGAAAACCATGGACAGTAAGGTATCCATTAAGAAAACCCTACTAACAAATGAAACAAAATAAAGATTGCCTAAGGACAGTCCCGGAAGAAACAGAAAAGGTCTTAATGGAAGACGAATGGTGACGTCACAAGGACCCGGACTGACTTGCAGATAGAAGAAATGACAACCAGAGAATGACACACAGAGACGAAACACCATGAATGAGGATATTGTGACCCTTAAGTGAAAGGACAATGTTGAAATGCAAAGAAGTTTAAAGCTGTAAGCAAGATAAAGACATTCGACCAGTTTACACCTGTAAATATGCTTGGAACCGCCAGAAAGCTAAGAAAACAGTGCGGCTTACTATGCTTAGTAGAAGAATTGTGCGGCAAGCGCCATTATACATAATCTACCTCAAAACGAAGCACAGTATTATAAGTTTATAAGTGTATTTCTTCTTTGCACAAGAAGCAGAATCAACCAAGGTTAATAAAGGCCAAATGAGAAAGTTTCTTATTCAGCAAAACAAGAAGAGACGGCTGAATCGAAACTCGGCAGAGGCAACTCATGCCAGGAAAGCCAAGGTCATACTAATAAAAGAGGCGAACAGTAGGTACATCTAATTGAAACTGAGAACAGAATATCCTGCCTCTGAAAGGTTGAGATAAGAAGACGAAGGCAGGTGGTCGGCTAAATGAGAATCAAATACACAAATTAAGAGAAAAGAGACAAATTCACGGTGTAGGAATCACGTGACCAGCCGAGCAAGAAGAAGCGAGGGTTCACACCTACGCTTGGCACCTGACCAGGCGGAGATATCAGGACTTTTCCAGACAGAAGATGCAGTCTTGAGGCCAACCACAGTGAACTAATTGATACATGGCTACTAAAGTGATGATTGATTGTAACCATAATCGGAGGAAGGCCGGGTACCTAAGGGGCACCCCGCACCTGGCCGACCATTCTGCGTGCTGCTAAGCGAAGTGGAAAAGTATGCATGTGGTTGGTGCCAACCCAATCACAATGGACCAAATAATCTAGGGTCCTATAGTTAGTAGAACCAATGAGACATCATACTTTTAGTGAAGTCTTCAGTAGTCATTTTTGAAGGAAGGGCTTAGACGCCCACCTGACAGTGTTTACCCAATCCCCTCACTCTGTTACCATATTCAGATATAGTACCTATAGGAAAGTTACCTTTTCTTAACCAATAGAATTGCATGTTAACTTTTGAGTGTTACACGTCAATGATGACGATTTTTGAGTATAAATGTTACAACTTGTATGAAGTTCATTGGAGTTGAAGCGAGAAGGACTATTGCGTCACTGCTGATATCCATAACTCTGTTTTCTGTACTTGTCATTAAACAGACTCCCTTTGCCAAACCATTGAGTTGTCCTTATTGATTGGTGTTGGAGTAATGAATCTGCACCCCTATCCATCTCAAGGGTGCAGCTATCTCGTCTTATAGTACTTCTGAGCAAACCTCGGCTCTATGGGCCGGCCGGGTTCTCGGAGTACAGCGGAGTAGAACATGGGAAACAGCCTTTCTGTACCAGTACCAATTTGGCTTTTGGTACCCAAAGTAGCCCCAAGTTGTTTGACCTCAGGCCAAGTCTGTCACAGAGCCATTTCAGCTGATCTGCCAGGTAGGATGGACTGTGGCCAAAGAGGCAGGAGTGTGCTATGCAGAGGGTGTGATACTGGATTCTCTTGGTGATGGGCAACCAATGCAGTTCTCCCTGGGCAGATGACACATGATCCTATTTGCATAGTCCCATTACCGCCCTTAAAGCATTATTCTGCACCACTTGCAGACGATTAAGTTCACCTATGCCCACACCAAACAGACTGCTATTGCAGATGTCTCATCCCTAAATGGCCTTCTGCTTGGCCTCCACACAATGGGCCAGAGCAACTGGTGAGCAACATTTTAGGGTCAGGAGAGCAACATGTTGCTTGTGAGCTACACGTTGGGGATCACTGCTCTAAACAGACACCGGTGAACATACTAGGACGTCATATAATGACAAAACGTAACATGACAATATCTTTTACTGATGAAGGCATAGTGTGTTCAACTCCAGGGATACATTATATAAATGTGAGGGAATTTATAAGAGTAACTCTAGACGAGGAAGTATTTTTTTATTGGGTGAACGTTTTATTATCATTGTTACCCAAATTGGCAAGTAAAATACTAAGGATGCCTGATAAATTTTTGTTCAGGCCAGAAATTCCCATGGATGATGAGGAAGGTCAAGTTGTTCCTTTATAACTAGAAGAAGCAGAGGTAAGAGAAGAAAGGGTGATGCTTCATGGGACAGATGATAAGGGAAGGGGAGGGAGAACACTGACAGCCCTCAATCAAGGATATAGACTAACAGACTTGACAGATGAGGTACTATTTAGGAATGACTTTTCAGATGACGAATTAGTATTCTTTATAAATCTCGCTTATTGTATTAAAGTTGAGAGCATAGAGGTACTACAGATAATGGTGGTGGTAAAAACAAAGCCATCATTTGTTCAGGAAAACATGGACAAAGTGCCAAGTATTTTATGGACCACAAGTCCATATGAAGTGGGTCTATTAAAAGGAGTAGGTGCAGTGAACATTAAGCTTAAAACCAGGAGCTATTTTGCCACGTGCAAAACAATACCCTATGTCCAGAGAAGCAGATGAGGGGATATTCAGATTAGGCACCAGACTTGAGCCATCTCTCAACTTTCCTTGTCCAATAAAAATTTAGAAATGTAGGACTGGGTTCTAGATTCACACCCACCCGACCTCCACCTAAAAATAGTATTCCACCATCTGGACCTCACCACACCCCCACTGCCACCAGCACCACCAACATTCCTCCAACTATAATCAAGGGCGCACTGACCAACACCGGATTGTTGCCAGCCCGCACCCTTGACATCTCTGACACTATAACATCTCTAGACCTAGACTTTCTAGCAGTCACCAAAACGTGGCTCCATGCTGCTGCTGGACCTGCACACTCACTTGCCATCCCTGACAAATACTCGATCACTCGGCTCGATAGAGACCCCAACCGAGCCAAAGGAGGAGGTGTAGCTTACATCTCCAAAACGGCATTAGGCCTTAGACCAATCTCCAACCAAACTCTCCTCTCAGCCAAACTCCTAACTGTCAAACTACCCATATCGGACTCCCGCACCATTACCATACACCTAGTCTACAGACCACCAGGGCCGGTTTGTACATTTGAACATGTTATCATTCTTCTACTGTCCAACAACACCAAGCCTGGATCTCAAATTATTCTACTTGGTGACCTTAACCTGGGATTCCAAGATGCCAAAGACCTGAAAGCCATCTCTTACGCTATATCCATCTCCGAACTAGGCTTCAGACACCGAATCTCTGAGCCTACCCATATCAAAGGTAGGACTCTAGATTGGATCATGGACTTTAACTGCAACATAGATATCATGTCCAACACGCCTTGTGCCTGGACAGACCACCAACTGATCTCTTTCACTGTAAAGGACAGTGGTAACCAGAACTTCATCACTTCCAACATTGCCCCTGCCATCCAAACTAGGAACTCTCGCAACATAACAGCGGAAAATCTGATCCCATTACTGCAGCCGCTATTCAACGCCATTAACACTAGACACTCAGGCCCCACCGTCTTAGTAGACTTATATAGCAAAACACTATTGCCCCAATCAAACTACGCAAATCTAAACCACTTCTTCACCTAAATTCGTGGTTCACCCCACACCTTAGATTACTGCAGAAAGCCAAAAGAAGCGCGGAAAGGCTTTGGAAAAGTCACTAGACACCTATTAATAAATAGAACTTCCAATCTGCCTCTCTAACCTACAAAGAAGTAATCCTACAATCTAAAAAAGAAGCTTTACAACACCTGCATCACACAAGCCAAATCAAACACGAAGGAACTCTTCAACGTACTAAGAGAACTGGAATCACCAGCATCTCCACTAATCACATGCATCAAGGACACCACCTGGTGTTCCAATATACAGGCAGCATTACTCAATAAAATAACCATGCTGCAAAACAAAATTGAATCCCAAAAACTTCTTATCCTAGAAAGTACTCCCAAACCTATAACTTCAAAGCCAGCCTCAAAATACTGTAAACCGTTCAACTTCTCCCCTTTCACCATCAAAAAGGTAGAGGATATAATAGCCAAATTAAAACCTTCAAGATGTCAGGGCGGAATATGCCTGGCACCTATCATTAAGGAAGCGGCCAAAGATCTTGCGCCGTTCATTACGTCCCTCATCAACACGTCCTTCGAATCAGGCATAGTGCCTAACAACCTCAAAGATGCCTGGGTACTCCTGCTTCATAAAAAACCATCCCTAGACCCTGCACCCCCACTAACTATAGACCAATCACTATGGTCTCTTTTCTTCTAAAAATTATTGATAGAGCAGCTTATCTTCAAATTCAGGAACATCTAGAAATCAACCACCTCCTTGGCCTCAGGCAATCCAGTTTCAGGCCGAGACACGGCACGGAAACAGCACTTATCGATTTAAAAACTCAAATAGAGGAGATCAAAGACTAGCCCTCCTCCTACTTCTCAATCTGTCGGCAGCGTTTGACTTAGTAGACCACAACATCCTCTGTGCTCACCTGAGAACTTCAACACACTTCTCTCACAACGCCACAACTTGGATCCAATCCTTTTTAGACAATAGAATGATAAGTCTTCTCTCAAACAGCATCAGCTAACCCAGAACCAGTCACATGCGGCGTCCCACAAGGCTCATGCGTGTCTCCTACCACCTATAATGTATTCACCAAGCCTCTGTTTAGCGACCTCGACTATCTGGGTGTCACCTACACTAATTATGCAGATGACACCCAGATACTCAGACCCGTCACTGGCGACTATGACATTGACACCAAACGGCTCAATGAGATCTGCAGTACTATCCAAGTTTGGATGGCAAAACACAGACTCTGTATCAATGACAAGAAGACAGAGCTCCTCCTCCTAGGCTCGAAACTCAAACTTAACTCAAACTTAACAAACTCCGCAAACAGTTTGACACCTTAACCATTTCTTTTTTTTTAATCAATTTGATTGGCTTTTACAACATTTAACAAAACAGGCTGTAGTTATCATAATACTTTAGCATCATATACATATCGTTAAATATCTACCGCTTACCCCTTAGCCTCCCCCCATCTCGAGCCTACTCCACTTCGCATTCTGCTTCTCTTTCTTCCGGGGGAACCTCCCCTTCCGTATTCACAAAGGTTTCCTGATCGCTTAAGCAGTCCTGGGTGGACCCATACAATGCCGCCACTAAGTGTTTCCAGGCCGTCAGGGTTCCTGCTTCCTCCTCCCCTTCCCTACTGACCGCTCCGTGCCATACTGCCGTTACGGCTTCAGTCCATTTCTGGAGGTCACTCCACCAAAATTCTACCTTCAGTCTGTTGCATGCTTTCCACACCATGGCAATTCTGCACTTGGCAAGTATGTAAGCCAAGTCCTTAAGCTTGCTCACGTGTTTAAGTTGGCGCGGCCTAGGGAACCCCCTTACCATGCATGCCCACACTGTTCAACGTTTAGCTTGATCCCCTTCGCATTTAATAGGTGGGCTACTTCTCCCCAGAACTTCCCCATTTCTGGACATGCCCAAAACATGTGTGTCATCCCTGCGTTTTCTTCCCCACCACTAGGGCACATTTGTCTTTCAGCGTTCTTAAACCGAGCTATCCTCTGGGGGGTCATATATGCCCTGTGGGTTACATATCGCTGTATTTGTTGTAGCCTCGAGTTCCTGGACACTTTTTTATGGTACCCTTGAGCCCGCTCCCATAGCCCGTCACTCATGAGTTCCCCAGCTTCCTCTTCCCAGTCTTGTCTTAATTGGGTCACTTCCTTTCCCACCCTGGACATCAGCAGTTCATAGATTCGAGAAACCTCATGCCCTCCCTCTGCTATGTCATACATCGTTTCTATGGCCATGTCAGGTTGGTCTTCCAGTATTATTTCAGACCATGTCTCTCTGATCCTCCGTACTATTCTAGTATAAGTAATATACTGCCCTAGATGTAACCCTGTTTCCTCTGCCAGCACCCTGAATTCCTTTATTTCCCCCTCCTGCCATATGTCTTCCACTGTTGCAATCTCCACGGTTCCCATTGCCTACGGATCGTCTTCCTCAGGTGCACGTCTCCACCGGTCAATGCCACTAGCGGTACTTGCGGAGAACACAGGGTTGGGTTCTCCATGGCCTGACAAGCTTTGCGCCATATCTTTCATCCCAATTCCAACATCTACAGGCACCCTTTTAGCTCAGGTTTGGGCAGCCATATCACTTCTTTCAGAAAAAACGGGGCACACCCCGATATCAACAGTCTGGACTTTGATGTTGAGTGTTTCGTTAACCATTTGACCACATATTGCAGTTAATTGGCCAAGTAATAGATCTCAAAATTAGGCAATTTTATACCCCCTTTGTCATACCTGTTCTGCAACTTCCATAATGCAATTTTGTTCCTAGTTCCATGCCAAATAAAGCCCCTGCATATGCTCTGTAGTATGACAAAGAAACGCTTTGGTATCATGTATGGTATGTTGCCAAAAACCAAATGTAGTAGCCTAGGCAACACAACCATCTTCAACAGAGCCCCCCTCCCCATCATGGCCATAGTCCAGAACCTCATGCTATTTTCGATTTTCATTACCGCTTTCTCAGTGTTGTGTTTATATTCTGCTTGCACCGTGTGATAAATATCAATGCCCAGGTATCCGAACGTGCTGGTCTACCATGGTATTTGTAAGACTGGCAGTTGTTCCCGCGGGACCCCTAAATACCTCCCCAGGGGGAATAAACACGATTTCTTGGGATTAACTGCAATGCCAGAGAGCAACGCAAATCACTCCATTACTTCTCGAATGTATTGAAGAATTTCCTCAGGGTATAGTAACATGACATCTGCATATAATGAGATTAAGTGTGGTCCCCCTTTTATGTAAATCCCGACTTCCTCGTATTGCTGTATCAAGTATATTGCCTGGGGTTCCAATGCTAGGATGTACAACATCGGGGACCAAGGGCATCCCTGTCTGGTGCCCCTACTGAGTTGCCACCTTTCCAATATGATCGCTCTCGTCTTAACTCTGGCTAGCAGTGAACTGTACAGTAATTTCACCCACTTAAGGTACTCAGGCCCCATCCCATATTTTCTTAGAGCTGCCATCAGCCAAGGCCATTTGACGGAGTCAAAGGCTTTCACTGCATCAAGTGATACAATTGCAATCTCGCTCGAGTCTCCTACTGTGTGCCCTGACCCGGTGGAGTCGTCTGAGGTTGTCTGATATGCTTCTGCACGGGACATATCCGGACTGATCAGGGTGTATTAATCTGCTTATAACCTGTTTCATTCTATTTGCCAAAACAGCCGTGAGTAACACCTTCACCATTGACGGCAATTCCATCAAGGTCTCCAAAGGTGAAAACTCTTAGCATATATTTTGACTCCTCTCTAAACGAGACAGGTCAATACAGTAGCCTCATCCACAGCCTATACGTGTAAGTTAATTACAGCCAGCAGACCCTTTCTCACTACACCTAACCACACTGCCAGAGCATAAATACTCTCAAAGTTAGACTACTGCAATGCTCTCTATCTTGGAACGAGTCAACAAAATCTGAAGAAAATGCAAGTCCTAAAAAATAACACCATAAGGGCTGCCCTGAACATTGCCAGATCCCACCACGTCTTGGATGTGAGACGGAACCTCAACTGGCTTTCGATCAAGCAAAGGATCGCCCACAAAACTCTCTCTCTGACTCATAAATGTCTGGCCAAGCTAGATCCCCCATACCTGACAAAGAACATCACTCGAAATACCTCAGACTGCCCTACGAGATCGGCCCAGGCACACACCTTCAAGGTCCCAAATTTCAAATTGCAAAAGGCAGGAGGGAACAGTTTCCCAGTACTTGCAGCCAAGTTATGGAACTCCCTACCCCTCTCACTAAGATCTGAACCAGCCTTCCTCCCATTCAAAAGAAACGCCAAAATGTGGTTCTTAACGCAGGAACCTTAGCCTCCCACTCTTTGCAAAGCTTACAAACACACTGTATACCTATGCAAATCTGCAACTTTAAGACTTCTGTAACCCCTGTTCTCACACACATTGTAATTCTGTAACTGCTGTATATTTCTGAATCTCCTGTTATTATGCAACGTGTATATATTAGCATCTCCTGTAATTATATATATATCAGTATCTCCGTAACCACTGGACACATCAATGTCTCCTACCAAGTAATACTGTAACATCCTCCTCATACTGACACTGTACCTTCTGTAACCTTCTTTGTAAGAAATGCACCCAGATGCCTCTGGGCTGGGAGCGCAATACAAATAAACAAACTAAACTAATTTGAAACTATGTCTGCCTTAATGAAACAAGGCATTCTGATACCATCAGATTTGCTGTGCAACACAGCCGTGTACCCTGTCAAAACATCAAAGGGGGTGGGTCGTGGAGATTTATCCCAGACCTTCGCCCTTTAAACCATATAGTCGAAGCAGAGTTTCCTTTAGTTCCAAACCCTGTGACAATATTATGCAATATCCCGAATATCCCGTCAACAGCCAGGTGATTTATTGTTGTCGATTTGAAAATTTTATTTTTCTCAATTTCCTTACACAAGACAGGACTTGACTTCCTTTTCATATAGAACAAGTCACCTGAAACATACTTGTTTGCCTCAGGGGTACTGTGAGTCCCTCTCTATCTTTAATGGAGTCCTTCAGATGGACTTAGAAAATGTTGAGCTCGACAGCGCCATAATTCAATACGTGGATGACATTTTTGTGTACAGTGAGACAGAAGAAAAATGTAGAGAAAACTAATTACGCTACTTGCAGAAAAGGGTACAAAGTAGACAAAATAAAATTACAGTATTGTCAAGAAGAAGTATTATACATAGGACAGTTAATCTTACATCAAGGGAAAAGAGTGACACCTGTTAGAGAAAAAGCCATTATGAAAACCATGCAGCCAAACACGGTGAGACAAATGCAACAATTTTTAGGTCTATGCAATTACTCCAGGGCTTGGGTTTTTGATTATAGTACATATATTCAACCACTTTTAAAAGCGCTCAAAGAAGCATGGGTGGCTAAAACTAAATTAGTGTGGACAGACGACATGACTGAAGGATTTCATGAATTAAAAAACGTGATTAGTACAGGTCCTGTATTAGGGATTCCAAATTACAGTGAATAATTCTACTTTTTTTCCCATTCAAATGGAGAAGTCATAACAGCAGTCCTTACACAGAAGACAACATTAATACATGGTCATATACCATTAGCTTATTACAGTGGGATTCTAGACCCAGTTATGAAAGGACACTATCCATGCGAACAATCTTTGGGAGCTTCTGCATTCACCATAGAAAAGGCTTCAAGTATAACTGTCAAGGCACTCTGGTCCAAGGCACAGGAGCGACGCAATACCAACCAACCCCATTATGGTCGTGGAGCCTGCAAGTCAAAGCTTACACAGGCGACCCGGACCAGAGCAGGGAAGGAGGGTTAGGGTCTCGCTGGTTGGATAGGTTGGGAGAGTTTAGGGAAACCGGATTGAGGGTTGGGTAGAGGTTGTGGATAGGAAGGGGTATTTTAGGGAAAGGGCTGATTATTGCACACTTTTGATGTACTTGGTACCAAGTAGCTGTTCACACACCAATACCACATACCCGGACTTAGGCCCCCTCACTGGTTAACCTTACATACTAAGTCTAGCCCAAGCACCTAGATCAGTCCACAACTAAATAGCATTATTTTCCAGCATGCAAACTTAGCTCTGGTTTTCAGTGTCCTGTCCGTGGTAGAGCCGTCAAGTCTTGTGGCAGGTCCGTAGTGTTTCACTGCTGGTCCAAGCTAAAAGAAATAACACGAGTTAACATTTTGTCCTCTGAGTTCAGATAACATTCACACTCATTCCTCATACACGTTCAAGCCACACAACGTTCATTGCTGCCACCCGAACTCTGTTCACGGGCGGATGAGTATGCCAAAGTTATGCCACTCCTCTGGGCTTTTTTCCACTAGTTCCTGATATGGAAATTGCCAGCGCTATCTTCCACAGGGGTCTTCCTTCAGACCGCCGCGGAAAGTTGCCACGTGTGTTTTCGCCTCGTGTGCGCCTTGTTCTCCCTGGTCCCAGGAGGCGGGAACACACACACTAGTTGGGTGCGGATATTTCCGTACACTTCACTTCCCCACAACAACACAAGCGCGGTATGGCGACACGCCAAAATACACGCTCACTTATCTTCTCGGTAGGCGCAGGGGCTAGGAATGGGTGAGCAATGGCCCCCTGCGCTTCTCCCCGATCCCTCAGATTCCCTAGATGGGTAAAAGGACTTATCTTGAGAGAGCGAGAGGCCGGGCTGCTTCTCTGGTGGGGCTGGGCCCCTCGCAGGTGATTCTGCTGGAGCTGGGCTCTGCACGTCCTCTCCTTCCGAAATCTCAAGCGCAAGCCCCGTGCCTCGGGGCTTGCGCATGCGCGTTGACGAGCCACACCCGGCTGGGCTCCTGATTGGTCCATAGCGACCCCGGGCATGCTGGGAATTGTAGTCAGGAGACAGCTTCTGCTGGGAAACATAGTAATTTAGGGCTGCTTTTCTGCAAAAGGGGCACAACAGCCTTTTATATGGGTGTAACTTTCTAAACACTGTTCTTAGGCCCTGTCTAAGCATCACAATCCCCACCAATCCCCTCTGCACCCCTTGTCTTGGTCTGGTTTTGGTTTTAGCCCTGACAGCACTCCCCCCTCCCACAGAAGGTAGGCCCTCCGGGTTTATCTGGATAGTTCTTATGGAAAGTGCGCAATAATCTTGGAGCATGAACGTGATATGAGGGCTCCCACGAGCGCTCTTCAGGTCCATACCCCACCCAGTCCACTAAATAGTATACTTGGTCATCAGTGCCTTTTTTGGAGTTTAAAATTGCACGTACTTCATATTCAGGTTCTCCATGAACAATTACTGGGGGGTGGTTTTGACGGGAGTCCCATACAGGGCAGGTTTTAGCAGGGACGTGTGGAACGTGGGGTGAATTTTCATGTGGGATGGTAAATCCAATCGGACTGCAACAGGATTTATGATTTTTGCTATTGGGAATGGGCCTAAGTAACGGGGCTGTAGCTTTTTGGGACTCCCTTGCAAGGAATAAAATGGGCCATCTTTGAAAATGTATCTACAATCACCAGTATGGAGGTGTGACCTTGTATCGGCGGGAGATCCACAATGAGGTCCATGGTTATAGTATGCCATGGAACGTCTGCAGTTGGTAAGGGATGCAGTAGGCCTGCAGGTTTTTGGTGACTGGCCTTATTGCGGGCACAGACTTCACACCTCAATACGTGTTGTTGAACATCTCGTCGCCACTTTGGCCACCAAAAATATCTAGCCACCAGTTCTTGTGTTTTTGATCTTCCTGGATGACCCACAAGGGACGAGTCATGACACCATGACATGGCCTTCTCTTGGAGTGCCGTGGTAGGCAAGTACAGAGCATGAGCATGGTAGGGAAGCCCTGCAATAACTACTTTCCGAGGGTCTTGTTTGCACCAATGGTGCAGTTCCTGCATAGAGATTTCCTTCTGAATAGTTTCAAAGAAGTCGGAGGTCGCACCAATTATGTGAGCAGAAGGGATTATCGACTGGGGCGTAGGGTTTGCCTCTCGAAATGTCGACTCAGGGTAGCGTGATAAAATGTCAGCTTTTTGGTTGCTGGTTCCGGGCCTATATGTGACAATAAAATCAAACTCAGTGAAATACAAGGCCCAACGTAACTGACGCGGGCTCAGGGTCTTGGCGGTCTTGATAAACTGTTGAGTACGGTGATCTGTGATTACCGTTATGGTATGGCGTGCGCCCATCAGCTAATGCCACCATTCACTAAATGCTGCTTTTATTGCCAACAGTTCTCGATCGGCGATGGTATAATTCACCTCAGCTGGCAGCAGCTTCCTCGAATAATAGGCCACCGGGTGTAACAAACCCGTCGTGGGATCTCTTTGGGACAGGACGCCCCCAAAGCATAACTGGAGGCATCCGTTTCAACCACAAATGGTCTGGACAAATCTGGATGTTTCAGTACTGGAGCGTCGGTGAAGGCCTTTTTGAGCTGTTGAAATCCCTGCTCGGCTGAGGCATCCAAACAAACAGGCAACCTTTACGGAGAAGCTTCGTGATTGGAGTAACCAATGCTGAAAAATTCTTAACAAAGCGTCTATAAAAGTTTGCAAACCCTAAAAAGGATTGTATTTCTTTTACATTAGCCGGAGGTGCCCAATCTAAAATCGCCTGCACCTTTTTACTATACATTTGTACGCCGGTTGGGGTTAGGAAATAACCTAAGAACTCCACAGTGGTACGATGAAATTTGCACTTTTCCAGTTTTGCGTAGAGATGGTGTTCTCGCAATTTCTGCAACACCGCGCGTACATGTTGGACATGTTCCTGGAGGCTGCCGGAATAAATGAGGATATCGTCGATGTACACAACGGCACATAAGTCCATATATTCTCTGAGTACCTCATCCAGGAAGTGTTGGAAGGCGGCAGGGGCGTTACAGAGGCCGAATGGCATGACCTGGTATTCATACAATCCGAACTTGGTTCGGAAGGCGGTCTTCCACTCGTCTCCTTCACGCACCAGTACTAAGTGGTATGCGCCTCGAAGGTCCAACTTGGTATAGATGACCGCATCCCTAACTTGGTCAAGAAGTACGGGGATTAAGGGGAGCGGATAACGGTTTTTAATGGTTATCCGGTTCACTCCGCGGTAATCTATGCAAGTCTGGAGCTCCCCAGACTTCTTCGGTACGAAGAACAGAGGCGACGAAACTGGAGAATTGGAGTGCCGGATAAAGCCACTCTTGAGATTGGATGCAATATATTCCCGGAGGTGGTCATTTTCAGCCTCGGTCAAAGCGTAGATGCGGCTGCATGGCAGTACCACCCCTGGCTCCAGGTCTATCCGGCAATCGAAGGGCCAGTGTGGGGGTAAAGACTCAGCAGCCTGTTTATTAAACACATCTACAAAGTCGGCATACTCTTGGGACAGATCTTCAGGACGTACCTCTGGTTGACTATTAACTACGCTGATAGTGCGTATGTCAGACAAAACCTTTTCTAAACAGTGTTCCCTGCAATATGGAGAATTCAGATAAATCGACCCTGTGGTCCATTGAATGTGGGGATCATGCTTCTTTAACCACGGCAATCCCAGGATAAGCCCAAATTGCGGGGCGGCAATAATGTCAAAGGCAATTTCTCTGTATGCCCATCTCCACACTGAAGGGTCATAACACAGGTACTATGAGTAACGGGACCCGAACTAAGGGGGGTAACATCCACTGCATGTACCGGTTCTGACTTAGGTTTACACTGCACCGGAATTCCTAATGTACCCACGAACTGGGCATCGATGAAATTCCCGGTCTCTCCCGAGTCCACTAACAGGGTAACCTGTTTCCTTTTTGTTAAGAACTCTAGGCAACCTCTCAGAGTAATGTATGGGGCATAATTTGAATAGCCTGCAATTGGGGCCCTGCTATCTACTAGGCTCGCCCGGTTGACCTCCACTACCGGCGAGCTGAGGCGTTTCCCTGGGTTTTTGGTTTGGCGGGGCATTCGCGAACGAAATGCCCAGCCTTATCGCAATAGATACAGACCCCGTCTTTTCTTCTCTGCTCTTTCTCTTCCTTTGTTAAGGGGCCCCGGATTGAACCGATTTGCATCGGCTCATCCCCCTCAGATTTGTCCACCGTCCCACGAGATCCTTTAAATTGGTGTAACCGTGGTACAGGACGGGATTCTCCACTTCTCTTATCGCCCCGCCTTTCCGCCATGCGGTGGTCGAGACGCAAGGCCAGGTTTATCATATCCAAGCACTCTCTTGGCTGTGGGTCAACCTGGGCTATAAGATCCTTTAACTCATCTTTCAATCCCTGATAGAATAGGGACATACTTTTCTCCCTAGGCCATTCGGCTTCTGCCACCAGCCGATTGAACTGCGTGACATAAGTCACCAGCTCCCTATTGCCTTGTCTTAGACTCAACGATTCCCGATCTTTACAAAGGGTGGCTGCCTGTCGATTAAAGATTTTCTCGAATTCCCCTAGGAACTCATCCCAGTCATATAGGACAGCATCGTCCTTTTGAACCAAAGGGTTCGCCCAAGAGGCAGCGTCCCCTGTAAGGTATGATATCACAAAGGCAGTACGTGCTTGAGCAGACCGAAAGGCAGACGCCTTGGTAAGAAAGTGGAGACAACATTGGGTTAGAAACATGGAGAATTTTTGCGGATCCCCTGCATATCGCTCAGGAGGTGCGAGGGGAACTATGGCTTCCGGGGTTACATGTACCTGTACCGGGGTAGACGGTTGACCAGGTAAGGGCGATGCTTGGGCAGCTAGACTCCGCACTTGTGCGGACAATGTAGCGTAGTCTTGCCTGGATGCGGCCAACTCCCCTTGCAAATCCTGCAAGGCTTTAGCAATTTCTTCCATGACTGCTGCGGGGGTTGGCTGCGCCGCTCAGGTACCTGGAAAATACGTGGGCTTGCGCTTCTGTCAAGGCACTCTGGTCCAAGGCACAGGAGCGACGCAATACCAACCAACCCCACTATGGTCGTGGAGCCTGCAAGACAAAGCTTACACAGGCGACCCGGACCAGAGCAGGGTTAGGGTCTCGCTGGTTGGATAGGTTGGGGGAGTTTAGGGAAACCGGACTGAGGGTTGGGTAGAGGTTGTGGATAGGAAGGGGTATTTTAGGGAAAGGGCTGTTTATTGCACACTTTTGATGTACTTGGTACCAAGTAACTGTTTGCACACCAATACCACATACCCGCACTTAGGCCCCCTCACTGGTTAACCTTACATACTAAGTCTAGCCCAAGCACCTAGATCAGTCCACAACTAAATAGCATTATTTTCCAGCATGCAAATTTAGCTCTGGTTTTCAGTGTCCTGTCCGTGGTAGAGCCGTCAAGTCTTGTGGCAGGTCCGTAGTGTTTCACTGATGGTCCAAGCTAAAAGAAATAACACGAGTTAACATTTTGTCCTCTGAGTTCAGATAACATTCACACTCATTCCTCATACACGTTCAAGCCACACAACGTTCATTGCTGCCACCCGAACTCTGTTCACGGGCGAATGAGTATGCCAAAGTTACGCCACTCCTCTGGGCTTTTTTCCACTAGTTCCTGATATGGAAATTGCCAGCGCTATCTTCCACAGGGGTCTTCCTTCAGACCGCCGCGGGAAAGTTGCCACGTGTGTTTTCGCCTCCTGTGCGCCTTGTTCTCCCTGGTCCCAGGAGGCGGCAACACACACACTAGTCGGGTGCGGATATTTTCCGTACACTTCACTTCCCCACAACAACACAAGCGCGATATGGCGACACGCCAAAATACACGCCCACTTATCTTCTAGGTAGGCGCAGGGGCTAGGAATGGGCGAGCAATGGCCCCCTGCGCTTCTCCCCCGATCCCTCAGATTCCCTAGATGGGTAAAAGGACTTCTCTTGTGAGAGCGAGGGGCCGGGCTGCTTCTCCGGTGGGGCTGGGCCCATCGCAAGTGATTCTGCTGGAGCTGGGCTCTGCACGTCCTCTCCTTCCGAAGTCTCAAGCGCAAGCCCCGTGCCTCGGGGCTTGCGCATGCGTGTTGATGAGCCACACCCGGCTGGGCTCCTGGTTGGTCCATAGCGACCCCGGGCATGCTGGGAATTGTAGTCAGGAGACAGCTTCTGCTGGGAAACATAGTCTTTTAGGGCTGCTTTTCTGCAAAAGGGGCACAGCAGCCTTTTATATGGGTGTAACTTTCTAAACACTGTTCTTACGCCCTGTCTAGGCATCACAATCCCCACCATGACCCTCTGCACCCCTTGTCTTGGTCTGGTTTTGGTTTTAGCCCTGACAATAACCATGGGGTGCTTCATACCTCTATTGGTAGAGCATGCATTATTTGCAATTTCAGAGAAACCCAAACGTATGTTGACCACTTAGAGAGCAGGTATGAAGAAATTATTTCAAACCCTGCAATTCGAATTGTCAGGTGTAGTATAGTGAATCCAGCAACGTTTATAGCTGAACCAGTGGGAGAAGATGACGATGTGCATGATTGTGCTGCATACACTGAATTTTATAATGATAGTCCCCATGTTGGAGAGAATGCCCTAGGAAGAGGTTTTCTTTGATGGTTCATCTAAAATTGACCAACAAACTGGGGTGAGACATTCAGGATCGGCAGAGTAAGGGTGACCCAAAAGGGCACCTTTGAAGTATTAATGAGCAGAAGATTACTGTCAACCTATTCAGCACAGGCTGCAGAATTAGCTGGGCTTTTTGATGCACTACGAAGCTTTGACAATGAGGAAATGACAGTGTCCTCTGACTCCGCCTTTGTGACATCAACAGTACACACACAGGCCTAGCACTTTGGAAGAGGAGGGGCTTCCTCTGTGCTGACGGCACTCCAGTGCAACATGCAGGGCTATTAAACAAACTCATTTAAGCCTTAAGCTTTCCAGCAACCATAGTCGTGAAATGCATAGCGCATTAAACAAAACAGACATATCCTCTTGCGGGAATGAAGCCGCAGACTTAGAGGCCAAACGTGCTGCATATTATTCAACCATGTATGGAGATGAGTTAAAAGATTTGAAGAAAGTGACAGGGCGATGCATGTTGGTTAAAGAAGGATTTAATATGATGACCATTGTACATTTAATTGAGATACAAGGACGAGCATCGCAAGAAGAAAAGGAGCTATGGAAAAAGCGGGGATGTTCTTTATCTCCCACTGAGGCATTTTGGAGACATAGACAAGACAGTACAGGAAAGCCAGTTATGCGTCTAGCATTGTTGAGAGTAGCATTGGAGCAGCTCTACTTACTCCTACGTCCCGTCCCCCTTTCCTCCATACTTAGAGGATATTCCTCCCTCCCTTAGGGATGGGACCGGAGCACTTTGTAAAAGCATCAAAAAAAATGTGCAAACATGTTGCCCTTTCTCTCTTTCTACGCAGGGGAAGGCATGCGGCTTTAACCCTGCCCATTTTAGCTCTGCCCCGCACATCGCCCATCAGTTCTTTTCTCCGCACGTTCAGGACTGGACGCACTTGCACCTGCGGAAGAATTTCTTCCTTTTTTCCTCCTCTCTGGCTCTCGCTAACGATTGTGTAGTAGTCTGTGTATGTCGTTTAAACTAGACTTTCCATATTGTAACTCGGGTCAGCGGCGCTTCGCGAGGGCGGACCCCCATCCTTTTTGTTTAGAGTGCTTGGGTCCCGATCACCGTTGGGACTCCTGTTTCTATTGTGATTCCCTTTCGGTCCGGGCACTTCAACATCGGTTAGAACAGTGGGAGGAGGTGTTTCAGCGCACTCCTCCTACGCATTTTCAAGCCTTCATCAATGAAAAGAAGAAACGCCCGGTAAGTTCTTTACTTTTTAGAGCACCCCGGCCGGGAGACTCTTTCCCGGGGTCTTCCTGGTCCGGGAGGAGCGTCGACCGCTCTGTCACCAGGGCTTGCCCTGAGGAGCCTTCGGGGCCTAACAAAATCTACCTGAGTTTTCTCCGAGAGTCTCCGTAAGGGGACTGTGGACACCGGAGTACACTCCGGGGCCCCTCCTGTGGGGGCTGCTTGTGGTACCGGAGCTCTCTCCAAGGCCTCCTTATCGGCTTCCCTCAAAAGTACCGGGGTGCGCCCCAAGGCCTCGTTTGGGTTTGGTAATACCGAACGTATGTTCGAGGCCCGCTGCAAAAAGGCTTCTACCAGACTCGGGTCCGAGGTCCCTCGTTCAGAGGCTAAGGCAACCAACAGTTCTGAGAGGCCTGATGAGGCCTTATCGGTGAAAGGCGTTTCTCACCGTTCCCGTTCTTGTGGCGACGCCAGAACCGTTGAGGGGCAAGGAGTGAGTTTTCTAACCAAATTTCCTCCTTTACCGGCAGTGCCGAGGTCCTTCCTGTGAAGGCAAGTTTGGCTAGTGGTATGTCTCAGAAACATTGCAGGCCGCATAGTACCGGCTTGGCCAAGGTTCCTTGTGTAAAGGCTAAAATGAAGACCTCTGATCCATCGGGGGGGACCCCTGCCTCACTTCCACACGTGCCGCAGTTCCCCTCAGATGATGGCAAAATGGCAGCCGTTCCCGCCACAACCACGGCGGCCATTTTGGGTGCTTCCCCTTACAACTACGCCAGCGGCCTCAGGTGTAGGGATCGGTTCTTCGGATAAGGTTCCTTGTGCGCATCCCTTTCGTCCAGTTTACGACTGGAATGCTCGGATGCCTCTTCTGCACAACGTTCCGCTGCCTGTTGGTTCGGCACACTTGATTTTTGTGGATACCTCTGGGGATGGGCCTGTTTGGCACCCCTCCCCTCTGCGTCCCTGGAATTATCCTCCTCATGAGAGGCCTCCTCTGGCAGCTCCAAAGCCTTCTTCGGAGGGCACCTTTTTCGGCAAGTTTCAGACCCTCATGCGTTCCGACCCCATGAGGGAGTATTTCAAAGGTCTTTTTAGGGAAATATGCCCGCCTGCACCTACGGCTCCACCCGCGCCTCTGATGGTTCCGCCGGCGCCGCTTTTGCCTGTAGTGCCTTCCCCTACCCTTCCGCCCTTGCCCCCGTTGTCCCCAGTGGACAAGTTGGTGCCCGACGTAGTTCAGCAAGACCCTGACCTGTCGGATGATGTGGTGGTCTGAGGTCCGTAGAGTCTGGGAGAAGCCACACTCTGGACTTTTCGTCAATAAGAAAATTGACGCACGATACAGGCTGCATTCTTCGGAAGAGGTGGCCTTAGCTTCTTGTCCGCCCCCCTCCTCCATGGTGGTGGCTGCGGCCACTTTACAGTCCAGGCCTGCAGCATCCTCTTCTACGACGGCTTCTCAGGTCCTGGGGAAAGAGGACAAGCTCCTTGACTCCCTTGGGAGGAACATTTTTGCTAACTCGGCCCTGCAGCTCTGGCAGGCCAATGCAGAACTGGTGTTAGCGGGGGCGAATAAGAAAATGTGGAAAGGTCTGTCGGAGTTCGAGGAATTCATTCCAATCGAGAAGCTGGAGGACATTAAGGCAGGATTGTCCGATGCCAGGGTCTTATCCCAGGATCTGCTGGAGGCTGCGCCCATCACGCCGAAACTTCGGTTCGCGGCCTTATGTTTGGAGTTGATACCTCTCGACAGGCGTGGTTACATGCCACCAAGTTCTCAAAGAGATTCCCAGACCCCCCCTTGTTTTGCATAAATTAACTTTGGGTCTCACCCTAAGTTAAAAGGGTAATCCAGACGTGGACCCCTTGCTCACTGTTCTTAGAGAGCCGCAGCTTCACCTCACTGATGATGCCCAACAAGGCTGAAACACGTGTATGGGGTTGCTGTTGGTACTCTTGTTCAGAGGAGAATTGCCTAGTATTTCGTTGCTGGACTGCCCCTGGGCAGGACAAAGACTGATATGCAGGGAAATTTCTTCTCTGTGAAAGGGACAGTGAGCTAAAGACTTGGTAGAGTTTCTCCCAGGGGTTACTCACCCAAGAAGAGGTCATTGGGCTGTGTTCGTGCTGGTAGAGAGATTCCCAGACCCCCCCTTGTTTTGCAAGTTCTCAAAGGAGGTGCAGGACAAGGTGTTGGATCTGCCGTTTGATGGTAAGGAGCTTTTCCATTCCACAACGGACGTGGAACTAACCAAAACGAAGGACAGCTAAGCCCTTGTCCATCCTGGTTAAAACTCCTTTTAGAACACAGAGACCGGTGTCGCAAAGTCGGCCTGTCTCTGGCTTCAGAGGTTTTCTAGATCGGAAATCCCGCAGAGCGGATGTCCCTTTGGGTAATAACCGCCAGAGGCACCAACGGACTCGGTTTCTCTCCCGCTCCTCAGCCTCCTCCTCAGGTTCAGGTGGTAACACCACTGAAAAGCATGCCAAATGTATGTTCTCCGTGCTCGCACAAGACCCTGGTGGGAGGACGCATTGCATCTCATTTGGAGGCGTGGCAGACCATCACCGAGGACTGGTTGTTCTTGTCAGTCACTCAGGTGGGCTTCTGGTTACCCATACCCCCTATCCAATCCGTCAACCCTCCCTTCCAGCAGTCTGGGTCGTCCTCCCTAAAAGCCGAGGTTCAGAAACTGTTGGACCTCAGAGCTGTGGAACCCGTTCCCCTTGGGGACCAAGGGGAGGGTTTCTACTCCCGGATGTTTATGGTTCCCAAACCCAACCAGGCTGGCCTGTGCACCATCCTAGACCTTTCCCAATTCAATCTTTGCTTACCCCAAGAGAAATTCAAGATGATCACGCCCGGCCAGATACGGTCCTCTTTGCAGATGAGCGATTGACTCAGCGTGGTGGACCTTCAGGATGCGTACATGCACATTCTGATCTGGAATCCACACAGGAGATATCTCTGTTTCTCTGTGGGAGAGGAGCACTTCCAGTTTCGAGTGCTTCCTTTTGGCCTCAGCTCAGCGCCAAGTGTTTTCACAAAGATGATGTTGGTGATTGTGACCTATCTTCGTCTACAGGGTATCCATGTGTATCCATATTTGGACGACTGGCTCTTACGCAGCCCTTGCCCGCTGAAAGCCGCGTGCAATCTTCAGTCTCTCCTTCAGCTCCTGTTCCATCTTGGGCTGTCGGTGAACTGGTGGAAATGTTCCATGACAGTCTCGCAGGACTTGATTTTCCTGGGTTTTCGCTGGAACACGATCGACTGCAGAGTGTACCTGACCGGGGACAGAATGGCGGATCTGTTGGCCATGTGTCAGATGTTTGCGCAGTCGGAGAGCATGACAGCCTGGTGATTCCAAAGGCTTCTGGGCCTCATGGCCTTGTGCATGTTGGCTCTTCCTCTTGCTCGTCTCAAGATGAAGCGCACACAGATGGCTCTTCAGAGTTCTTGGTGTCAGGCTGTGGATCCGGACTCCAAGTCAATATTGATTCCGGCTTCCATGAGAGCGGAACTGGAGTGGTGGTCGTCTCTAAGCAACCTGTCGGTGGGTGTGGGTTTTCAGGATCCAGCCTGTATAGTAATGGTCACGACGGACTCCTCCCTTTTGGGGTGGAGTGCGTCGTTGGATCTTCTTCAGGTCTCGGATCTTTGGTCGCCTCAGGACAAGTTCCTCCACATAAATCATCTGGAGCTTCTGGCGATCTTCCTAGTGCTCAAGGCATTCAGACCGATCATTGCCAACAAAGTAGTCCGGATCCGCACGGACAATGTGGTGTCAATGTATTACATCAACAAGCAAGGGGGTACCAAGTCTCCCCCTCTCGTGGACCTGTCCATCCAGATTTGGGAGTGGGCGGTTCTTCATGGTGTCTGGCTAGTCGCAGTACACATTCGAGGCCAGCTGAATGTCACGGCAGATGCCCTCAGTCGGCGGACGATGGTCAGCTACGAGTGGGAATTGAAGGCAGAGATTCTCTCAGGAATTTTCCTGCATTGGGGCACTCCGGAAGTGGACCTCTTCGCGACAGCGACAAACAAGAAATTTCCTCTGTATGCCTCCAGAAACGGGCTGGGAGCTTCCTCTCTGGCGGATGCTCTAGAGATTTCATGGCACAACATGAGGGCCTATGCTTTCCAGCCTCTGCCTCTGATTCATCGGAAGATTTGCAAGCTGAAGAACGCAGTGAACTGTTCCCTTCTACTCATAGCCCCGTGGTGGCCGGCCGAGTTTTGGTTCTCAGAACTTCAACACCTGTCGGTGTATCCACCGATCAGCCTTCCGGTGAGTCCTGACCTGCTTCACCAGGATCAGCAGCTGCGGCATCCCTCCCCACAATTGTTCAGCTTGGCGGCATGGTGCCTAAGTTCAAGTCATTAGAACATCTCAACCTGTCTGCTGATAACATGCGCATTATTAAGGCAGCCAGGAAACCCTCTACAAGGTCTCAGTACAGAAGCAAATGGCTCAGGTTCTGTCATTGGTGCTTAGGCAAACAGCTGGATCCAAGGGTGGCTACGATTGACACTTGTAACGCTCACCTGATTCCCGCAGAGGCGCCGGTCTTGACTGGGTGAATGGCGTATCTTCAAAGGTGATGTGTAACACACGGTTGGCTCTTTGGGCTGGACCTCTGTGCACTGTATGTCTGACTCGAAGAGTAAGATGTCTGCAGATAGAAAATATGGGATTAATGAACTGGGGTTATTGGGTGCCTCTCTCCTCTTCCCTTTCTCTTCTCCTGTAGAACCCCAAAGGTTAACACCCTCACCTTAGGTAAGTGAACGCCGAGCTCTCCATCTGCCTCGGGGCAGGGTGCCGTAACCAGTTTCTTCACTGGATAAGGGTGCAGGCCTCTTGACCTCAGAGGACTGCTGTCCGTCGTTAACTGCACGAACGGTAAGTTCTGGGCACTTCAAATGTCTTACAAGTCTTTTGTAATGATATCTCTTGTTTTGCAGGGTTCCGGCGATGGCGGATGGCGGGCTGATGAGAGTTGAGGATCGAACCCGCGTGAGGAATAGAAGCGCCTGGAAGCACGTAAGTAAGCGCTTGTAGCCTGCTTCACGATGCGCACTAACTGTCCCTTTTATCTTGCAGGTACAAGTTCGGAGCTTTAGAGAAGCTGAAGGGTGCTGGAATACCCACTGGATTCGGCGTGGGAAGGAGTAATGGCACGTGAGTAATAAAGTTGCCCAATGTCTTTAAACGCACCTTCTTTTGTCTTTCAGATGCGGGATGCAGCGCCGAAGGCCTCCGGAGCGTGCGAAGAGCTGGTAAGCTTTTGTCTTTCAGATGCCGGAATGCAGTGCGAAGACCTCCGGAGCATGCGAAGAGTAGGTAAGCCTTTGTCTTTCAGATGCCGGAATGCAGCGCGAGGCGTTGGTGACAGCCGATGGACCAGGTAAGAGATGCGCTGCCACTGAAGACCGTAGTGCTAACCTGTTCTTTCTTTGTCTTTACAGGTGCTGCTGAAGACTGGATTCCAGGATGGTAAGCCTTTGTTCCCTTAGGTCCAGGATCAGAAGACACGATGAGCGTTCTGCTGCAGAGAATGCAGAATAACGCAAAGCAAGATTCATCCATCGGGTGTGGTTTAAATAGCCTCCTGTAGTGCTTAGGTATCTCCTTCCACAGCCACGCCTAGGTAAGAAAAGAGTTCCTGCTTTCCAGAAGAGTTCCAGTGTTCTGAATCTAGGGAGTGGCTCCTGCCCCACCCAACAGGAAAAGTAGTCCCAAACAGAAGAGGATCAGGGGTTCAACTGGCAGGTAAGTAAGCAGCATGGTCTGCTGCAGGCAAGTCCACCCAAGCATTATGAGCCCGGCGCTTCCAGCGCTGGGACTGGGCATCTTTATGAGCCTGGTGCCACTGGCGCCAGGACAGGGTCCAAAAAGTCCCACTTGGGACTGGCTGGCACTCGGAACCGGGGTTATGGGTCTGCTTCCAAGGGAGCCGGGCAAGCCCTGATCTTTTGGAAGCAGAGATCATGACAGCACCCCCCCTCAAGGCCCCTCCCAAACCGGGCTTCTCCGGGGTTTTGGGCTTGTTAGGAAATGTTCGATGAAATCTTTTGATTAGACGAGGCGCGTGGACATATTCTGCAGGTTCCCAGGATCTTTCTTGGGGACCGTAGCCTTTCCAGTCAATCAGGTAAAATAGTTTAGATTTGGAGATCTTGGAATCCAGGATGCTTTTGACTTCAAACTCGAGTTCTCCATCAACTAGAATAGGTTTTGGAGATGTAGTTAGTCAGGTTTGAGGTTGCACGGGTTTTAATAGAGAGACGTGGAAGACCGGATGTATCTTCATGTGAGGGGGCAAGTCCAACGTGACCGCTACTGGATTTACTATGGTAGTGATGGAATAGGGACCAAGGTATCTTGGGTTGAATGTGCATGGTCCTTTTAGAGGTAGATATTTGGTGGATAACCAGACTTGATCTCCTACTTGATATTGGGGGGCTTCCTTCCGATGTTGGTCTGCTCCTTTCTTGTATTGTTCTTTAGCCCTTTGAAGGTGAGAAACGGCTTCCTTAAAGGCTTGGGTGATTGTAGAATGCAGGTGGTCTACTGCTGGTGTTCCAAGATCTTGGAGTGGATCCAACTCCGAGGTTCGAGGGTGACTACCGTATAAAAGAAAAAACAGGGTCTTCCCAGTTCCCGAGTGGACAGAGTTATTGTAGGCATATTCGGCTACCCAAAGGATATCTTTCCAAGTTTTTTCAGTTTGTTGTAGCATGCAGCGCAAATACTGTTCCAGAGTTTGATTGGTCCTCTCGGTTTGTCCGTCGGTTTGAGGGTGGTGGCTGGTCGAAAGTCTCACATCAATTTGAGCCGACCGACAGCACGTAAGCTTGTAGCCTGCTTCACGATGCGCACTAACTGTCCCTTTTATCTTGCAGGTACAAGTTCGGAGCTTTAGAGAAGCTGAAGGGTGCTGGAATACCCACTGGATTCGGCGTGGGAAGGAGTAATGGCACGTGAGTAATAAAGTTGCCCAATGTCTTTAAACGCACCTTCTTTTGTCTTTCAGATGCCGGAATGCAGTGCGAAGACCTCCGGAGCATGCGAAGAGTAGGTAAGCCTTTGTCTTTCAGATGCCGGAATGCAGCGCGAGGCGTTGGTGACAGCCGATGGACCAGGTAAGAGATGCGCTGCCACTGAAGACCGTAGTGCTAACCTGTTCTTTCTTTGTCTTTACAGGTGCTGCTGAAGACTGGATTCCAGGATGGTAAGCCTTTGTTCCCTTAGGTCCAGGATCAGAAGCAGAAGACACGATGAGCGTTCTGCTGCAGAGAATGCAGAATAACGCAAAGCAAGATTCATCCATCGGGTGTGGTTTAAATAGCCTCCTGTAGTGCTTAGGTATCTCCTTCCACAGCCACGCCTAGGTAAGAAAAGAGTTCCTGCTTTCCAGAAGAGTTCCAGTGTTCTGAACCTAGGGAGTGGCTCCTGCCCCACCCAACAGGAAAAGTAGTCCCAAACAGAAGAGGATCAGGGGTTCAACTGGCAGGTAAGTAAGCAGCATGGTCTGCTGCAGGCAAGTCCACCCAAGCATTATGAGCCCGGCGCTTCCAGCGCTGGGACTGGGCATCTTTATGAGCCTGGTGCCACTGGCGCCAGGACAGGGTCCAAAAGGTTCCACTTGGGACTGGCTGGCACTCGGAACCGGGGTTATGGGTCTGCTTCCAAGGGAGCCGGGCAAGCCCTGATCTTTTGGAAGCAGAGATCATGACAGCACCCCCCCTCAAGGCCCCTCCCAAACCGGGCTTCTCCGGGGTTTTGGGCTTGTTAGGAAATGTTCGATGAAATCTTTTGATTAGACGAGGCGCGTGGACATATTCTGCAGGTTCCCAGGATCTTTCTTGGGGACCGTAGCCTTTCCAGTCAATCAGGTAAAATAGTTTAGATTTGGAGATCTTGGAATCCAGGATGCTTTTGACTTCAAACTCGAGTTCTCCATCAACTAGAATAGGTTTTGGAGATGTAGTTAGTCAGGTTTGAGGTTGCACGGGTTTTAATAGAGAGACGTGGAAGACCGGATGTATCTTCATGTGAGGGGGCAAGTCCAACTTGACCGCTACTGGATTTACTATGGTAGTGATGGAATAGGGACCAAGGTATCTTGGGTTGAATGTGCATGGTCCTTTTAGAGGTAGATATTTGGTGGATAACCAGACTTGATCTCCTACTTGATATTGGGGGGCTTCCTTCCGATGTTGGTCTGCTCCTTTCTTGTATTGTTCTTTAGCCCTTTGAAGGTGAGAAACGGCTTCCTTAAAGGCTTCGGTGATTGTAGAATGCAGGTGGTCTACTGCTGGTGTTCCAAGATCTTGGAGTGGATCCAACTCCGAGGTTCGAGGGTGACTACCGTATAAAAGAAAAAACAGGGTCTTCCCAGTTCCCGAGTGGACAGAGTTATTGTAGGCATATTCGGCTACCCAAAGGATATCTTTCCAAGTTTTTTCAGTTTGTTGTAGCATGCAGCGCAAATACTGTTCCAGAGTTTGATTGGTCCTCTCGGTTTGTCCGTCGGTTTGAGGGTGGTGGCTGGTCGAAAGTCTCACATCAATTTGAGCCGACCGACAGCAACTTCGCCAAAAATGAGAAATAAATTGACTACCTCGATCCGAAATTAGAACTGAAGGAAAACCGTGCAGTCGGACGATGTTTTCGAGAAATTCTCGGGCCAGAGTTGCTGTTGTTGGTAAGCCTTTGAGTGGAATGAAATGCGCCATCTTGGAGAATAGGTCCACGATTACTAGGATCGTATTGTATCCGGAGCATGGAGGTAGATCGGTGATGAAGTCCATAGAAAGCGTATGCCAAGGGCGAGGCGGGATGTCAATAGGGCGTAAGAGGCCGGCTGGTTTTTCCTTTTGACTCTTGTTTTGGGCGCATACTCCACAGGACATTATAAAGTCTCTGATATCTTTTTTCCAAGATGGCCACCAGAAGTAGCGCTTGATCTTTTCCGAGGTCTTGGTCATACCGGGATGTCCTTCCATTAAAGAATCGTGATAACAAGAGATTACCTTTTTCTGTAAATCTGTGCTGGGCAGGTATAACCGTTCTTGGAAATATAATAGGTTGTCCTTCACCGTAAAGTCCTTTCCCTGCAGATACCAATTCTGTATGTCTGCTGGAGTTACCAGTAGCCTGGCTTTATCCTTAACTTCCTCTATGGATTGTGTGGCGATTACACCTAGAATTCTTTGTTCGGGAATGATAGGTACAGGTTTAGGATTGATCAAATGTTCTTCCACTCCCATCCGAGAAAGGGCATCAGCTTTACCGTTTTTTGTACCAGGTCGATAGGTAATTATGAAGTCAAACTCGGCAAAGAATAGTGCCCAACGGAGTTGCCTAGAGGATTGAGCTTTTGCGGTTTTCAAATATTGCAGGTTTCGGTGATCTGTAATCACAGTAACGGTGTGTCGGGCCCCCAGAAGATAATGCCGCCAAGCCTTGAAGGCGGACTTGATAGCTAGAAGTTCCTTATCAGTAATAGTGTAATTGATTTCAGGAGGCGAGAATTTGCGGGACCAAAATGCCACGGGATGCAACTGATTGGTTACTGGGTCCTTTTGTGATAGAACTGCCCCCATGGCAAGGCTCGAAGCATCAGTTTCAACGATGTAGGGGAGTTCTGGGCGAGGATGTTTTAAGATCGGTGCAGAGATAAATCTAGTCTTCAAATTCTGGAAAGCTTGTTCCGCCTCGGTAGACCATTCAAAATGTTTGTTTTTCTTTAACAAGGCGGTGATGGGCTGGACTATTCGAGAGAATTCGGGGATAAACCTGCGGTAAAAGTTAGCGAAGCCTAACATGCTTTGAACACCTTTTACGGAGGATGGCGATGGCCATTTGAGAATTGCATCGACCTTCTTTGAATCCATACGCACTCCGCTAGGTGATAATATGAATCCCAAGAATTCAACTTCAGTCACGTTGAAAACACATTTTTCCAACTTAGCGAAAAGTTTGTGTTGACGCAATCTCTCGAGGACCATTTTCACGTGTTTCCGATGTTCAGTTTCCGATGAAGAATAAACGAGGATGTCGTCAATGTAAACAACAACACACACATCTATGAGCTCTCTGAGGACATCGTTCATAAAATATTGAAAGGCGGCCGGGGCATTGCAAAGTCCGAAGGGCATGACCTGATATTCAAGTAGCCCATACTTGGTGCGGAAGGCCGTCTTCCATTCATCGCCCTCTTTTACTCGTACCAAATGGTAGGCTCCTCTAAGATCCAGCTTTGTATATATGCATGCTTTTCTGACTTGGTCCAGGAGTTCAGGGATCAAAGGTAACGGATATCTATTCTTAACGGTGATCTGGTTCAGGGCGCGATAATCTATACAAGTTCTAAGGTCCCCTTTGTTTTTTTGGAACGAAGAACAAAGCTGAGGAAGCAGGGGACTTGGAAGGACGAATAAACCCATTCGCTAGGTATTGATCCAGGTATTGTCGGAGGTGAAGATTCTCAGGCTCGGTGAGGGCATAAATTCTACTACAAGGAGGAGTAGATCCAGGTATCAGGTCTATCTGGCAGTCATAAGACCTATGAGGAGGTAGAGAGTTAGCCTGATCCTTCCGGAAAACATCTTGGAATTCTAGGTATTCAGGAGGTAACTGGGGAGCCTCCGAGGAAATTGCTGCCAGTGCAACACCAGGTCGAGGGTGACAAGTAGAGACACATTCTGGAAACTGAACCGTTCTTGCTCGCCAATCGATCTGAGGATTGTGCTTCTCTAACCAAGGAATTCCTAGAATAATCTGGAACTGAGGGGCCTTGATCACATCGAACACGATCTTCTCATGGTGTCCATCTTGACTTACTAGCGTCACTTCTTGGGTGGTATGCGTTACTGGTCCGGAGGCTATCTCTGTACCATCCACCGTAGTAATGACGTCCTTTACAGCCTTTGGACAAAGAGTCAGATTCATCCTCAAAACTATTTCATGATCCACATAATTGCCGATGGCACCGCTGTCGACGTAAGCTTCAATCGCATGTAATCGATCCGGATGTTCAGGGCTAATGAGGACCATAGGTATCACGAAATGCGAGGTCACGGAACTGGTTTTAACGCTCGGCAAGAGGACCTCTATTCTTGTCGGGCGAGGTCGTTTCCCTGCTCAGAGTTTGTGACCCTGGTAACTGCAGCTCCTACTGCCTTCTTGGCTGGTTTCAC
Source organism: Ambystoma mexicanum (assembly GCF_040938575.1). Taxonomy (NCBI): domain Eukaryota; kingdom Metazoa; phylum Chordata; class Amphibia; order Caudata; family Ambystomatidae; genus Ambystoma; species Ambystoma mexicanum. The sequence continues at coordinate 398,426,040 of NC_090933.1, forward strand.
CGGACAGTCTCGGAGAAAGTGCCCCGAGTTTCCGCAATAGAGGCATAATTGCAGCTGTTTTCTCCTTTCCCGCTCCTTTTGTGTTAGTGGTCCTTTCAGGCCCCCTATTTGCATGGGTTCCCCGTAGTCTACTCCTTTGGTAGGAGTTGGTGGTTTGGAAAATACTCGAGCATCAAACTTGGAACGATCGGCCTTCCTGTTCTGCAGTCTGTGGTCAATTTGAACGACTAAGTCAATATAGTCCGAACAGTCTTGCGGGGGATTCACTACTTGGGCTAACACATCTTTGAGCTCTCCACGTAGACCTCTATAAAACAGCGTAATCCTTTTGTCCTCAGGCCATCGAGTTTCCACTATCAGTCTGTTGAAAGACGCAATATAAGCCAAAAGGTCTTGCAAACAGTTTTTCCATACTGAGCTGAAAAGCTTGAAAATCATGGAGAACCGGATCATCTTGATTAACTAGAGGGATCGACCAGTCTGCCGCATTGCCACTAAGGTACGAAAGCACGAAAGCTACCTTAGCTTGATCAGTTGGAAAGGCTGCTGGCCGGCATAAGAAGTGCAACCGGCACTGATTAATAAATACTGCAAACCTCTTTGGGTCACCAGAAAATCGTTCGGGCGGAGCCAGAGGTACATTCCCAGGTAGGTTGATCTGCACTGGGTTCGTAGAGGATGTTGAAGCAAGATTTGCCCCTGATGCGGGTAACGGAGTTTGTCCGGCTTGTGACTGTAGCAATTGTCTAGCGAGATCGTCTGTTCGCTCCTTGGAAATAATCAGTTCCCTTCTTAGAGCATTCGTTTCCTGACGGGCTGCATGCACTTCTGCTCTTAGTTCCCCAAGTAACTGGGCTAGCTGGTCGGTATCCGAGGTTTCCATAGCGCCTGGGTGGGAGTTTTGCGATAGGCTTTGCGTTCTGTAACGCTCACCTGATTCCCGCAGAGGCGCCGGTCTTGACTGGGTGAATGCCGTATCTTCAAAGGTGATGTGTAACACACGGTTGGCTCTTTGGGCTGGACCTCTGTGCACTATATGTCTGACTCGAAGAGTAAGATGTCTGCAGATAGAAAATATGGGATTAATGAACTGGGGTTATTGGGTGCCTCTCTCCTCTTCCCTTTCTCTTCTCCTGTAGAACCCCAAAGGTTAACACCCTCACCTTAGGTAAGTGAACGCCGAGCTCTCCATCTGCCTCGGGGCAGGGTTCCGTAACCAGTTTCTTCACTGGATAAGGGTGCAGGCCTCTTGACCTCAGAGGACTGCTGTCCGTCGTTAACTGCACGAACGGTAAGTTCTGGGCACTTCAAATGTCTTAAAAGTCTTTTGTAATGATATCTCTTGTTTTGCAGGGTTCCGGCGATGGCGGATGGCGGGCTGATGAGAGTTGAGGATCGAACCCGCGTGAGGAATAGAAGCGCCTGGAAGCACGTAAGTAAGCGCTTGTAGCCTGCTTCACGATGCGCACTAACTGTCCCTTTTATCTTGCAGGTACAAGTTCGGAGCTTTAGAGAAGCTGAAGGGTGCTGGAATACCCACTGGATTCGGCGTGGGAAGGAGTAATGGCACGTGAGTAATAAAGTTGCCCAATGTCTTTAAACGCACCTTCTTTTGTCTTTCAGATGCGGGATGCAGCGCCGAAGGCCTCCAGAGCGTGCGAAGAGCTGGTAAGCTTTTGTCTTTCAGATGCCGGAATGCAGTGCGAAGACCTCCGGAGCATGCGAAGAGTAGGTAAGCCTTTGTCTTTCAGATGCCGGAATGCAGCGCGAGGCGTTGGTGACAGCCGATGGACCAGGTAAGAGATGCGCTGCCACTGAAGACCGTAGTGCTAACCTGTTCTTTCTTTGTCTTTACAGGTGCTGCTGAAGACTGGATTCCAGAATGGTAAGCCTTTGTTCCCTTAGGTCCAGGATCAGAAGCAGAAGACACGATGAGCGTTCTGCTGCAGAGAATGCAGAATAACGCAAAGCAAGATTCATCCATCGGGTGTGGTTTAAATAGCCTCCTGTAGTGCTTAGGTGTCGCCTTCCACAGCCACGCCTAGGTAAGAAAAGAGTTCCTGCTTTCCAGAAGAGTTCCAGTGTTCTGAACCTAGGGAGTGGCTCCTGCCCCACCCAACAGGAAAAGTAGTCCCAAACAGAAGAGGATCAGGGGTTCAACTGGCAGGTAAGTAAGCAGCATGGTCTGCTGCAGGTAAGTCCACCCAAGCATTATGAGCCCGGCGCTTCCAGCGCTGGGACTGGGCATCTTTATGAGCCTGGTGCCACTGGGGCCAGGACAGGGTCCAAAAGGTCCCAATTGGGACTGGCTGGCACTCGGAAACGGGGTTATGGGTCTGCTTCCAAGGGAGTCGGGCAAGTCCTGATCTTTTGGAAGCAGAGATCATGACAACACTGTGCTGTCTTTCGTATCCTACCTGGCTGAGTCGGGCATTCACGTTCTGTCTTGCGGTATCTGCCTACCTATCTATGGATCAATGCTCTTACTCTCTGTCTAATCCAGTGATTAAGAGACATTTTGCGGGTTTGATGCGCCTTTATCCACCGGTTCGCAAGCCGCACCTGGTGTGGGATCTGAATGTGGTCCTTACAGCATTGTGCCATAAACCATTTGAACCAATGGCCACGGTAGACCTCAAGTACCTTTCGTGGAAGGTGTCTTTTTTGATTGTCGTTACTTGAGCAAGGCGTGTGAGTGAGCTCCAGGCTTTGTCGGTGAAGCATCCCTTCTTTGTTTTCCACAAGGATAAGGTGGTCCTACAGACAAATCCTTCTTTCCTACCAAAGGTGGTCTCTGATTTCCATCTGAACCAGTCCATCTCCCTGCCGGTCTTTTTTCCGAACCCTGCTTCAGAAGTGGAAAGGGTTCTGCATTCTTTGGATGTTAGAAAGGCTCTTAAGTTCTATCTAGACAGATCTAGACAGAACATCTGAATTTAGGAGCTCTTCTCAACTGTTGGTAACCTTTGGTAACCCACAAGGTAAACAGGCCTCTAAGGCAACTATTTCCAGATGGATCGCTGCCTGTATTACGGTGTCTTACACTGTCCAAGGACTGCAGCCTCCTAAAGGTATTCATGCACACATGGAGCGGGGCAAGGCAGCCTCAGTTGCCTTTCAAAAATATGTCCCCTGGGAGACCATCGCAAAAGCAGCTACTTGGGCCTCCCCTTCGGCTTTTTGTAAACATTATTGTCTAGACTTGAGCTCCAGATCTGATGCTCAGTTTGGCCAGGCTGTGCTGAAGAACCTTTTTCAATGGGAGTTTTTCCATCCACCCGTAGTTCCTGTAAGGAGTGCTTGGGAATCTCCCATAAGTATGGAGGAAAGCGAAAGGAACTTGGGAGTATAACCAGGTTACTCACCATAGTGATCACCTTACTCCTAGTCCATAGTCCCCTTTCCACCATACGCCTGCCCGTTGTCTTCTCTAATAAGGTTCCTCTATTATTGCTTAAAGGGCTGTGACCTGGCGATAGAAAAGGACTGATGGGCGATGCGTGGGGTGGAGCTAAAATGGGCGGCGGTACGGCCGCGTGCCATAACCTGCGTAAAAAGAGAGGAAGGACAACATTTTAGCAAATTTTTTTTGATGCTTTTACAAAGTGCTCCAGTCCCGTCCCACAGGATGGAGGAATATCCCATAAGTATGGAGGAAAGGGGACTATGGACTAGGAGTAAGGTGATCACTACGGTGAGTAACCTGGTTAATCCCTCACATGTGACTTGAGAGAGATTAGCTGCTACTATAGCAGAATACTGGTTTGTACCAAACCTCAGTGAGCACGTGGCACAGTTCATTATAAACTGTATTGTGTGCCAGAGGTTTAAATCAGGGCACACCTTGCGAACGGTGAGAGGAGTACTCCCCAGACATAATGGCCCTTTCCAACATCTGCACATAGATTGTGGAAATGTTGCAAACATGTACAGCTATCGCTATATGATAGTTGTAGTTTGTCTCTTTTCCAGATGGTTTGACGAAGGTCCATGCACGAATCCTGATAATGCATGCGCTGCAAAGTTTTTAATCCGCAAGGTGTTTCCAAGATGGGGGGTGTGCAAAGTTTTACGATCTGCTAATGGGCTGCATTTTGGGAATTAACTTTTTGAAAATATAGTCTCACTTTTAGACAATAAGCATTCAGCCTATCACCTGCGAGCCAACGGTATCTGTGAGAGATTAAATGGACTTCTGAAGGAAAGGATGGCAAAGCTTAAATTCAAACTAAAGAAAGGATGGCTACATTGCCTACCCCCTTGCATTATATGCACTAAGAAACCAACCTAGTTCAGATCACCATTTAACACCCCATGAGCTGGTGACTGGATGCCGAATTAGAACTCCTCTTACCCTCCCCCCCCAGGGTAAATAGAGATGCAGACAGTTTAGCGAGTGCATTGGGCGATGAAATGTACAATTATTTAAGAACGATGACTGAAAGTATTTTTATTTCTCAACAGATCAAGCGTCAACAGGAGGGATCAAATGTAAATAAAGAAGACAATTTGCCTATCTGTTTTGAAAACGCATTAAAGGCACTGCCAGTGTATGAAGGGGACCAGGTGCTAGTAGGCGAATTTGTGCGTACCTGGAGTACTCCTCGATTTGAAGGCCCACATGAGGTGGAGGACGTATCCCTACTGCAGTGAAGCTGAAAGGAAGAAGAGCATGGGTCCACCTGAATAACATTAAACCTTATAAAAGTGAAGAAACATTGACCTCTCCTGCACCCACCCACAGTGAAGCAAGCATCCCCACTGAAGCAAGTCCCCACAGTGAAGCAAGAGAACAGCAAAAAAGAATGACGTTGCGATCGATGGTACAGAACTTGGATAAAGAAAGCAAAACACATTTAGATTAAGATTAATTTATGGATTAATTAATCTTTAGTAGTCTTGGAACGCTTTTTCTAAGACTAAGATAGAGAACACTATGAAATAATTGAAGAATGAAAAGAATATTTAAGCTTTTATGTTGCAGATAGTTCATACATTCTTACTTGCTGTTTTTTCTTATATACTTCAGTCATATCCAGCTTTAATATGAAGAACTACAATTTTTTTTACATTTTTCAGAGATTCAAAGAATTGCTTCATCATTCTAAGAAATGTTTTGGAAATCATTTTACAGTTTTTGTAATAAATGTATGGCTTACAGTTAAAACAATAAGAATTGATATGTTAACAGCAAAGTGGTAACAATGGAAAGGTTGAAGAAACAGCAGGAGTCCACACTCTTGTGGAACTCTCCTGTCCCCTGCACACCCAATTTGTGTTGTTTACACAACCAAATGTTCAGTTATTCATGAATGAAATTTAACAACAATATTCACACAAGATTTTTATATCAAATAATTTTTTATGTAAGAGAAATCAATTATTTTTCTCCAAGTTGTAAATTCCTTACAAATTGATCCTATACCAATCTTCTCAACTTGTATTAAAATTGAGTTTATAACATAGATTATTAAATCATTTCCCTCTTCAAAAAAGGGCTTCCATCTTTCTGATCATAGGTAGACAATTTCACAACAAAGATTCCAGACGATCCCCCTATGTGTCTAGATTGAACAAAAACTTGATATTTGGGTAATCTGCTTAATCCTGGTGTGTTTCTCTATGCATTTCGGGGTCTGTATTTCCCTTCTTCAGGAGTTGTCTACCCAGTTTTCTGATATCTACAATAAATAATCAATAATATAACTTCAGTAATAAAGCTTCAATAATGCTTAAAGTCATAATTTTATTAGTAGTCTGTCATGATTCTGTATTTTATAATCACCTGTGTATATCTCATCCACGTATAAGCTTCAAAGTTTCTTCCTTCTATCTGGTTCCTTTGGATTGGTATGTAATACTTCCTTAAAAGATCCAACAAGATCCAAAATAGATATATAAATACCATCTATCTTTAAAAGGGCAGTGGATATAATGCCTATAGCTAGTTTCCATCATTAGCATTTTAGGTCTACTATAGCGAAACATTTAGATGTTGTAACCTGAGTAGTCTCATGGAGAGATCTTCATATTCAAATATATGGGGTAGTTTGTAACTCCAACCCCTTCAATGCTACCCTTGTGTAGGTACAATCTAAGACTTCTGATTGTTTATGATAACGATACTGTTTTAAATAATAGAAGGCCTTACCCTTGTGTTGTATTTGTAGTATGGCGCCAATCAGGAAATTCGTCCCACAAGGTGGTTTGGGTGGATATCTTTATAGTGACTTAGTTCCTGTGGGTATGCGCAGAAAGTATATAAATATCTCCACTGTGTCCACATCTCTAACAGATGTTAATTAGATGTCTATTGAGTATAGGATTTCAAAGCATTCTATTATTCAGTCCTGCTCCTTACCTCCTACGCGCCAGTATGTGTCATTTTCAGCACACTCCGGCCGTGAGAGATGAGGCAATGCAAAATGGTGGCTTTCCATTTTGTAGTTTCATATCCGAGCCGTATCACAAACGTTTTATGGAGAATTCCAACCACTCTCATCTGCAGTATGAATGTTTAAATTATGTCATTAGTTCAAGTGTTGACTATTAAAAAGATTTCTAGTCACAACATGTATTACCTGGTTAGCGAAGGCACTTCTTCAGCATGATGTGTTTAGTGTCTATATATTTGTAACGTGTTTCATTTCATGATGTGTAGAAAACTGATTTTATGTGCTAGTTCCTCGATATAATTTAAGGTTCAACAATAAACGCCAGAAACATTATTGGAGAATATGACTATGATTGAGAAATACAGAAACCGTGGATACCCAAGAGAAATCATTGAGAAAGCCAGAGAAAAAAACAAAAGATTGAACAGAAATTATCTTTTAATTCCAAAAACCAAATCAAAAGAAATCCCATTCCTATACGCACTCAGATACTCGGGGCAAAATCACCACATCACAATAATCATCAAAAGGAATTGGCGAAACATTAAACTGTACCCACAACTTCATAGGCTGTTTCTTGAACCACTGATTATCGCCTACAAGAGAGGATGGTAATTTAAGGACCAATTAGTCAAAGCAGAGAGACCTCTGAGGAACAGACACTTAACAAAAAGAAGGCAGGCACATTTGCCTGTCTCCATTGTTGCAATTGCAACAATATCATGAAAGGGGGATATGTGAAACATCCAAATAATGGAAGTAAGATTAAGATGAATGATTATGCTATGTGCGATTCTAAATCAGTGATCTACGGACTGAGTTGCCCACGCAGGATTTTTTTATTTAGGCCAGACAAGTAGGAAAGAGAAAGAGCATTGGAACGAGCACAAGAGCAATATTAGGACTAGCAATGTAAGGTCACCAGTAGCACGACACTTTGCTGAAAACAAACACAATGTAGCCCAACTTAAGGTAGTGGTGTTGGAAGTGGTTAAAAAATCCTGGAAGGAGGGTAACCATGCAAAAACATTTGGACCAAAGAGAGATCTTTTGGGTTGAAAAATTGAACAGTTTGACACCAAATGGTATGAATGAGGAGTACAACATGGGGGCTTTTCTGTCAATGGTGACATGGACCATGATGACTGTACAACTGTACTGATTATGCTAAATGAACATCAGTGGTGGTATAAATTGTCAATTGTTTTTTAGAGTGTGAGCACGATCAGTATTTTATGAACATCGGGTTGTAAGATGGTGTCAGGTCAAAGGATCGAAAACAAAAGGATCGAATGCAATAGGGTTGAGTCAATAGGACTGAAAAAAAAGGTTGAATGCCTTTTTTGAAATGTATTTTTTTTTTTGGGTTTTGTATAGGAAGAAAGTGTTTTTTACACCAAAAACGGGGGTTTGGCTGGGGGACCCCCCCCCCCCCCAAAATAAATTCAACCTTTTTGTTTTCGGTCCTTTTGATTCGATCCTTTGACCTACAACCTGTAAGACTCAACACATTACGGTAGTAATTCAGGCCATATCAGGAAATGTTATGTAAAGTACATTAACACATCTTAAATTAGGTCCTGTGTTATTATTAATATCATAGGATAGGATCTATCTGAGAATTTACCTTCACATTGAGGAGACACTAATTTAGGAATCTGAGAAAGAAGACCTACTACATTTCAAATTTTTAGCATGATAATAGTAACACCATTTAAAGACATAAATTAGCTGAGAAACAAAACATTTTTCCAGGAAACCATCCAGGCAATATAACAGGGGATTCTTTTGCAGACTCAAAATAGATCAACGCAGATTTCTGACTATTCAATCTGGATTAACATTAAGGTAATTTGCTGAAATTGACATAATTATTGTTGAACCTTAAATTATATCGAGGAGCTATTACATAAAATCTGTTTTCTATACATCATGAAATTAAACACGTTACAAATATATAGATACTAAACACATCATACTGAAGAAGTGCCTTCGCTAACAAGGTAGTACATGTTGTGACTACAAATCTTTTTAATAGTCAACACTTGATCTAATGACATCATTTAAACATTTATACTGCAGATGACAGTGGTTGGAATACTACCTAAAACCTTTTTGATACCGCTCGGATATAAAACTACAAAATGACGACATTGCGTGACGTTAGTAAACAAAAAGCCATAATTTTGCATTGCTGCATTTCGTCCCAGAGCCTCTTGGACTCAGTTCTGGCGCCGTTGGCGCCAGGCTCATAAGATGGGATGAAGCATGTGGAACTACTTGCCCAGTCTAGTGAGGCTGAGCCCTTTCAGCTTTCTCAGGGTGTGGTTGAGGGACTATTTTACTTGAAGAACAGGGTGTGGTAAAGGGACTACTTTACCTAGAACTACTTGCAAGGCTATTTAAGCCACGTCCTGCAGGCAGAACATGCTTCGCGTTAATCTGCACTCCTGCAGCGTAACGCTCTCCGTGTCTGTCCTGTCCTTGAACTTCTACAGCCACGCCCGTTCAGAACTTCGTCCATCGGTACCTAGAAGGAGAAAGACAAGAGAAAACAAGTCAGTGCAACAGCAAGCCTTACCTGCAGCATCCTTCCATCGGTTGCTTCGTCAGCCGCTCCCGGACCTCCGCATCAGCTGAAGGGAAGGTATTCGTTCAGGCCGCAAGACGCACTCGGGTTCAGCATTCTTCCGGAGCATCTTTGGAGCGGTTCTTCCATTCTTCATTCCAGCGCCACATCGCTTCTGCAAAAAGGAGAAGAAACAACAGGTTAGTCGCGCACGAAAGGGAAACAGTATTTTAGACTTACAGCGCCTCACTCTTGCGCTTCAACTCACCTGAAGGAAATCTGCTCAGCATCTTAAAACTATTTGAATCTCCATTCGAAAACCATTCGAGGTCGCGCCTGAAGAAAAGACAAAGACACGGATCAACAAGTGGTTGAGGCAAAATAAAGACTTTAAACACCTATACCAAGCAGCTATTGGCATAGAGACTTACCTGCTTGACCCAGCTCTCCAAGACTCGGCAACCACTCATCGGATCAGTGAAGTAACTCGATCCAGGGAAAGACTGTATTAATCGCGCCCCTGCTAGATTGCAGGACGGAGAGTTACCTTACAAAATTCTAAGGTGAGATCAAGAGGAGTAGGGCATCAGGTGGTGGAGGAAGTGGGTCCAATTCAACCCCACTCAGTAGCCAATATCTTATCCGGATCTTGAAGACGAGCGCCTCGTGAGGGTGATAACAAGGGAGAAGTCGCAGTAGCATCATCAACTGCGCAGTACCACACCAGCGCAGACATCATTCGAGCAGCCACGTGCTACGCCCCGTGGAGACCAGGTGAGCGTGAAACACGTACTGGCACCTATGAGGCAAGGAGCAAGACTGAATAATAGAATGCTTTGAAATCCTATACTCAATAGACATCTAATTAACATCTGTTAGAGATGTGGACACAGTGGAGCTATTTATATACTTTCTGCGCATACCCACAGGAACTAAGTCACTATAAAGATATCCACCCAAACCACCTTGTGGGACGAATTTCCTGATTGGCGCCATACTACAAATACAACACAAGGGTAAGGCCTTATATTATTTGAAACAGTATCGTTATCATAAACAATAGGAAGTCCTAGATTGTACCTGCACAAGGGTAGCAACATCTTACAGTAGAATACTTATATTTTCAGGTGCTGCCCTACTAGTGAGGTTGCCCCAGAGCAGGGCTGTAAATCATTGAAGGGGTTGGAGTTACAAACTACCCCATATGTTTGAATGTGAAGATCTCTCTGTGAGACTACTCAGGTAATAACATCAAAATATTTCCCTATAGTAGACCTAAAATGCTAATGATGGAAACTAGTTTATAGGCATTATATCCACTGCCCTTTTTTAAGATAGATGGTATTTATATATCTATTTTGGATCTTGTTGGATCTTTTTAGGAAGTATTACATACCAATCCATCGGAACCACATACAAGGAAGAAACTTTGGAGCTTATACGTGGATGTGATATACACAGGTGATTATAAAATACAGAATCATGACAGACTACTAATACAATTATGAATGTAAGCATTATTCAAGCTTTATTACTTTTTACATTTTTTTTAATTATTTTCATACAGTTTGTTACAAACTTTAAACAAAAGAACTAAAAGAAAATCTACCAGAGTTTCTTTTAATTATTTTCCTCTTTCCACAGTTTTCAACATTAGTTCATCACAACACCATTTGGTTGTTTGTCTTCTTTTGCAGCAGCTTATTCACTTTTTCCAAATAGAAAGTAAATGCAAATGTCAGTTTTTTGCTACTGTTATCTGCCATCAATATCCACCATTCCTGTCCACATAGTGACAGTCTTTTTGCAATTTCTGAACCAAGATGTTTAGTTCTTAATGATTTCAATCCTAAACAAAATAATGTCAAATGCTTTAAAGTTTTGTTACTATTATTACAGAAGCTGCATTTCCGGACACAATCTGGAGTATTTGCTTTTAGGCTTTGTCTTTCTTTCGTTTCAAATAGATTTAAGCAAAACTTCATGAAGAGTAGCCTGGGATGTTTATCAGGGAACTTTTCTAGGTAGTTTGGTAACTTGTTATATGCCTTGGATTCCGTTGCAGCATGTTTCATGCATTTATGTTGGGCTCTCTTTTACAAGGTTTCTACCAATCTTGTTGCCACAGTCTCTTTTTAACTAAGTTTGGATTGCCTTGAAGCGTGATGGTATCTGTATTCAGCTGCGTTATTATCTCTTCGCAGCGTTCCACCAATTTACACAGCACGGTTTTCTTCTTCCCGCTGTCCACTATTTTTAATATATTAAATAGCGAAGGAGCATCTGTGCAGATCAGTTTTTGGTAGAGATTCAACATGTTCCAGGTTACTCTTGCATTCATGGATATGAGGCCAACGTTGTACCTAGTACATGCTGTTGGCGTCCCCTTGGGTAGCTGTACGTTTTTTTCACCAAAATACATTTTCGCATGCAGCCCATGTTAAGTACGAGCACCCAATGCAGCTTCGGCTCCATGAATCAGAGCTGGGACGACCTTTGCTTTGTAAATTTCAACAACCGGTTTCAATGAAAACATGCCAAATGTTCTATTTAGCAAGGAGCCCTGTGAAGCTTGTTTGCATCTTTCCTTGGTCTTCTGTACTAAAGGATGATCATTGATATTAGAATTGATTGTCATGCCCAAGTACTGCGTCTGGTTGACACATTTTAGGATTTCATTTTTGAGCTTCCACCAATGTTTTCTGCTCACAGCAGTTTCTCTTCAGGTTCTGTAAGACTAAGATTTCTGATTTAGCTGGATAAATCTTTAATCCATTTGCATCCACATATTTCTCAAGGGCAAACTGTTTTCTTTGGCGGCCAATTGGTGTTAGTCCAGGCGGACTATGTCGTCTCCATATAGCATCCAACTTAGATGCTTCCCATTGATTATTGGTGCAAATGCATTTACCTCTACCAATGTTTCTCCAATATCAGAAATGAACAGATTAAATAAGATGGACGCCAGTGGACATCCCTGCTTTACATCTCTGAATGTTCTTATAGGGGCCTACAGGGTTCCTTTCTGATCAATATGGATTTGGATCTCTATTTTGGAGTGTAGTTCTTTAATAGCCATTAGTAGGCTTGCAGGGCACTTCCAATGCAGTAGCTTTGTCCATAGCAGTTCTCTCTCCACACTGTCAAAGGCATGGGCCAAATCAATGAAGGCAAGGTAGATTTTTGTACCTTGTTTAATTGCCTCCATTTTAAGAATGTTAATCATCAAGAGATTTAACCCACATCCTACGTCTTAACACATCCTGTTTGTCTGAGTTCGAAGTTGAAGGGTGTTTTTATCCAATCTGCTAGTTGTTGCAATTGTGTAGTGAAGATTTTTCCTACCACGTCTAAGAGTCTGGTTGGCATATAGTTTTTCGGCTCCAATCTTATTCCTTTTTTAAAACTAGGTACAACAATAGCTCTCTTCCATGGTGTTGGTATGGCTCGATCTCTTAAAATGCTCTCAAACAATATTTGGCAAAACTTTGCCCACTCTTTAGGGTTTTGTTTTAGCATTTTATTAGTTAGCCCATCTGGGCCAGGGGCCCGAGAGGCACTAATTTGCATGATATTATTCAAAATGTCTTCCTCGCTGATGACAATGTCCCAATGTTGTAACTGGGGGAAGCATGGTTCTTTAGTATATCCATTCGTCATGAATAAGTTGATATAATGAGTAGTCCACCGAACTTCCGCTACCATATTGCAGTGTTGATTGCTGCAAAGCATCTGTGTTGTTAACGATCGTCCAAAAGTCCTGTAGAATTTTCCGGGACAAGGTATCCAAGATATGTTCTGCGTCACGCTGCTCCATTGTCGATTTATGCGAAGTTATCCAATTATTGTACTTCATTTGGGCTTTTTTGTTCTCAGCAAATCGATTTGTATTATATGTCTTCATAAGAAATCTGATTGTTTTTTCTAAGTTCTCGCTTCTTTTTCACGATTTCCATATCACAGACATGCATTTTTTTAAATCTCATCTAACTCGATCCCTGAGAGACTTCTGTATATTGCTCCAGCAAGGCACAAGACTGATTTTTATTACAACTTGTGTGTTTGTCGCTTTCTCCAGAGATCTTGTGATGTTATTAATCTTGGTTGCATCCATTCTCAGTCTGTTTCTACCAGTGGCAACACTAACAGAGTGTTCCCATGTTCTTGCAGCTATCAGTGTTAATCATGGAAAGGGGATTTTCACAAGCTTATGATCACTCTGTGGTTTATTGACGACACGAAGCCTGCTTACTTTATGGGCCATTTTTTCAGAAACAAAGAAGTAATCAAGAATAGATTATGGAAGCCTCGACTCCACGTTGCCTGTGGCGGAATATCTCCGGGCATGTTCCCATTTAATACAGTCATATTTCTTGTCTCCATTTCTTGCAACCAAACAGCCTTAATTTGATATAGAACTTGTTTTACCCTTATTCTTTTTGACAGGCTCCAACTCCACGCACTCCATGTTGAAATCTCCGCATAAAATGATATTTGGACATTATGCTGTCGATTATGTTGCATAAATTGTCAGCGAAAGACAGACCTCCAGCTGCCCGATGTTGCTAATATACATTTAAAATGTATAATTTTTCACTTGGAGCTCCTATGTCAGCCGATACTTCAATTATGGTAACTTGGACGGACGGAGAATAGTTCTTAGTGTGTAATATCCAGCAAACACTTATTTTCTTGATTAGAGTAATCAAGCCTGCCATTGGGTGACCCTTCTTTTTTTTATGGCGGGAATGATGGTAATTTCATACCCTTTAACACATGGCAGTGTGTACAGCCACGTTTCCTGTAAACACAGGATATCCAAGGAATTTAATAATCTGGATGCATTGTGAAACAGATGGGCAAATCCTCTGGTATTCCATGAGCCCATCTGCATCAATGTTTTTAAGGATTTTGCATGATATTATCTGCAGAGATTGTCGTTTAGTGCACTTGCAATCCAGCACCACTATTCGTTTTCATCATTTTCATTATTATGGGCTTGCTTATTTCTCTTCAATTTCCCTTCTTTACTTTTGCATACAAATGTAATTCTTATTTGCTGTTGCGTTCGTGCTGGTTCCTCTTGGGGTCTGCATTTGAACCCCTCTGTGTTTGCAGAGGCGCATGCTTTCTTAGAGTTGTTATATTTGCAACAAAGCTGACACTTGGTCGTCTTTCCACTTTAGCAGGTTTAGGGTGATAGTGTTTGTCCTTCCAAGTATGTTTCTTTTGATTTTCCACCGTTTTGTCAGTTACGTTGACTTTAAATGCGTCAAATCCCAAGGGGTTAATATCCCGCATCGCGTTAAGGATTGAGTCACACACTGTTCTTGACTTAAGGTGTAATAGGACACTATCAAACGTTGTCTCCTCAATAAATGCCACTGTTTTTTATATCGTTTGATACGATCCAGCTCAGATATGGACATGATGAAACAAACGCAGTACATTCTTCCTGTTTAGAATTGGCCCATCTTTCGTTGGTATCATGCGTTCCAAGAGTAAGCAATAATTTATGCTTGTTTTTTTTATTTTTATGAAAGTTTGGGGATGTTGTGAGCAGGGACTTGCGTTTGTCTACCCTCCATTCCTCCTCACAATCATCATTTTTCACTGCTTTTTGCTTTTCTTTCCTCTGGAGCATGATATTTGAGCTCTCCTCTCGTTCGTTCGTAAATTCTTGAGACAATGGTCACTGTTTTTGTTTTATTAGTAAGGTTTCCATTAAGCTTGTTTTCTTTGCTTCACTTATTGTTCTCCTTTCATCTATCGTTCAAAAGCACTGTGGGTCTTGTATGCGCTCAGTCAACACATTTTAATTGCCTGACTTTGAATCTGGGGTCGCCATGATGGTACATACTCTTTTTGGGACGGTATCATTCCGTTCCAGCAGGCATTCATTTTCCAATTGATCCGTCTCATCTGATTCAATACATATGATCTTTCTTTCAGCTTTCTGCTGGATCTCCTCTCCCGATTCTTCATCTGACTCAGTATCATATGTTGATAAATTTTACATGTCAGCCATCAATTCATCTTCTCTTTGTTTCTGATCGCCTGGTGAAGGCTCTACTGCCTTCTTTTTTTCTTCCAACTGTTTTATGGGAACCAGCAGCGCTGCAATCACTGAGGACGCCGACTCTTTCTGCAGTGTAGAAGATTGGATTGTGACAGAGATTTTATATTTCTCAGAAATGTACGCAAGTTATTACCATTTTGACCCTTGCCTTTAGGTAAATATTTTCCTTTTCTTTTTGGCTTGACATTTTTTTTCCCTCTTATTTTTGAGTCACCAGTTTCTTTTTGGGTAAAAAAGAGCATCATTTTCGTTACCATTGTTTGTGTCATTCGATGTTTTTCCATCACGAACATCTGGATTGCCCATGAGTCCCTCTTTATTCTCAGAGGTTGATGGTCTCGAGGCCCAATCATCTAACTCAATAGTCTCTGACATTCGAATGTTCAATTTTTTGTTCTTCTCAGAACCACTTGTCTTCGGAGAGCTGCTGCCCAGGCTTGCTTCCTCTATTTGAATAGGAGCAGCTAAGGGCGCAATATTGACAAATGCTTTTTGAATTAAATCTGCCCCATTTTGGCAGCTCTGTTGAGCTTATATTGAGTCGCCACATGGGCCTGTTCGTTCTGCGCCATAGTTCCTTTATCATTACATACGGATTTCACATGACTATGGCCTCGCTCATTTTGCTCTCTCCTTAATATGTTAATAGCTTCTCCATGGCGACTTCTGCAAGAAGCCTTTTGTCTTCCATGTTTTTTTTGGCTGTTCTTTTATTAAGTTGGCAGAGTTTTCCAGTTTTTGATTGTCATTGAGAACCTGTGTTTTCATTATGTTTAGCCCCATATCAATGTTAACCATTTTAGAGTTCATGAGGGCAATTAAAGTGTTTTAATCTTTGGAATTATCACTCAGTTGCTCATACATTTTTAAAAACGGCGCAACAGCAATTGTCATGGCAGAACTTTTTTTCTTGAACCAAGCTTTTGAAACACTTTATCAGCCATCTCTTTTATTTCATTGTTTGCATTGGATGTCTCATGTGTCGGCACTGTTCTTCTTACCTTTGGAAATTCTCTTTCTATGAATGATGAATCCGAGGATGAGTCGTTGGATGACTCAGCCCCCAAAGGATTTTGAGTTTTACTCTTAAAGTTTCTGCCTATTTGCATGTGATTTGTTCCGTCAGTTGGAAGGCCACTTTTAGTTCTACTTTGAGAACAGCATATCGCCGGGGAGGGACTGGACTCAACTCGTCTTCGTTTATGCGATTGCTTTCCTGGATTTTGGGTATCTGAAGTGGCCCTCTCCTCCCAGTATAGTTAGCACTAGATCCGCCCTCGAGCATGCAGTTCAGCAGTTGCGACGTTTCTTAGACTTGAAGGATCTTGCATTTTTCTTTTTTTTTGTTCAAGTTAGAATCTTTTAGTGACAGGAACAAGCGCACAGTAGGTTCAACGAAATCCAGAGATCCAGAAGGGTCTTGCAGCAGAATATGGCTATGATGATTTCCAAAGAAGTATTCTGAAGTCGCTGCCGCACTCTGTGCCCATTCCGGGTTCAACATTATCGGTTTTGCAGTTTGCAATTTCATGGTTACCTCTGTAACCTTTGCAGATAAGTGAGCATCATTATTTTTTATTTTGTCACATATTGTGTTTGATGCGCCCACAAGCTGGTTCTCACTAGCTTCACGTGACGGATTGCAATTGCATTGCGCGGCATGCAGGCTCATTGCAGTCCCGCCCCACACTGTCCACACGGCAGAATCCAACCTCTTGTGTGATCCAATTTGGTGACTCATTGTTGTTCAACGGTAGTTGAGAGCTTTCCGCTTTCCTGAGGGGCGGTCCGGGGTGTATTTGCCTTATCATTAGTGTCATCAGGTATTTTTCCAATATGACCCCTGTAAAGTGAATTACGTCTTTCCATATCCAGCTTATTATTCCGCTCAGCCACCCGCCATGCCAAGACACGTAACTGAGGGAGTTTCTCCCTCGGAGGCAGAGACGGGGGCCAGCTTCATGGATGTTTTCGAAGGGGCCTCGAGTTTCTTTGGAAGTAGCAAAGACTCTACCAATACTGCAATTGGGTCTAGTGGTCGACTCCTCCGTCAGTGCCTCCCTTCGAGGTAAGGCTTTACACAAACTTGGCGACAGCCATCTTTTATGAGGGGTTGTGCATGGGGTTGTGAATGGCGTTTCCTTTTGGAACACTTCATCTGTGTTTAGATTTTTGCATGCAGTATTCTCAGTATTTTCAGTCTGGGAAGGTTGTCCAAAAAATATGTCTTGTGAGGGGAGTTATTTTATCATGTAAATGTACACAGTTAGTTCCCTCCCTCAAACTCTTCCCACTTACTTGAAGGTTCTCTACGCGATCACTCTGTTCACGGCTGCAGTCCTGGAATTTCAGAAGAGCCAATGCCGAGTGACAACGGTGGAGTTGCATTCGCATCTGAGGCGGGAGCATCAATACTTTCCCTCCTGTATCATCACCGTTGCACCCGGCATACTCGGCTCACAAGGCTCACAAGGAACACAAAGAACACTGCTCGCACTCTGCGACACTCCGCATCCGGAGTAGAGGTTTTATGCTGTAGCTCCTCCTCTGTAGACAGCAGTAGACAGCAAAGACACACTCCACCAGCACCAGGACAACAGAGTTCTGACCACAAAGAACACTCCTTGCACTTTATTACTGAAGTTCTATTATTGATTATTTATTGTAGATATCAGAAAACTGGGTAGACAACTCCTGAAGAAGGGGAATATGGACCCCGAAACGCTTAAAGAAATACACAATGATTAAGCAGATTATCCAAATATCAAGTTTTTGTTCATTCTAGACACATAGATTGATGGTCTGTAATCTTTGTTGTGAAATTGTCTACCTATGGTCAGAAAAATGTAACCCCTTCTCTGAACAGGGAAATGATTTAATAATCTATGTTAAAAACTCAATGTTAATACAAGTTGAGAAGATTGGTATAGGATCAATGGATTAGGAATTTGCACCTTGGAGCAAAATAATGGATTTCTCTTGGATAAAAAATATTTTATATAAAAATCTCATGTGTGAATATTGTTAAATTTCATATGTGAATAACTGAACATTTGGTTGTGTACACAACACAAATTGGGTGTGCAGGTGACGGGAGAGCCCCACAAGAGTGTGGACTCCTGCTGTTTCTTCATTAGTTAGTACAACCCATGGTCAGGGTTGATTATCTCCCCGGGACCCCACTACACATCTGAAAAATCTAATCATTAGTAAAATAAGGTGTGCTCAAGTGTGGCCAAATAGAACATAAACAATGGAAATGTTCCAAGAGGTAACAATTGTAGCTCCACGAAACAGATGTACCAACCGAAAAAGAATTGTTGGAGTTTTTTGTGGCATTTTGCTTTTGAATATTCTTATAAAGTTAGCATGTACAGCTGTTATAAGCAGCGAGGAGCCAAAAAATAAGACAACTCCCACTAGTCCCATTATTCTTATGGCCATTATTAAAAACCTCAAATCCCCATTTTGTTCTGATATTAAAAAACCCTTTTCCCAAGTAAAGAGAGATGCTGAGGAAGATAATGAAAGTATCAGCTCATTTGGCAAATAACTTATGGTATCAGCACATGAAAGAAGTGGGAGAGAGAAAGTCAGAAGAGAGTTGTGTGTGCTCATTAATAATGAATGCCTTGAATGCGGCAAGAACATCTATTGCAAGAGAAATTTCCCCACACAATTTGTATTTATTTGTATTTTGTATTTTATTTATTTGTAAAGCGCGCCTGGCCCAAAGGCATCTGGGCACGTATCTTGGGTAACAGTCATGGTATACATACAACGTAAGATTTACATAATTTACATCTGGGCACATATCTCAGGTTACAGTGATAGTGTGTATACATTGACAATGTTACACATCAATAGGTGGTGGAAGTCTATACAAGAAGGTTTGCATAAAGGCATATACTAAGTCACAGTATTATACAGGCAGGTACGTAATAGATAATTAGGCTTCTTGGGTAATCAGCCAAAACTTGACTTTATGCTTAAATGAAGAGGCAGACGGTTCGGTCCTCAGGGAAATAGGAAGTGACTTCCAGAGTTTAGCAGAAAGGACTGGGAAGCTCTTCACACCTGCTTTCAGCAATTTGTATCTAGGTATACTGAGACAATGAGCTTGGGCCAATCTCAATGGTTGAGTAGAAGTGTGATGAGTAAAGCGATTGGCCAAGTAGAAGGGGGCCTGATTGCTCAAACATTTGTGTGTGAGGACAAGCGTTTTAAGGGAAATTCTCTGTGTGACTGATAGTCAGTGTATGCTTCTCCTGATGTTAGAGATGTGCAAGGATCTCGGGAGATTTAAGGCTGCCCTATTGGCATTATTTTGAATGACCTGAAGTTTAAGATTGTGCTGGCTTGTCCCTAGGTAAAGTGTGTTACAGTAAACTAGTTAGGACATGACCAGTGTTCTCGCAAGGACGGTGCAGTTGGCAGTGCTGAGGAAGGGAGGGCAAGCAGTGATGAGCTTGCTTATGTATGCGGAGGCTGAGATGACGGCATTAGTTTGTCTATTGAATGATAGTGTAGAGTCAAGGTAGATTCCTAATGTTTTGGTGTCTTTGGATACCTTGATGGTGTTACCATCGATGTTAAAAGCTCTGAATGACGTGTCTAGTCTGTTGAGCCAGTATTAGGAGCCTAACATGAGGAGCTCTGTCTTGTCATCATTAAGACAGAGCTCATGTTGAGCCATCCAAGTCTGGATGACTAGATAGACATCATTTAATGCTTTAGTGTCAGTAGCGTGGTCTTCCGTGGTAGGGATGAGTATCTGGTATCATCGGCGTAGTTGGCATAGGTGACACCCAGATAGTCAAATATATCAAAAAGATGTTTTGTGAACACATTGTAGAGTGTAGGCAAAAAACAGGAACCTTGTGGCACCCCACATAGTACTGGTGACGAATCGGAAGAAGCAGAAGGGGAGAAGACCCTCATTGTCATGATGCCTACCCCCAGAGCACCAGGCCAGGCCCAGCACCCCCGGAAGCAGGCATCATGCCCTCGGGTAAAAGCCCAGAGGCCCCTTATAGGGGCTCTTTGGACTCAGTCCTGGCGCCTTTGGCGCCAGGCTCATGTTGGACATCAGTCCTGGCGCCATAGGCACCAGGCTCATAAAGGGAGGTGTTTTGTGCACTTACCTGATGCAGACCATTCTGCATGCTTCAGGCCTCCCTGAGATCTGAAAGGGACTATTTTTTCATAGGGACTATTTTTTCACTCGGGCGTGGCCAGGGAAGGATACATACCTAGTTGGGGAAGGATACATACCTGGGACTTCTTTGGAGGCTATTTAAGCCACGCCCAGACAGCTCATGCTTCGCGTTGTTCTGCTTCCTGCAGCTTAACGCTCACCGTGTCTGCTCCTGCTCCTCGACTCCAGCCACGCCCACCTCGAACCTGGAAGACCTGCAAGGAAGGAAGAGAAGAGAAAGGTGAAAACCAAGGACTATTTCAAACTTCTTACCTGCATCCGGAATCTTCTCGCCAGCATCCCTGAAGAAAGACTTCCATTTAAAAGCATCGCGTTGCTCGCTGCAGCGCCACGCTTCACTCACCTGTCCTCGAGACATCTCCCGGCTCCATCGCGGCTGTCAGCATCGCACGCCACATCTCTGCACCTAGGGGAGAGTGGAAGAAACAAAAGGTGAGCAGAAGGAACACAGAAGGAAAGCCTGATTAACAGCCATAATGCTTACTGGCTTTTCTTCCACATTTCGGGTCGGCGCCGCCCCGTTGGCAGGTACCGTAACCCGGCCCCTATGGGGAAAGGACAAGAGACATTTCTGGGGAATGATAAGGACATTTAGTGGGATCGCCCTCATCACTACTCACCTCGGCAGTTTAACCCCTCGACGCATCGCCTTCATTCTGCACCTGAAATAAAGGACAGATCACAGGTTAGAAAGACAACATAAAGGGGGCCTCACTTGAACTTTGAACTTTCATACTTACGGCGCATCGCTCAGGAAAGTCAAGTGGATTTTGCCAGCGCCATTCTGAAAACCAGAGAAGTAACTGGACGAACGCGCGCCCCTGCACCAGAAGCAGGATGGAGAGTTCATCCTTCCACACCATAAGGTGAGCTTAAACTGGGGTTTGGAGGAAGTTAGAGAGGAACGAAGGGGGAAAGGGGGGAGCTAGCACACTATTCTGCAGACTGTTAATCCCCTTTCTCATCTGCAGAAGGATATTCCTACGGCCAGGCAAGCACGATTTGGAGGTCCTGTCCAATCGGTGTTCCGGGTCCTGCGCATCACGCTAGAAGAGGCCACAGCAATCCAGACTAGACCAGCGCCCCCGTGGGAACCAGGTGAGCGTTACAGAACGCGAAGCCTTCCTACAAATTCCCACCCAGGCGCTATGGAAACTTCCGAAACTGACCAGTTGGCCTAATTACTGGGGGAATTACGGGCCGAAGTACACGCCGCTCGTCAAGAGACTAGTGCCCTCAGGAGGGAAGTGATTGTAATAAAGGATAGAGCTGATGACCTGGCTAGACAGCTTTTGCAAGGTCAAGCTGGATAAACTCCTTTACCCGGTTCCGGGGGGGAACCCCGCTCCTGTGGTTTCCAGTAACCCGGTGCAGATTTATCTACCTGGAAACATTCCGCTGGCCCCACCTGAACGCTTTGCTGGGGACCCCAAACGATTTGCCGTATTCATGAATCAGTGTCGTTTGCACTTCCTATGCAGACCTGGGGCCTTCCCTAATGATCAGACCAAGGTAGCCTTTGTGTTGTCATATCTCAGCGGCTGTGCTGCCGATTGGTCAGTCCCACTGGTAACTCAACATGACCCGATTCTTCGTGATTTTCAAGGATTTCAAACAAGCATGGAAAGGTTATTTGCTCGACACTCCCAGGGACAGGCTCTGGATGATGAACTTCTATCTCTGCGACAGGGCAATCAAGACCTTCTATCCTACATTGCAACCTTCAATAGACTAATTGTGGAAACTGGTTGGCCAGAGGATAAAAGAATCACGTTATTCTATCGAGGTCTACGCTGAGAATTTAAAGATGTCCTGGCACAAGTTGTAAATCCGCCCCAAGAATGCACTGAATATATAGACTTAGTGGTCCAATTGGATCACAGGCTGCAAAACAGAAAAGCAGATCGGTCCAAGTTTGAAACCCTGGTGTTGGCCAAGACCCACGCTAACCCCAAGGGGGCTGATGGCTCGGAGCCTATGCAAATCGGAGGGGTTAAAGGACCCCTAACTCAAAAAGAACGGGAAAGAAGACGACAGATGCAATTATGCCTTTTTTGTGGGTCCTCTGGACACTTTCTACGAGATTGCCCGGTTAAGCCGCCCAAGGAGGTGGTAGGAGCCGCTGATAAGATCCATGGAAACTCTGTATCGGGAAACAACCACGCCCGGCAAGCGTAGGGGTCCGCTTGCCGAGCTTGAAAACTAACTCTCAGACCTCGCATTTCATTGTGCCAATGGTCCTCCTAGATCCGGAACAGCCTAAACGGTTGCATGCTATAAAGGCATACATCGATAGCGGGGCTATAGGAAACTATGTGGATCGAGAATTGGTCTCTAGGATAAACCTCCCTCTGCGTCCTAAAACCAACAAAGATGTCATCACCACAGTAGATGGAACCGAAATTGCCTCTGGACCGGTAACACATTCCACAGCTGAGGTGACACTTGTAGGTCCGGATGGCCATCGGGAGGCAGTTGTGTTTGATGTAATCAAGGCTCCACAGTTTCAGCTTATCCTCGGAATCCCTTGGTTAGAGACACATAATCCTCAAATTGATTGGAGAGCGAAGAGAATAACCTTCCCGGATTGTGCACAAACCTGCTACCCAGAAAATCCAAAGATTAATCTAGCATCAGTAACCTCTGTCCCCATGCAACTACCTCCAGAGTACCAAGACTTTCAGGACGTCTTCCAAAAGGAACAGGCCAACACGTTACCTCCCCACAGATCGTACGATTGCCAAATCGATCTTGTGCCTGGAGCACAACCCCCTTGTAGCAGGATTTACGCCCTTACTGAACCAGAGAATCTGCATTTGAGACAATATTTAGATCAATACCTCGCCAATGGTTTCATTCGCCCGTCAAAGTCCCCGGCATCCTCAGCTTTGTTCTTCGTGCCTAAAAAAGAAGGCGACCTTAGAACTTGTATCGATTACCGCGCATTGAACCAGATAACTGTTAAAAATCGTTACCCTCTGCCTCTGATCCCTGAACTCCTTGACCAGGTGAAGGACGCTTGCGTATACACCAAGTTAGATCTCCGGGGGGCTTATCATCTGGTACGAGTAAAAGAAGGCGACGAATGGAAAACGGCCTTCCGTACAAAATATGGACTATTCGAATACCAGGTGATGCCTTTCGGGTTGTGCAACACGCCTGCAGCCTTCCAATTCTTCATGAACGATGTCCTTCGGGAACTCATCGATGTGTGTGTTGTCTTGTATATCGATGACATTCTTGTGTACTCCTCTTCGGAATCTGATCACAGAAAGCATGTCAGGGCCGTCCTAGAGAAACTGCGCCAGCACAAACTGTTTGCCAAGCTGGAAAAATGTGTTTTCCATACCACCGAGGTTGAGTTTCTCAGATTCATCCTGACACCTAAAGGGGTCCGAATGGATTCACGGAAAGTGGATGCCATCCTCAAATGGCCATCACCTAGTTCGGTGAAAGGTGTCCAAAGCATGCTTGGTTTTGCCAACTTTTATCGCAGGTTTATCCCGGAGTTTTCACGTGTGGTGCAACCCATCACTGCACTCTTGCGAAAAAAATAAACGTTTTGAATGGACCGAGGAAGCCGAACAGGCCTTTCAGGAGTTGAAAGCTAAGTTCACGTCTGCATCTATTTTGAAGCACCCGCGTCCCGATCTCCCATATATAGTCGAAACCGACGCGTCCATCTTAGCTATGGGAGCTGTCCTGTCTCAGAGAGACCCTGAAACCAACCAACTGCACCCCGTAGCATTTTGGTCCAGAAAGTTCTCGCCGCCGGAGATAAATTATGCGATCACCGATAAGGAACTATTAGCCATTAAGTCCGCCTTTAAGGCTTGGCGGCATTATCTCCTCGGTGCCCGGCATACCATCACTGTGATCACTGATCACCGAAATTTACAATATTTAAAAACTGCCAAGGCTCAATCGTCTCGACAGCTCCGATGGGCTTTGTTCTTTGCTGAGTTCGATTTTGTAATCACCTACCGCCCCTGCTATAAGAATGGTAAGGCGGACGCTCTATCCCGAATTGGAATGGAAGAAATAGACACAAACTCAGAACCTGTGCCGATAATTCCCGAACAAAGAATTTTGGGGATAACCACTTTACAAACCCTTGAAGACATTCAAGCACGAGTGAAACAATTCCTGGACTCTTCAGCTTTGCAGGATTGGATCAAAAGGGGGTCTAACTTTTCAGTCAAGGATGGCTTACTTCCAAGGACGCTTATTTTTGCCAGAAAAGGAATTGCAAGAACTGGTTATTTCCCGTCATCATGATACCCTGATGGAAGGACATCCTGGCATTGCCAAAACAGAGGAAAAGGTTAAACGACAATTCTGGTGGCCTTCCTGGTGAAAGGATATTAAATCTTTCGTGATGTCCTGTGGAGTTTGTGCCCAAAACAAAGGTCAAAAGACAAGACCCGCCGGTCTTCTTCAGCCCTTAGACATTCCACCAGCACCTTGGCACATCCTGTCACTAGATTTTATCACAGACCTGCCCTCTTGTAATGGTTACAATACTATTCTGGTCGTGGTGGATTTATTTTCCAAAATGGCCCACTTTATTCCGTTGAAAGGATTACCTTCAGCCTTTGTTCTTGCCAAGGAATTCCTCGAAAATATCATCCGTTTGCATGGATTCCCGTCCATACTAGTCTCCGATCGGGGAAGCCAGTTTATTTCTCATTTTTGGAAAAAGTGTTGTCAACTGGCACAAATCGACATAAGACTCTCGACCAGCCACCACCCACAGGCCGATGGTCAGACGGAGAGAACGAACCAGACCCTTGAACAATATCTACGATGTATGTTGCACCAATCGGAGGGTAATTGGAAGGACATTTTATGGGTGGCTGAATATGCATACAATAACTCGATACACTCTGGAACTGGTCAGAGCCCCTTTTATACCCTATATGGACATCACCCTCGTACTTCAGACTTGGACTCACCTCTGAGCCTTGAAATGCCCGCAGTGGACCATTTGCATTCTACGATTACTCAAGCCTTCAAGGATGCACTGCACATTTGCAACATGGGAAAGGGAAATACAAAAAGAATACGGATCTGCATCGAAGAGAGGCGCCTCCATACCAAATAGGGGATCAAGTATGGTTGGCTACCAAACACCTATCACTCAAGGGCCCTCAAACTTTTAATCCAAGGTATTTAGGCCCTTACTCGATCAAAGCTATAATCAACCCAGTGGCCGTCAAGCTCGATCTACCAGCTAACATGCGGATTCACCCCGTTTTTCATGTGTCACTTTTGAAACCAGTTCACCCAGGAACCAGATTAACAAAGCCACCAGAACCGATTCAGATAGATGGGGAGCCTGAATTCGAGGTGAAGAACATTTTGGATTCTAAGATCTCAAAATCAAAACTTTTCTATCTAATTGATTGGAAAGGGTACGGGCCTCAGGAAAGGTCTTGGGAACCCAGTGATCACGTACATGCATCTCGGCTGGTAAAAAGGTTCCATCGGAATTTCCCAAACAAACCAAAACCTCCAGAAGGAACGACCTTGGGAGGGGCTTTGGGGGGAGTGCTGTCATGATGCCTACCCCCGGAGCACCAGGCCAGGCCCAGCACCCCCGGAAGCAGGCATCATGCCCTCGGGTAAAAGCCCAGCGGCCCCTTATAGGGGCTCTTTGGACTCAGTCCTGGCGCCTTTGGCGCCAGGCTCATAAAGGGAGGTGTTTTGTGCACTTACCTGATGCAGACCATGCTGCACGCTTCAGGCCTCCCTGAGATCTGAAAGGGACTATTTTTTCATAGGGACTATTTTTTCACTCGGGCGTGGCCAGGGAAGGATACATACCTAGATGGGGAAGGATACATACCTGGGACTTCTTTGGAGGCTATTTAAGCCACACCCAGACAGCAGCTCATGCTTCGCGTTGTTCTGCTTCCTGCAGCTTAACGCTCACCATGTCTGCTCCTGCTCCTGGACTCCAGCCACGCCCGCCTCGAACCTGGAAGACCTGCAAGGAAGGAAGAGAAGAGAAAGGTAAAAACCAAGGACTATTTCAAACTTCTTACCTGCATCCGGAATCTTCTCACCAGCATCCCTGAAGAAAGACTTCCATTTAAAAGCATTGCGTTGCTCGCTGCAGCGCCACGCTTCACTCACCTGTCCTCGAGACATCTCCCGGCTCCATCGCGGCTGTCAGCATCGGACGCCACATCTCTGCACCTAGGAGAGAGAGGAAGAAACAAAAGGTGAGCAGAAGGAACACAGAAGGAAAGCCTGATTAACAGCCATAATACTTACCGGCTTTTCTTCCACATTTTGGGTCGGCGCCGCCCCGTTGGCAGGTACCGTACCCCGGCCCCTATGGGGAAAGGACAAGAGACATTTCTGGGGAATGATAAGGACATTTAGTGGGATCGCCCTCATCACTACTCACCTCGGCAGTTTAACCCCTCGACGCATCGCCTTCATTCTGCACCTGAAATAAAGGACAGATCACAGGTTAGAAAGACAACATAAAGGGGGCCTCACTTGAACTTTGAACTTTCATACTTACGGCGCATCGCTCAGGAAAGTCAAGTGGATTTTGCCAGCGCCATTCTGAAAACCAGTGAAGTAACTGGACGAACGCGCGCCCCTGCACCAGAAGCAGGATGGAGAGTTCATCCTTCCAAACCATAAGGTGAGCTTAAACCGGGGTTTGGAGGAAGTTAGAGAGGAACGAAGGGGGAAGGGGGGAGCTAGCACACTATTCTGCAGACTGTTAATCCCCTTTCTCATCTGCAGAAGGATATTCCTATGGGCCAGGCAAGCACGATTTGGAGGTCCTGTCCAATCGGTGTTCCGCGTCCTGCGCATCACGCTAGAAGAGGCCACAGAAATCCAGACTAGACCAGCGCCCCCGTGGGAACCAGGTGAGCGTTACACTCATTGACCTGTTGTTCAAGAAGGATCTGATCCAAGTAGTGGCTTTGTCTGAGAAGTGGGCGGCCGTTTTTAGGTGATGGCAGAGGATTTGGTGGTTAAACAAATCAAAAGCTGCCGATAGGTCGAGGAGTAGTAATAATGCCAATTTACTATTGTCTTTTAGGTCCTCAATTTGTGTTTTAAGGTAGATAAGAGCCGTTCCCGTTCCATGCTTAGGCCGAAAGCCTGATTGTCTATGGCCAAGGAGTTGGTTTGATTCTAGGTAGTTATGAATCTGCAGATAAGATGCACGGTCTAGTATTTTAAGTAGAAAAAGGACAGCGGTGATGGGTCTATAGTTGGTAGGTATACTTGCATCCAGCGTGGGTTTCTTCAAAAGAGGGATGACCCAGGCGTCTTTGAGGTTGTCAGGGACTGTACCAGAGTTAAAGGATGAATTAATAAGCACAGTGATGAAGGGAGCTAGATCATGTGCGGATTCCTTGATGATAGGGGCAGGACAGGTATCTCCCTGGCAGTTGGAGGGTTTGAGTTTACTGATGATGTTTTTGACCTCTGGAATGGTAAGTGGTGAGAAGCTAAATGGTGTATATGTACGTGTAGATGACTGAAGTTTGTAAACGTGAGGGTTTGTTTGTGAGTTGGTCAGTAGTCCGTTTTTTGTTGTTGTTAATTTTCCGCTTGAGAGTAGATATCTTATCAAGGAGAGCTTTTAGTATGCTGGACCACCAAGTGCTGTCTTTACCAAAGCTGTCAGGAGGGGAAGAAGGGGACTCAAGCTCTTTAAGAATTTTAAAGAGCTCCTTGGTGTTGGATTCCACTTATGCTATACGTGTATTGTAGGTTTCCTGTTTGGCCTGGAGGATAGCCTCCTTATTAAGGGTAGCTATGGTGAGGCTGTCTTTGTTAGCTTTGCACGGGAGACTTCTCCAGCGAACTTCAGCGTTGCGTTTTTCTTTGCGTAGTATTCTCAATTGTGGGGTGAACCATGAGTAAAGGTGGGCACGCTGTTTGGGTTTCCTAGATTTCATGGGGGCAATACAGTTTATATCTTTAAGCATGGTGCAGTTGAAGATGTGAACCACGATGGTAGGGTCAGAGCATGTCATCGAAGCAGTGTTTAGGATGGGCAGGATAATTGGTAGCAATTTATCCCTAGTAATGTCCTTTTTGTTCCTAGTAGGGATTGCAGGCGCGATGTCCTGTTTGATGTAGGGGTCGTTAGCTAGGATGTTGAAGGTAATGATGTGGTGATCAGACCACACACAAGGGAGGTTCGATGTTATCTTGATGTTACAGTTTAGATCGGCTATCCAATCTAATGTTCGTCCCTTGTTGTGGGTAGGTTCCTAAAATACGATGTGAGAGGCCGAGGTTGGTGAGAGTACTAGCGATGTCTAAGGCAATGTGGTCATGGAGTCAAGGAGGCCCAAGTTGAAGTCGCCTAGTAGGATGATTTGGGAATTTGGTTTAGTTTTGTCTACTAAAATGGAAGTAATATCATCGGCAAAAGTGGTGATGGTACCTGGGGGCCTGTAGATGAGGTGCAGTGTAGTGGTGCTGGTGTGAGAGGTGGCGATTGTAACCAATAGTAATTCGGCTGAAGGGATCTGTAAATTAGGGATGATTCTCTGGTTGATAGAGTCTTTGTGAATGAAGGCAACTCCGCCCCCTTTAGAAAGGTTCGAATTGCGGTCACATATGAGGATAGAGTATCCACTGGGGATGCCTAGGGATAGTAATGGGCCAGAGGCTGCATGTAGCCAGGTCTCTGTAATGGCGAGAAAATCAAGGTTTTGTGTGGTGATGAGATCTGCAATGTCAAGAGCATGTGCTGGGAAAGATCTGGCGTTGATAAGTGCTCCATTGATCATAGTCTCTTTAGAAGTCTGTTTGCTGCCAATGGGTATGGGGGTGGCTAGTGGTGGTGATACTTTGGAGGACAGGCGGGAAATGCTAGATTAGTAGGGTGCGCAAAGGAATCTGGACCTGAGTCTAGAGTTTCTAATATGTAGCGTGCAGGGTTGATTAGGTGTGGGTTTGGATGCAAAATGCTCTATCCAGAGGGCTGGGGAGTTCAGTGGTGGGTAGGTTGTACTTCAGTAGCATGTTGTAATCAATAAGGCCGGCCAAGGGCAGAGTGTTATACATAAGAGGCTTGGGGGTGGTGGTAGTAGTGTTGTGTGATGTGTTGTGGTTAAGATCAAGGGCGTGAGGCAGTTCAAGTGATGTGATCAGTATGCCGAAGGTACAGCGAACAATAAGGAGCAACAGCATATTGATGAATTAGCAATGTAAGCCTAGTGATTTGAGCACCAGTACGCAGTTGAAAGTGTTAAAAGGCTATAGACATGAATGGGAGAGAAAGTAGAAGCACAGAAAAGGCACATAGGCAATGGAATCACTTGAGAGCGTTATAACAATACTGATGCGCACTAGCTCACTGTGTGTGAAAGGGCAGCCAACGTTAAAAGTTAGGCAGAAAATGCATAACAGTAGTACAAAACTTAACGATGTAAGGACAAAGTAAAGTAACAGTAGTGATAAGACAAGAGAGCCCAATTACATTAGCCAGGAGTCGGCAAGAGGTAGCATGAGCGAGGCACAGGAGAGTTAAATCTAGGTAACAATAGTGTAAGTAGGCAAAGTTATAAGTGGCGGGTCATGATGATACGAAGTCGATAAGAGGAAGAGGAGGCTATGGCAGGTCATATTACAGTACAGAATTTGACAGGTGCTGTGTAAATTATCAATGAGACTTTAACAATTGCTACGGACTATGAGATACAGGCAAGACATTCGTGGGACGATAATAGGGAACCTTTGACACTCATATGTCAAATACCGGATAAGCGGTGGCAATGTTAGATCCAATAAGGGCATCGAAGGAAGCAAAGATAAACACAAAGGACTATTGCAAAATGTCTCAGTCATCTAGCAGCCTGCACCACGAGAGGCCAATTTGAAGGGAAGTGGGCAACTTTAAGATGGCGATCAAGACACACCTTTCCATGCGAAGACACATACGTAAAGACAAAAAGGATGGAGAGTGGAATAGGGTGGACAAACAAAACATACATATCCATCCCAATTTGGAGAGAAGATACAAGCTGCTGATATGAAGAGAATGATTTGCTCAGACATGACTGAAAAATTAGGAAAGCCAGGATGCTGGGAAAGAGCACAGGTGTTGGTGTATGGGTGTGTAACAACTGGAAATAGATGGGAAGATGGACTAATATCGGTTCTATGCGGTAATGTCACTTTTTGGTAGGTCACCCAACAAAAAGATCAATTTTCTTTTTTTGCCCGATTTTGGTCGACTCACAAAAAGTGAAAACCCACATTGCCTCGCCACCCACCCACACCATTCCCCACCCTCCCCTGATGGGATTTGTTCAAAATTGGAGGGTTTCATCCGCAAACCTCCTTCCCTCAGCACCCCCACACCTGTGACACTACCCATAAATACACAAACACGCAACACACACACACAACACAACACACACACCAGTTCTCCATCATGGCTGCTTCCGGGTCCTGGCGTGCCTGTCAGCCACTGCACGCACTCATGTGCATCACAAGGGCTGGCAGTTTGATTTAGAAAGACATCTATGTGCGGTCACAGAGCGTTCTTTCTAAAATGTTTTTTTTATTCGTTTAAAAAATAAAGGTCTATTGACCTAATACCCTAAAATCATGCCCACTTACTGAAAAGAGACTCTGTCCACAGATTGCAAAAGGTAAACGAGGATGCTTGGAATCATGGGCTAAGCATGCAAAACTACTAACTAGGGTTGACAACGAAGAAGGACCAGTGCATATACTACTATTGAAGAATGTAACAACCTGTTTCAAGAATGACAGCATGGTCTATGTTGGAAGGAGCAAAGGATGTGGAGAAACAATTGACGTACCAGGAATTAATGGAGGAACTGCAGTTCTGATGGATAAATATTGGGCTTGCCGATCCTGAGCCTATATGCAGTTGCCTAGGTATTGAGGAGAAGTGTGCTCCATTGTAAACGTACACGTTCCAGCACTAGTGATTCCCCAGAGTGACCTCCATATCGAAGAGATCCCAGAGATGAATGAAAATAGCAGAAAGAAGAGATCATTTCATCTTCGCCGACTGAAGAGAGAGAACTATTTCTCAATAAGGGCTTACGAAGATATTCCTGATGAGCATAAACTATTCAGCAAGACCGACATAATGATGACATCTATTTTCACACCAGGACTTCAAGTTGCAGTTAAATGCCAAGTGGCTCCAGATTATGTAAGATGGGAGCTGTTACAGATGATCAATGCAGCAATCAAAGGATTCAATGCAATAAAAGAAGAGTTGAGTGCCATCAGGCTGATGACTCTCCGGAACAGATATGACCTGGTTCTGATGGCAATGGAGGGAGGCATGTGCGCCAAGCTTGGACCATCTTGCTGTACGTTCATACCTTCTCATGAAGGAGCAAAATTGGCCCTGACAGTGGCAATAAAGCTGTTGATGACCCTGCACACAAAGATGGAAGATGAAGCTAACAAAACAGCAGGAGACGATTGGTTTTCACCTTTGTTTGGATGGATTCCATCCTGGTTGTCAAATGCTTTTAAACTACTTGGAGCAATATTACTATTAGTAATGCTGGGATTCTGTCTCATAAGGATCTTCGTGGGACAATTGCAGAAAACAGCCAAGAAAGCTAGTGGAATTAAAATGATTGACATTAACAGACATGCTGGAGAACTGATGCGTACGGAAGAAAGTACTTGATAGAATATAAAGAAGAGTTCTCTTGCACCTCCAGGAACAAAGTTCTATTATCCCCATGATCGGAAAAAATATGTGGGACGATGGATATTTTGTGCACCAACAGGAGATTATCAACTCATGACCTGGAGCGTGGATGAACATATAAAGAATGCTGGCCACCTGAGGGGGCTGACAAAAATATGGGTTCCAAAGAAAAGAAAATATGATGAGGTGATCGAGGAAGAAGAAGCAGGAATTGCAGAAGAGGAGGCAAAGAGTATGGTCGAGAATGCAACCAGAGGGGAGGAATGTAGAGGAGCAGGTCGATGCATTCTCCTTAGTCACTGCCCCTTACACCCGTCCTATTGGAGTGGCAGATGAAGAGCTACAATTGGGAACCCATGCACAAGTTTATGCAACATGTCCATACCACGTCGATTATATGAAAGACAATATGCACTCAGGCAGCCATTTAGAAGATACCCTCTCGTTGAAACAGTGGAAGAAAACTACCCAGTAGAATGTCTCTTGCCGAGCTGTCGAAATGCAGCCATGGATAAAATGGTGCACAACATGGATGTATATTAAGGAAAGTGTGTTGACAGCAAAAGAATATCCCAAAGAAGATATATAAGCCTATGCTGAAACAATATGAAAATACTTAGGAATGACAATGTAACTGAAGCATTAAGAGAAACATGTATTCCATGATGCAGTACTTATGAATACAGAGAAGAATGAAGTGACTCACTGGCCAATAACTGTAAATACGCTGAAACGCAAGGTAGAAAGAATACATAGAAGCTTGCTTATAAGAGGCGTATATTGAAAGTTTAGGACGACCATTAGAACAAGATGGACTTTGGCTCATGTGAATTAAGCCAACTACCTCAAAATACGAACCCAGGATCTTAACGTGGAAAGATGATGAAGCTTTTTTCAATGCAAAGCAAAATAGGAGTATGTTGGCTTGAAACCAAGGATGCTATTTCGAGAGGTGAAGGAAAAGCACAAAGGGAGTCTAACGAGCAGATCATGTGCAAGGACATATTTCCCAAAGATTAGGAGGAACAAGAACATTTACCGATGACAAGTATTGGACAATTAAAAGGGCATGAAGTTAATATGGGATAGAGTGAGCAAGTTTCTAAAGGCCAAGAGAAGCAACTGCACCCAGCATAATTTAATCAAATGGTGTTAAATGCACCGTCGATATGGACAATTTCATGGTCTTGTAACATATGAGGGGGAGCTCACAAACCTTAAGCCAAGATCTTGATGTGGCTACACTCCCTCGAATGTCCCAAGACAGTGCAGACCGGCAAGGTCAGTCTTCAAACAGAAGACACTGGCATGAGGCCTACCAATGAGAGAGGGTGACCTTATTGGGTAACAAGGGTAGTGCTTACGTATCTCCAACCACCTTAGTTTAGTTTCTGTGTACGTGTTGCTAGAAAGGCGAATGGCCAAGGTTGGATTTGGGTTGCCAACTAATTAAAATTGTCCTTCGATATTTGGACGTATTTCAAAGTATACAGAGTTAGTTAAGAACCTAGGGTGCACTTGGGATACAACTGGCACGTTAACCAGATGGTTAAATCAATATATTTCCATTTGAAAATGCTGAAAATGCTTTTTCCCCTTATCTCAGAAGGGGACCGAGCAATTGTTGTGGGTTCACTTGTCAATGCTAGGCTGGACTATTACAATGGCCTCTTGGTAGGGTGTCCTAGATACCAGTTGCAGCGCCTTGCAGTGGCACAAAATTCAGCAGTTTGTGAAGTTTTCTCCCTTCCATGGAAAAAGTCAGTTTCAGAATTTCGGAAGAAACTTCACTGGCTCCTAGTTCATCGACTGATACAGTTTAAGCTTCTGTGTTTGGATTTCAAATGTGTGCTTGGCCTTGCACCTCCATACCTAACTGCTAACATCAAAACATACACCCCCATTAAACCCTTGTGGTCTATGAATCAAAATCTATTGGTGGTTCCCACCTCTAGATTTGTCCATTGGAGGGACAGAAGGATTTTGGTTGCTGGCCCTCGTGCCTGGAAATGACTACAGCCCTATCTACGGAAGATAGAATCTCTGACTGTGTTTAGAGAAAACAGCTTAAAACCTTTTTATTCAAGCAAGATCAACCTGAGTAGCTACTATATGGTTACTTGTTGTATTTAAGTTCTGCGCCTAGATGTGGCTTGCCGCTTGATTCCCCAAAAGGATATGCGCTATACACATTCTAAATCAAAATCAAATCAATCAAAATAGACTGCAATTGCACTTTTACATACAATGTTGCAAAGTATTATTCCGCTGCCACATTTTTTACTATGACGAGTGCCTTACACCACGTGTCTAGGAGTAGCTCAGGGTGTGTCTCACAGATAAGAGACTACCAATGAGGGACTAACACATGCATTTTCTATAGATTGATATGATGCCCTAATCCAATCCCACCCCTCGATAGGTTTTGCAGTTTGCCACGTAGGATGACGTCATATATGATGCATCTAGCATTATTTAAACTAAATACAATTTAAATGACATTGTGATCTTGCATGAATCGACTTGATGAGTGTTTATTCGCCCTGCTTTACTTCTTTGAGATAAAAGCAGTATTTTACCCTGTCCTTTGAGTCTTTCTGGTTATTTGGTCTAAAATATTTTATTGGTAATTCCATCTGGCACTACAGATGCTTCAAGGTGCCAGAGCACAGTGTGGTCCGACAACTGCCCCCAGACCGAGGATACCCTGTCTGGAAAAACCAAGGAAAGAAAAGATAAAGAATCTCCACTTGTGAATTAGATTGCTTAAGTGAATGGGAAAGATACCACTCTGTATAAACTGAACCTGAGGTTTTGTTAAGTCGACCTGGAACTGTTTTTGAAAATTAAGAGACTTGAACTGATTTTAAGTTGGCAAGCTGGAAGAGCTGACGTCTTGGGGAGGGGAACCCTGAGGCTTTTGGGAACTGCTTTGAACTTGGGCAAAGGGAGCTGGAAAGTGGGCCAAGAGCTGGAAGAAGACTTGGAACACTATTTCTTTTGTTGCTGACATCCCCACACATTGTTTAGCTTTAGATGTTAGGACAAGTATAGGTTTTGGAGAGAGCTATACTTTTAGATTTAACTTACTGACTCAGAATATCCTTAGTTTCTTTAGGTAGGGCTATCACACCTTAGCATAAGGCAAGTTAGGCCTTATACCATCCTGACATTTAAGTTAATAAAAAGGTATTTTTGTTTGAACCTTGAATCTGTTGTCTGCATCTTACTTCATGATGCCTTGACACATCCAAGGGATCACTTGGTTGCCCTTCTTGGGGCCTCTTGACCGCTGTTAAGATTCCTTGGGTTGGAAGCTTGAATAAAATTCTAGTATGTATGGTCTCCTGACAAATTGATTTGTGATTTAGGATAGGCCCACGACAATAAATGTACTCATAAATGTCTATTGGAATCCGAAAAGAAATCCTATCATGTAATTCCTTAACCAAGTGTCAACCTTTTTGGAAGAGTAGTTTTCGGTTGAATGTTGCAATCTCTTTCTCCTGATGGGTGATTTCAATTCCAACATAAAAGCCAGACAAGGTTTAGATAGAGTGGAGCATGATTTGTACTTTCTTGCGGCCACCACTAATGATGCTGGGTGCCTGTGGTCATTGGTCATACAAAAATAGGAATTACTGAGTTTGAATGGAAATGTTATGGGTGATCTCGAATCCCGTAATACTTGGTATAATGGAGTTGTGGCTTGTAGAATGGAGTATGAAGCAAACAAGGAGTTAATAAAATCTGCTATAGCTGCTGCGAGGATAGCCGTGCTTAGTTTGATGGTGTGGGCTAGGCAATCATCCCCTTTGCAATTTGAGGGTTTGAGATGCTGTATCGTAGCAATGATGTCTTCTGGAGTAACAGGGGAGAAAAATAATTGGGTGGGGGGGCATAGGCAGGGAGAGGAGACATTGCAGCTGGTTTGGCAAGTAGCTGTAATTTCTTTACTGGGATTTTGGTTTTGAACTTTTCAATTTTGTCAGAGGGCAGATTGGATGGATGAACACCAGTTTTTGTCAATAAGGACAGCTGAGGGGGTGGGTGAAGGGTTTTCTGGTTCTTTCAGGATGGAAAAGAGCTCTTTAGAGCGGGAACTGGCTTAATTGATCCTGTTATTGATGGAATTAGCTTTGGTGATCATGAAGTCGTTTTAGAAAGCTTTGGTGGCAGTTAGAAAAGCATTGTGGCAAAGGAGTGTGGGAGCCCCTCTACTGAAAACGAAAATGGGTCAAATACCCTTTTTTATGGAATTTCTTCCACTCAGGAAGGTCTACAACCACGTTTTAGCTCACTGCACATTTCACGGAGGAGAAATAACCATTTGCATATCAGTCTTTGTCCCACCCACAAGGGCAGTCCAGCACCAAAATGCCAGGAAAATCTCCTCTGAACAAAAGAGAACCATCAGCGACCCCAGAATCTTGTTTCGGCCTAGTCTGGCCTCATCAGTGAGGTGAAGCTGACTCTCTCTAAGACACAGTGAGCAAGGGGTCCAATCCTGGATTACCCCGGGTTACTTAGGGTGAAACCCCAAATTTTGCAAAGTTACAAAGGAGTGTGGGAGCCCCTTTACTGAAAACGAACATGGGTCAAATACCCTGTTCCATGGAATATCTTCCACTGAGGAGGGTCTACAACCATGTATTAGCTCACTGCACCCTTCACAAAGGAGAAATACCCATTTGCATATCAGTCTTTGTCCCACCCACAAGGGCAGTCCAGCACCAAAATGCTAGGCAAATCTCCTCTAAACAAGAGTACCTTCAGCAACACCAGACACGTGTTTCCATCTATTCAGTGAAGCTGAGCCTCTCGAAGTGGTTTAGCAGTGTGGGGTTTTTCCTCCAGGTATGCTGGCTAGCTTGTTTGAGTCTTCATATGGAGATCAGGTGATCTGTGAACCAAATGTTCACCATTCTGTCAAGTTTGGTGGATTTAGGCTTGAGTGGTGCATGTTGGTTTATAGTGGAAAAGAGGGCTTCTGCAATTTGCGAGCCATGTGCCAGAAGAGTGTTAGGTTGGGGGAGGGGATTTTGAGGGAATTAGAAAATGGGCTATAGATCCTGGGCACATGAATACATTTCAGTCAGGGTTCAGAAAACTAGTGGCTACTAGTCTTAATAGTTTGATCCTGAATCTGTTCCAAATTAAGGCAAGCCTTCCAAACTCACCTAAAATGATTTTGTGTTTCATTGACACTTCATTAGCATTCAATGTAATTAACCGTGGAAAATGATGGGTCAAACTTTCGAAGTGGGGCCTACCGGGTGGCCAACCCGGCATACTGATTCATCTGCATTCGAATACCAGCTTAAGAATTGGATTAGATCAAAGGGATACTAAGAAGTGCTGCAGTGGCTCAATTGCAGTTATCTCAATTACCAGCAGAGAGACACTTGCACCCATCAAAAACTCCCTGCCGCAAGAATGAAAGACACTGCCATGGGACAAAGTTTACTGTCTTTATTATCTAACTAAATGACAGGGATCACACTAGAAGAACATGAATTCTCCAGGGTTCTCATCTTCCAAGCATGTCTCAATCGGTTTTATCCAGGTGTGATGTCACAAAACCAAGCTCCATCCCCGAAACCTATTGGGCATTCACATTGGTTAGTTTAGGCAAACTAGGTATAGGTCCCATAGGGGTTTATTCTACTATTGGATAGCCATATCTGGTGGCTCTTCCTAGGGCCACCTCTGTATGTTTCAATATACAATGTTGCAGGGTCGCAGAGAGACCATTGGACCCTGCAACATATTAAATCCCCATGTGAAAGGTGACTCTGGATTGGTTAAAGTGGGTCCTCCCATCCGTGGGACTCTGGGTGGTTACCATGCTGAGTGTACCTTCTAAAGATAATGAAAATGAACATGGAGGTGCTGTGTGTTCCTTAATGTTGCCATCTCTGATCACCTAAGCCTGCAAGAGTGCATTCAGTTGGCAGTTTGTGAGCAACGCTTGTATCTATCCACCACTGATTTGATGGGAACAGCTTCTCTCTGTCCACCTCAATTGCATTGGCATTGTCTTGGTCTGCTGGTTTACGTGTTTTGATACCACGAAATGGAGCTCTCGTGCCTGTAATTGAGGATTTTAGCCTGAATGTCTTGCAGGCGGCTTATCGTCTTGGTAACCAGGAACTTTCCGTCTGCACTCGTCCTTGCCGGGGTGCATCATTTCTACTTGGCTCTGGCTGCAGCAATCGTGTCACCCCTTTCATGTACTCGAAGCCTGTTTCTCCTTCCTCATTCATTTCAGTGGGCCTATGGCTTCCATATCTGTCCTTATGGCTTTCCATGTTAGTGGCAGTCAAGCATGTGC
Source organism: Ambystoma mexicanum (assembly GCF_040938575.1). NCBI lineage: Eukaryota > Metazoa > Chordata > Amphibia > Caudata > Ambystomatidae > Ambystoma > Ambystoma mexicanum. Next base: position 398,464,336 of record NC_090933.1, read on the forward strand.
AAGTTACGTATACTTTCGCGTCTTGAGGTTCAGCTTTGGCAAAGAATATGACTATTTATAGAGATATGTATGTGTGTCTGTCATCTACCTGCGTGAGTCATAAGCATGTGTTTTGTGTCTAAATACAATAAACCAGTGCATATTTGTGTAACTTTGTGAATGGATGGCTATGTACTTCATGTCTAAGTGCGGCTACGTTGTGATGTTAGTGATGACCTCATTGATTTCCTGATTTGCGGTCAGTCGACATAATCGATAGATGGCATATCCATTTCCTCTAGATCACCAAGTGGGTATGGCCTGAATGGCTGTCCGAGAGAGTAACATTTCTCACATCTGAGGTGCATCTTACGTGTCTCAGTCTTCAGGCTGAGACTCGTGAGGGGGTCATAAGAGGCATTCTTGTCTTCAATCCCCTTTGGTCGATGTCTCAATCACACTACCCACATGACTCTATCTGTTGACGTGTAACTTTGGGAGCCAAACCTTTGTTATCCCTCTGAGATGTCCATGGTACTTTGCATGGTCATTCAGACTCCATGTCAAGTAACTGCAGTCTCCACTATGGTTGCACCAAACTCATTTTCCCCAATAATCATGGGTGTTGAATGGTAACTCGAAAACCATTCCTGACGAGAACAGAGGACACTGTGTCAGTTGTGATTTCCGCTTATTCCGTACATGTGTCTTCATCTTCTTCACCCCCTGAGTCTACCAATACTTTCATCCCTATCGTCTTTTCAGTGGTATTTTTGCATTGTGTGATGGCTATTCTGATGACACAGAAGGCAAACAATACTAGTACCAGAGATTCCACCAGTACCTACAGTCCGCTGGCCAACCATGTTGGTATCCATGAAAAGATATGACAGCCAGCTTTTGTCCTTTTCTACAGTATTCGTTTCTGCCTCCATTTTAGCATGCAGCTTTGTTAACCGGGTAATGGGCTCTGTCAGGGTCCCATTGTCGTCATCGTGGGCAGGATTAAATATACAGCAAGAAGATCCAATCTTGGCGCAAACACCTCCTTCCATGGCCTTGAGGAGGTCTAGAACATATCTGTTCTGGAGGGCCATTAACCTCACTGTTTGCAGCTCTTCATGGATGGCATTGAATCCTTTGAGCATTGAGTTTGTCACCTGCATCAGCTGCCAATGCGTTATTTGGAGTCATTTGGCGTGTGTGCTAATTTGGACTGCTGGAACGATGGATGCGAAGAATATTTCCATTCTGCTGAACAGTCTGTGCTCTGGTGGTATCGTATCCAGGGCCTCTTACATTTTTGATGATGCATAGTTCCCTCTTTTCACTCTGGTCAACCCTCCAGATCTCTTCTTCCTTTGGCTAGTATCCATTTTGGGGAATCTGTCTACTTGTATGTCCTTCTGAGGACTACCAATGCTGATGTTTTCAACTGTACGAGTGAACATATTAATCCCCAGTTGGGTGGCAATTTCTGGTATGCCTTTGACCCGCAGGCCCAATAGTGGTCCATGAGAACTGTGGTTCTGACCTTCATGCCTGGTACCTCCAAGTTTTGCTTAGACACCTTATTCTCTCCAACCGTTACTGGGCCATCATTCTAGAAACATAAAGAAGCGCCTTCAAGTGGTATGATGGGCATGGGCCCTGCTTTGTTTTCCACCCATGTGAGTAGTTTCACACTTGCTTCCCATTCCTTGAGGCATTTGTCATTTTTTTTTCATTATTGTTATAGCTGAAAAATATCAATTTTACAACTTATAAAATATCAAACATTATAAATATAGAAAACACAAAAAGGCTATCAAAGAAACAGAAACAAAACACAACATTAAATTGCACACCTAAGAATGTAAAAATAAAAAATATTATAGAGCTAATCATAACCTAGGACAAATAAAAAGAACTCGCAAACTTTTCTGCCATTTTCAAGATTCAACGTCTGCAGCCCCAGTATTCTCTCGCAACTTAAGATCATGTAGGAGTGCGATGGCACGAATTCTCACTTTGACAGAATAGCCACCATAAATCATATGCCACAGATTAGTCGAGGTATTGACTTCATATAGGTCAACAATTGTTTTGAAATGAAGTTGTCGCTTCGGTAAGAGTGTTTTACACTCAGTCATTAGGTGCTGTAGACCTTCTCTCTTGGTGTTATCTTGGCAAAACCGACAGAAATTCATAGTTTCATCAATAGCCTTCCTACGGAATAAGATTTGTCTAGTCGGCCATAGATTTAGTCTTAGACGTAAAAAGTCATGTCTATGAGCCGAGGACGGGGATTGAACTAGATATGCTTCTGGTGTGCTATATTTTTTTTGCCGATAGGCATCAGGATCACAATCATGATATTTCGAACAAATCTCACAATTAGTAGCCCAGTCCAGTGTATATAATCTGGTCTTTACTTGCACAGGATTTTGAAGAAGAGTGATAAGGGATACATCTATTTCAGCCATGATCTGAACCACATGAGATCTCCATTTACTTATAAACAAATCAGATGTTGTGAACACATACTCGGCTAACGGTCCCAGAACTGAATTAGTCTCGATGGCCATAATGCAATTTCTGAACAATGCAATCACATGCCAGGTGTATCTGCCGGATAGAGAGATAAGAACCAATTCATATCGTATTAGGGGAAGCGGTGTACAATTTGGTAGGTTTAAAACTCCTCGCCAATATTTCCCCTCCAAGAGGGACCAAAACTCCTTAGACAGAATACTTCTTGTTTCCGTGGCATATAACAGAATGGGAGTGGCTTTCTGTTGATAATAGGTAAAAGCCGGCATAGCTGAAAATTTGCCATATTTTCTTTGAATAATATTAGTTTGGTACCTGGCTCTATTGACCTTGTTTATGAGAAGCTGTTTGTAAATTTCAGTGGCTCCTTGGCTTGCTATTTGAACAACCAGATAGGTATAAAGACGAACCAATTGCAGGCTCTGCTCTTTGAGAGTCCAGATTTTGCTCTTTGATGCAGACTTGCCGGATATGTTGGATTTCATGATCTTAGATTTATCAAGATTAACGATTAAATGATTATCTTGAGTGTATACAGCACATTTGTCATTTTCCCTTTGTACTTCTTCCACTGGAACTGTTAGGAGTGCATGTTCTTTGCTCCCAACCACTCCTTCCACCCATCTGCTGTGTATACTTGTCCATACACTAGCATCTGCGGTCATTCACAGCATCCTGGCATTCATCCTATCTCCCTTGGTCCTGTTTTGGGACACTGTAACTCCTTTTGTGTCCCTATCCTGGTTTCTCCCTTTGGGGGATCTTCAGTGACATATTCTATGGTCTTGTCTGTACTCCAGTAATCGTCCATCATTTCTTGAGTCTTGATGTAACTATCTTCATATGGGAACATCCTTTTGGACATCCGTTTTAGTGTAGCTCGTCTCCCCTGGAATCGTCCTCTTGTGGTGCAGAGTGATAAATGCATGAGGCATTGTACTCTGGCCTTTGGGCTTTCAGTTGCTACGAATGTCCCATATGCACTCATGGCATAAGGGATGAGAGAGCAGACGTAACAGCTCTTTTCTGTGGCTTTTTTCCCTACTTTGGCCATGTGCTTATGCCACATGTTATTTGAAATAGAGGCCGAATCAGTTAGATAGGAATTCACCTGGCTGAAGTCTGTCTGCACTGCGCCTAATTTATTTATTTATTTATTTCATTTGTTACACGCCCAGACCCTAAGGTATCACAGAGAGGTTGCAGACAGCTTATCATAATTCTTATACAATGTTACAGTGACAGTTTGGTAAACAGTAAGGCAAGTGGCCCTTAAGAAAAAAGACAGAACACAAAGTAGTTCCAGATGGGGTCCTGCAAGGGGTAGACATAAGGTCAAGGGTATGAATCTGCGTTGGGAGGTGGGGGGGCCTAGTCGATCAGTATTTGTTAACAACCACGTCTTCAGTGATTTTTTGAAGCTCACAATGGTTTCTTCATTTTTGATTCTGAGTTCCACAACGTGGGGGCCCGGACTCTAAAACTATTCCCTCCTGCTTTGGTACTTTTGTGGCACGGGATATCTAGTAGTGATTTATTGTTTGATCTGAGTACTCTACTGGTCGTTTTTTTCTTTATAATATTGTTAAGGTAGCGAGGGGCTTTGTTCATGAGACATTTGCATACTGTACATAGAGTTTTGAAAATGATTCTGGCCTTGATGGGCAGCCAATGATTTTCTCGCCTAATGTTAGAGATGTGGTCTGATTTCTTTATGCCTAGAGCCGCCCTAAGAGCTTTGTTCTGAAGCAGTTGCAATTTTTTTATATTGGCATTAGAGGTTCCTAGAAGGAGGACATTGCAGTAGTCGAGCTTGGTTAATATTAACGTTCTGGCTAGTGTTATACAATTGGCGGGGGTAAGGAATTGCCGGCTCAGGGCAATGAGTTTGGCTGTGTATGCCGTGGAGGATGAGATGGCTGGGATGTGTTTACACATTGTGAGATTGGCATCTAAATACACACCAAGAGTTTTGACTTTGCTTGAGTACTGGTATCAAGGTGCCGTCAATATTGATGTATCTGTAGTCAGTGTGGAGAGAGTTTATTCTAGACTGGGATCCTACGATTAGGACCTCAATCTTCTCATCAATGAGACAGAGACTGTTCATTGCCATCCATTTTTGAATGACAGCATAGATTTGATTAATGGTCTGGGTATCTTGGGCGTAGTCCCCGGTGATGGGGATAAGGATCTGGGTGTCATCTGCAAAATTTGTTTAGAAGACACCCATTTCGTCTAATGATGAGAATAGGAGTTTGGTGTAGGCGTTATACAAGGTGGGGGAGAGGCATGAACCTTGGGGTACTCCAATGGGCACAGCTATAGGGTCAGCCGCATCTTCCCCAATGGCAACTCTGGAAGTTCGTTCAGATAGAAGGGATTTGATCCAGAGGGTGGTATTGGTAGTCTTTGGCTAGTGTATCGCACAGTTTGTCATGGTCTACTAGATCAAACGCTGCTTATAGGTCCAGCAACAGTAGTATGGCCATTTTTCCTGAATCTCTGATGGTGTCTATTTGGATTTTGAGGTCTGTGAGAGCGGTTTCGGTGCTATGGTTCGGTTTGAACCCTGATTGCCCGGCTCCCAGTAATTTGTTTTGTTCGAGATGAGTTTGTATTTGGTTATATGCAATTTTATCAATGATTTTAAGAAGGAATGGGACCATGGTTATGGGCCTATAATTGGTCGGACTTAGAGGGTCCAGTGATGGCTTTTTGTATTTGTATGGCTAAGTGTATTTACTTCCTCAGCAGAGCTTATCGCATGCCCAGATATGGCTTCTGTGATGGCATGGATAGGGGTTACGTTGGGGGTTAAATCTTGTGCATGGGAAAATAACAGTCTTCATAAAACAAGGAGTGTAAAGAGGTAGAGACAGCAAAAGGCACAAACATCATCACAACATTTCAAATAACATTTCCCATTTTCTTATCACTGAGTGTGTTTTTGTGTTGCTTCAAGGATCTGTAGAACTCACATGAAAAGCCTCAAAAATGCGTACTTAAGAGGTTAGTGTGTGGTAGGTTAAGCTCTGTCTATAGTATTGGGAGAGAGCAGCATAGAACAATCACTCACACAAAATACAGATTCCCGAGTCACTGAGCAGGTCAATGATGGATGGGTCCCCGTGGGTCAACTGTGGGTAGATCTTAGCTACATAAAGCAGAAAAGCATGAAAAAACAATTGTGGAAGAATAATTCACTCTGTTTCTGATTGTATCATGAATCTGATGAAAGACTCTTGAAAGGACATATGTCGATTGGGGACATATATCTCGGACAGTCTGTACTTTCTCGATGAATACCTATTGTAAGGAAACTATAATGTGCCTAATCTAGGCATACGTACTTTCATTCCCTTTATTCGTTTCTGGGGTGTTATCTTCTTCACTGTTCTTCGACCTCTCCCGCCGTGCCTGCAGTTGGTGACAAAAGGAGGCACTAGCCATCAAGGAAGCAACATATTCATGCATTTCATTACGAAACACATCAGAGGTAGAAGGGGTGTCTGGCAATGCCATAGTTGAAGAAGCCAGGGGGAGTTGCAAGTGCCGCCCAGTTACGATCTCATGGGACGTTAAGTGGTGGTCGGATCCGGTCTCATTGTGCAGTGCGAACAGGGCAATGGAGCCATCCCTTTTTTAAGGTGGCTTTTATTTTTGCAGTCTTTTCTTTGAGCAGGCCGTTGAGGTGCTCACAGACTCTGCTTGCTTGCAGGTGATAGGCGCAGGAGAATTTGTGCTGTATCCCCAATGTATCCCCAATAGAGTTGTGATGTGCTCAAAAATCTCATTTATGAAATGATGTCCATTGTAAGACCGCTGGACCTCACCCCCTCAAACCCCTCCATCGTGGGAACACTTCTCTAACAAGCAATTTCTTGGCTGTGAGAGCATTAGGGTATGAGCAGGGACCGCCTTTGATCCATTGGGAAAACAGGAACACAACCACTATCATGTAGCGGTAGTCCTGACACACCTGGATCATGTCTATGTGCTCTATGTAGAGGAGTTACATGTGCCGATTGGGTGGGGTTTGGCTCCTCTCACTACACATAAAGTATGCCCAGATGTGAACTTCTTACATGTGACTGAGTATTCCATGAATGCGGCTAATGCTCCGCCACATTTGGACAGATCCACTCTTCCCCAATGCAAGTATGTCCTTACCCCTGAGTAGGATAGTGCAATTGTGTGTGCGCAATCTGCAAGAGTGCTGTTGGAATCACTAGCTTGCATGTGCTCTCCTGACCCACAAAGCATCCGTGGGGGATATCGAACATCCCCTTCTCACCCATAACTCTTTCCCCTCCATCGGTTCCCTTCTGTGAATTTCCATTATCTGCGTGACTGGCAAGGTATTATAGCCTTCCTTTAGAATCATGCTGCACACACGGATACGTGTGTTCAATGGGGTATCAAAGTCTGACATGTCAGAGAAATATGCTGTATGCTTTGTTTCTGTAGCTTTTTTGCCCTGGGAAGACTAGGTCCTCCCCCTTGTGTGGGCCTGGCACTTCACACCCGCTATGACTGATAGGAGTTGCAGCGCGTCTATGAGCCTCCCCAATAGGGGAGCCTGCTGGACCTGTGTGCTGTCAGCACATCGGAAGCCCCTCCTCTGCCACTGTGACAGCCCAGAGTATACTATAGACGTCACATAGGCCGAGTCGGAATGCACTGGTCCCTGAGCTCTCCTACTGCCATTATGAGATACACTAATTCTGCTGCTTGTGCTGAAAAATGTAACGGCAACCTCACACTTGCTATTACTTCGGTTGTCCCATCCGTCTTCATTCTCGCCACTGCCATCCCTGTATGTCTTTCTCCCATTTTCTGTTCTATCGTTGAAGACCCGTCAATATAAAGCATTTCTCCCCCTCAAGTGACTTCTCCCCACTTTGGGAAGGTCGTCACACTGGTCCATGTACGTGGTACAGTTATGTACATAGTCTCCCTCTTTCACTGGTTCAGCTAGAAACAATGCAGGGTTTACAGTCCTGCACCTTATCACCATTGTCGCTGGATTTGAGATAATTACCTCATATCCAGAAGCTCTCTGCGTGGCCAGTATACTCTTGGGTCTTTCGAGGATTGCAAAGAGAGCATGCTCCACATAAAGCATGGTGCTGCATCTCATCGTAATACTCGGCGGCTTTTCTACCATGAATGCAGCAGCAGCCAGAGCTTGTTCGAATGGATAATGTCTCCTCATCACTGGGTCTAAACGTCCACTATAATACGCTGGTGGCTTGTGTCCTAGGGTAGTCTTCTGCATGAGTATGGCGGTCATCCCTACTCCATTGGAGTGTGAGAACAAATAGAATTCATCATGGTAGTATGGGATCCCTCACACTGAAGCTGTGCATATTGCTTCTTTCACCTCCTCGAATGCTTCAGCCGTTTCATGTGTCCATAGCAACTTGCTGTCACCTCTTTGTGCTGCCCCGAGTCCGCTTAACAATAGTCTCGTATATGTACTATAGTCAAACACTGAGGCTCTGCAATAATTGCAGAGGCACAAGAATGGCTACATTTCTCCAACTGTCTTTGGCATGTATGTTCTGCTGATTGCCTCTGCCCCTTTGTGGAGTCACTTTTCGCCCTTCCTGCGATATCAGTTGTCCAATATATAGCACTTCCTTCTAGCAGTATTGTAATTTTGCCTTGTCAACCTTGTAACCCTTTTCTGCCAAAACTGTCAACAAGTATACCGAGTCATTCCAACACTGTGCCTCTGACTTGCTACAAATCAAAATGTCGTCCACATACTGTATGATGGTGCTCCCTATCCATATGTTGCCAAGTTCTATCTGGAGGACCCTATAGGTGATCCGCAGTACCCCTGTGGTAATCTAATCTCGTATGTTTCCACTTCCGGTTTCTATGTAGAAACAAGGTCAAGTCCTGTGACTCTTCATGGAGCGATATAGAGAAGAAGGCGTTTCTCAAATCTATTACCGTGAAGTGGGTAGCTTCCGTCGGGATGCTACACAGAATTGTCGCTGGATTAGGAACTGACAGGAATTCTGCTTCAACTAATTGGTTCAAGGTATGCAAATTCTGAATAAAATGCCATGATCCGCCTGTCACCTTTTTTACAGGGTACACCTTTAAGGGTGTCCCTAATTACGCTCACACCAGAATAAATACACCCCTCTATGGCAATAAGTCAAAAAGGCGATCGTGTAAAGATAACAAGTTTAATCTCACAAAATGAGGATGGTACCAAAGCACTCTGTGCCTGAACGGTCTTCTCTTATCCCTCTTGCGTTCCTTCCTGCCAAAGTGGTTTCAGGCAGCGTTTTTTATAGGCCTGTTTTGCCATGGTGAGGTCACTGGCGCTGGATCATGACTTAATCCAAATCCGTCCTTCTTCCATAAAAGGGATGTTCCAAAGCCTTCTTTCTTCATTGTCAGTGGTTTTGTCAGAGCATGCTGCTCTACATTTTGCTAGCTGTGCAAAAACATACTGCAGCTCTGCAGACTTTTACAAACCTTGAGGCCTAGCCCAGGGAAAAACTAAACATTTGTATGTACATATAATTTTCATTAATTCTATCCATATTTCACTCCTGCTGCTAATGCTATCTGGATGCTGTAGGTTCCCCCACACTTAATAGTTATAATTTATCCCATTCTACATTTTTTCACACAGAACATGTGATTCCTATTTTTAGGCTGCATGGACCCTTGACGGACAGTGGACACCTGGTGAGTCAGTTTGTGCATGCTGTCAATGGTGACGAACACTGCATAAGCGCCTGTGGTCAATTTTAGATCCCACAGGCCGCCTTCCTTCTGGGAACGAGGGGGGAGTTGGACTCATATACAGAACTAGGTTTTTACAATGCCTAAGATCTGACATTACAAATCTATCCAGCTAATAGTTAATTGTGCCTTATATGTTGACAATAACTACCTTCTTCAGTGTTTGCTTATGTCTGTGTACATGATTGTTTGCATGGGAGAGCATTCCCAGTGCCCCTCCCCCCTAGTCGATTGTAGCACCTAAAAGAGGTCTTCCCTATTTCTAAAGCGCTTGGGGGTTTGGGAGGACCCTGGTTCCTTCACAACACTCCCCCCTTTCGTTACTTCTACAGTACCAAACTCATGCCCACCCGACATATCTACAACCCCAAAAGTATCATTTTGAGTTTTGCTGTTTATTGTATGGCAAGATGCATTGGAACCCCCAATTGGTACCATCATCTTTGCACTACTAGGTACTACATTGACACAACAACAGAGACCCAATTGGCACATGCAGAAGAGGACCAAGAAGAACACGATAACAGGTACCAGTATTTTTACTGCTGCCCCCAGCCATGATGAGACCCAATCAAAGGCAAGCGATAGCCAATCCGTGTTCTGAACTCCACCATAGTGACACATTCTCAGCATCTTCCGGGGGTACAAGAGTACAGCAGCTGCTTCACAACTTTTTACACACTCCTCCTTCTATGGCTGTTAACATATCCAGCATATAGCGGTTCTGCATCGTCATGAGACTCAACGCACAGAGCTCTACTTTGATGGCATTGATCCCTTTCTCTGTATCATTGGCGAGCTGGACTAATTCCCATCGGATGATCTGAACTCAAGTGGTGTTAGCAGCTGCTTGTACCCCAGGAGCCAATAAAGATGAAAAGAAACTCTCTACTGAGCTAAAAAGTCGATACTCGTCAGGTATTCCTCTGAGCAGTGCAGAAGAGTCTTTTGAGATATAGTTCGATCTCTTCTTTCTTCTCAGCTGTTGAAATTGTTCTTTTTCTGGCAGCATACAAAATTCTTGTGTGATCTGCAAGTCTCTTTCTGCTTGTTTAGGTGCTGGAGCGGCTGTTGGCACCTTGACAGGCATTCCTTTTCCCTTCAGGTGTTCTTCCGGGAGTACTAGTAGTACTGAGTGCAGGGTGGCCAGTAAACACCAGGATGATAGGAGGTGCAAGTAGGCTTGTTGGCCACAAACCCAGTAGTAATCCATCACCGCTGCCGTACTTTTCGTTTTATCAGGGATCACAAGAGTGTGGTTGCACTGTGTGTTTGCACCAACAGGAACTGTTCCTTCATTGCTAAAACAAAGTTCATAGTCCATGTCTCTATGTATTCGAACTGACTTCTCCATTGTTGCAATCCATGTCAGCCTTGTGACGTATCAGGACCATATTTACGCACACATAGTCTCTACTTGGGCTATTATTTCTTTGCTGTACTCGATCAGTCCATCTGCTGGGCATGTCACTGTGGTGCCTGCCATTTGTTGTTGACATGTGAGTGACCTCCCAAGGAAAAATATGGTGCTTATAGACACTTGCTGTATTTCGTACTGCCATTGCATAGCGGTGGGTCTAGATCGATGTGCCTAAACTGCACGCTGTGTGCCTGGAAAGTTTTGTTTATCATACATAGTGCAAGATATACCAGGCATTGTGCCTCTATAATTGGGACTGGACGTGGAACGAAAACCTTAGGTGCCCCTGACGCATGCGGGATGAGTGCACACACGTAACAGCTTTCATTCATCACATTCCTTCCCACGGTCCTCATATCAGAGTACCAGCTATTAGACGACTCTGAATGCTGGATGTCAGAAATGGCATCAAAGCCCAACACCTTAATAAATCATACGTCATTCGTGCTTCCCGTTTTATTCGTTTAAGAAAATCTGTGGAGGTGGCCGCCAAAAAGTAAGACATTGCTTGATTCTTATTTATCATAGACCTATTCATACCATTGCTTATGAATCTACTAACATTAATTTCCTTTATATGTAACTGTCCATCCCCCTTTATATGGCCACCCCATATAACAGACATACTTTCATACACTCTGACAACCACGACCATTGTCACACAAAACAAAATAACCAAGAAAGCATAATACAGAATTCCTAGAACAAATTACAGTCAATTTATCACTATCCCTACATAACAGAGAGGTTTGAACACGTCGGTCAGGCATCCTTACTTATCCCTGGAAAGGAGAAAAAAGGTTACCAAGAAAGAGAGAAAGAAGTGAGAGAGAGAGGGAGAGAGGGGGAAAGGTGGAGATGGGGAGAGGGAGATGGAGGGAGAGAGACATCCTTTTCCCACCACAGCCTGACCGGGTTCTAGACCTTCAAAAATTGAAAAATCAAATAAATTGAACAAAGATAAAATAAAGAAAAGATGAAAAAAGAAAAGAAAAATCAGGGGTGTGCCACTGCACACCATCCTGGCATGGATCCTTTACTAAACGTCTTATTCATCAGTTATATCCTTGATCCGTCAATTGACCTTTGAAGGCTCTCAATGCCTCGATGAGAGCGACAAGTTCTGCTGCCTGAGTTGAATAGTGCATAGGTAATCTTTTCATGACCAGAACTTCATGCTCCCCCACGTTACCGTGCACCACTGCCACCCCTGTGTTCCTACGTCCCGTCTCCTGGTCAATTATTGATGACCCATCAACATATAGTATATCTTCTTCTGTCAATGCATGAGCCATCCATCAGAGTGGGAAAATAAATAAAATTCCTGTGTATGATCCGGAGTTGCTAAAACAGGGGCCGTGCAAATAGCTTCTTTCAAGTCCTCAAATTGTCTATTCATTTCTTCAGTCTATTCCAAAGTACTGTTTTTTGTCTTCTGTCCTTCACTGAGACTTTGTAACAGCGGCCTTGTGCAGGCTGCGTAGTCTAGGATTCAGCCCTACAATAATTACATAAGCCAAAAATGTCTGCATTTCCTTGACAGTACTGGGCCTAGGGGTGGCGCGCACTGCTGCTGCCCTATCTGGTAGTATTTTGTTCCTGTTTGCAGAGATAAGTTGCCCCAAATATAGTACCTCCTGTTGGCAATAGTGTAGATTCTTTTTATCGGCAGTGTAGCCTTTGTGAGCCAGAAATTGCAATAACGCAATATAATCCCTCCTGCACTGCTGTTCATCTTCACTACATACCAGCAGATCATCCACATGCTGGATGATCGTGCTAGGCACCTGAATATTTCCCAGACTTTAACAGTACCCTTGAGGCAATCCCGTGTGCTCGAAGCACTGTTGACCATGCGTAAATGCAGTGAGATACCATGAATCAGGGTGGAGTGGGATTAAGAAGAATGTATTCTTCAGATCCACCACTGTGAAGTACGTTGCTGTCTTGGGAACACTACATAGGATCATCGCAGGATTCAAAACTACCGGAAACTCCTGCACCACGTCATTAAGAGGATGTAGATCCTGGATCATCCTCAAACTACCCCCTGTTGCTTTCTTGACTGGGTATATGGCCGTATTACACAGGGACATGGATGGCACAACAATCCCTTGCTCTAATAGAGCCTAAATAGTACCTTTTATCCCTTCCTTTGCTTTCCTTGACAACGGGTACTGCCACACCCTCAGGAGTACTGCTCCTGACTTCAATGTAATCTGTACTGGGGTCAAATCTCTCAGTAACCCAACATCATGTGGACTAACAGTCCATAATTGTGCTGGCACATATCGCATGTCCTCCTAAAAAAAAGACGGGTCACCACTGCCATCAGGGGGCATTGTACCTTCCTATACTGCACCATGATATCACAGGGGATGCAGATTCCCAAAATTATCTCCCCATTTTTATCACTGTCCCCAAATAACTCCTCATCAGTAATTTCCTTCAATTGTACTGTCGGGTATACACATAGTACTGTCCACCACTCGCACCCGTCCGGATCTCTTCCAATCAGGACTATTCTTTTGTCTGACACTACTAGCCCTTGCAAATATAATGATAATATTGTCCCTGCCACCAGCCTGGTTGGTACCATGGGCCGGAAAATAAAATCTGTGTGCACGCGCCATCATTTTGTCACAATTTGAGGGACTGCTTTTGCTAGTACCTTGATGCCATGGACAAATATGTCCGGGACCACAGGAACTCCACGGACTACTGACTCCCTTGCCGTTGCATTGATTATTACTATTGCTCGGGCTACACACATCCCCAGAGTGGAAAACACTACCCCTTGATCTGTGAATGATATAGTTACATTAGGTTTACTAAGCAGATCCCTACCCAACAAATTAACAGGGGAACTCTCTGAATTCAACAATGGGGCTCTTACTACCTTTCGTCCCACTTTTATATCCAGCTCCTCAGTGTATGGAACTGTAGAAATAGCCCCAGAGAATCCCTGCGTGTCAAAGGTTTTACCTGATAATGGAAAGTTCCCCTCCATAATGCATGATTTAGTTGCACCTGAATCTACCATAAATATACATTGCTTGTTTCCTATTTCCGCCTCCACCAAGGGCTCCTCTTCAGGGTGTGTGGTTGTCAATAGGATTGGACACACAAGTGCTCTCTGTGGGCTGTCCTAATCAGAATATGTACTTGTCCCGGGGAATGAAAAAGGGCCGGCCCCCATCATCGTAACTCTTTGGAACAGGGTGCCCGTTCCCCCTGCCATCCTGTTAAACTGTGTACCCTCACCCTGATGTGGTTGTTGGCCATGTTGCCCTTGCCTGTCAGTTACATACTACATTTTCCCTACTCCTTTATGTATAAGAGGCATCTGCACGTCTATTTTGTTTTCAACCCTTTTTTTTAGTATTTTTCTGATCTTGTACTATAACCATTAAATCTGGTCTATTTCTCGGTCTATACCGTCCCGTTGCCTCTTGTGGTGGGGATGGGTTTCTTGCCGCCACCTCTCCTTGATCTCTTTCTTCCCCTGCCTCTTCATTATTTCTGCCACCTTGATCTTCCCATTCATTCTTTCCCTTGCTGATTCGACTTCTTATCCCAGGACCGTCCATATCCTCTCCCCATCATCTTTTTCGACACAAACATTTCTTATTGCCTCAGGGGCGAATCTAACCAAAAAATCTCCTGACTTCCAATCCCCTATTTTCTGCACTGGTACCCTTATTTCTGGTGGTACTACTCCAGGTTCTTTTAACCTGACCAACCTTTGCTGCAACGCTCTTAGCTCATTCTTCATATCTGCTTGTGAACGCCCTCGGTACACTGATGCTACGGGCATGTCAGCGCTTGTGGATGGGTTGTATGGAGGTGGAGGTGCAAAAGCTTTTGTGTCCCCCCCCCCCCCAGTTGCTGATCCTGATGATCATGTTGTCGACAATTTCTCTACCACTGGAGGCTTGTAGACTGGATTTGTATACCCTACTGCAGGTTTAGGTGTTACGGGGTAGATCCCCTTAGATTGGATCTCTTTTTTTTATCTTCCATATCCTCGAATAATCGCCAAAGATCTAAAATCTCTTTTCTTTTTTGTAACTTCTTTCCCTTATATTTTGCTGCTAAAAAGATGGACATTTTTTCTAGTGTGTTTCTGTTATGGGAGCCCTGCTCTGGCCAGGGGCATGACATCCCCCCTTCCTTTGTTTCCAATACCCATTGTCTATGATATTTTTCTATCCTGTCACAGTACAGTGGCAGGGCCCTATGCATGTGCCTTATTGGGGTTTCTTCCCTTATAATGATGCACGTGTCCCTGGTGCTTCCCTTAGACCTTACTGCTATGCTGTGCACGCTGCTGCTTGTTACACAGAAATACAGATCAACTCACTTTTTTCGCCACCGCTTTTTCCCCACATTTACACACACACGCACACCGCAACTCATCCACCTTCCTTCCTTTTTTACCACAAAAGACAGCAAGAGAAAATATACAAAAACCAGGACAATTCCTTATATCGAGCCACTACTTATTTTTTCCTTCTATCCTCGTCATACCACCTTCTCAGCTTTCTTACATGCTGAGGATCCCATCGCTTTTATCGTCATAAAAGAATTCCATGTGGCACTGCCTTCTCAACCTATTATGGCTGGGGGTCCCTTACCTCCCAGTCTTTATACACTGGGGCTTCCTTTATTCCCAGTCTTAATACGCTGAGGCTCCCTTGTTCCATTATAAAAAGTAGAAAAACAGAAATACGAGACAATTTCAATACATAAACCACCTCCTATCCTTCTCTCTGGAGCCACACCCACTTCAGTGAGCAGAGAGGATTTCTATTAAAATGGCTCCTTCTAAAACCGCTCAGGAAACACGTGTTTTTTTTATTTGTGGGACCGGTCACTGTAGGTTGGCATGGCTCTTTTTTTTGTGGAGAAGTGGCCTGTAACTTTTCCACAAAGTACACTAGAACTAGGATCACGAAGGAGTTACCACTTGTAAGGGTGTCCCTAATTACGCTCACACCAGAATAAATACACCCCTCTAGGGAAATAAGGCAAAAAGGCGATCTTGTAAGGATAACAAGTTTAATCTTACAAAATGAGGATGGTAGCAAAGGACTCTGCTTCCAGAACGGTCTTCTTCTGTCCCTCTTCCGTTCCGTCCTGCCAAAGTGGTCTCAGGCAGGGGTTTTTATAGGTCTGTTTTGCCATGGTGATGTCACTGGCGCTGGATCATGACTTCAGCCAAATCCTTCCGTCCTTCCATAACAGGGATACTCCAAGGTTTCTTTCTTCGCTGTCAGCAGTTTTGTCAGAGCATGCTGTTCTACATTTTGCTAGCTGTGCAAAAACACACTGCAGCTCTGCAGACTTTTACAAACCTTGAGGCCTAGCCCAAGGAAAAACGAAACATTGTAATGTACACACAATTTTCATTCATTCTATCCATATTTCACTCCTCCTTCTAATGTTATCGGGGTCCTGTAGGTTCCCCCACACTTAATAATTATAATTTATCCCATTCTGCATTTTGTTGCACAGAACATGTGATTCCTATTTTTAACCTGCATGGACCCTTGACGGACAGTGGACACCTGGTGAGTCAGTTCATGTGTGCTGGCCATGGCGACGAACACCACATAAGCGCCTGTGGTCAATTTTAGATCCCACAGGCCGCATTCTTTCTGGCAAGGAGGGGATAGTTTGACTCATATAGAGCACTAAGATTCTACAGTGCCTAGGATCTGACATTACATATCTATCCAGCTAATAGTTAATTTCACCTTATAGTTAGACAATAACTACCTTTTTCAGTGTTTGCATATGTCTGTGTATGAGATTATGTTTGCATGAGAGAGCATTCCCAGTGCCCCTCCTGCCCCTAGTCCATTATAGCGCCTTAAATTCTAAAGCGCCTAATTCTAAAGCACTTGGGGGTTCGGGAGGACCCTGGTTCCTTCCCAACACACCGCAGTGTTACACTGCGATTCTTAGGGTACCAGAATTCCTTGCTTCGCTAACGTGGTGATCGTCTCATGAATGCCTTTGTCTGCTTCCTTTGATAGGGGATACTGTCTCGTACTTGGTAAAATAGGCCCTGGTTTGAGCTTTGTCTTTACTACCCCTCTCCCTTTTAGTAGACCCACGTCATAGGGACTACTGGTCCATAAGACGCTGGGTACTTTCCCCAAGTCTTCCTCGAGAAATGGTGGTGATGCATTTCGCAACACGGCCATTCTCTGTGGCACTTCCCTGTCAAGTATTCTCATCCAATCTGTAATGCTTATGCCAAACACCACCTTGTGATCTGACCGATCATCCTGAAATAGTTTCTCATTGGTCACGTCAGTCAACCTGTATCCCTCCCCTACTACAATCACCGTTCTACGTGATCGTGATCGTCCTGTATCGTCTGTCCCATGCAATGCTATTCTCTCGTCTTTCACTATGACTGCCTCATGTTCTATTGGGATCATCTTTCCTTCCTGTTCTTCTAGGGGAATCTCTGGTCTAAATAAGAACTCATTGGGTGTGCGTAACAGGCTGCCCTATATCTCTGGCAGCCACGATATCAATACTTCCACTCCATATTGAAACAACTCAATGTCTACTAGCACCCCCCTCTGTGCCGTCTGCCAGCAATATGCCAGAATGAGTCTCCTCGTGTTCATGTAATGAATTCTTGCTGTCGAGCACACTATGCCCTTGACTGTGAATTAAATGGTCATGTTAAGTCGCATTATCATGTCTCTATCCATTATGTTCACCGAGGCTGTCAGGAATATAACAGTGGCATAGTCAGGTTGTGTTCTTCTATGGAAAGTGGAAGGTTGTCATTGAAAGGAACCAAATCCGTAGCCCCAGAGAATCCTTGAGTATTCATGGCGATGCATGACATTGGTTATTTCCCTTCCCTAATGCAGGACCGAGTTGCCCCTGTATCTACAAGAAAGGAACAAGTCTTGTCACCTATTGTCACCTCTATATGTTGGTTCCTCAGCCAGGTTGGGTGTGACTGATAGGATGGAGCACATCAGGTCTCTCTGTGGGCTGTCCTAGTGTGGGTATAATGACATTCCCGTTCCTGTGAATAGATTGGCCTCTACAACAGTCACTCCCACCAGCTTTTGCACGGGAGTCGACTTCATGGTGTCTGCATGTGTCGTGGTCATGGCATTCTGCTGCGATGGCTGTATGTGTCCCTGAATCTGCTATGCATGTGTCACAGGCTGATATGGCTGCATTTGCATGTCCTGTGTGTATGTCTGCCGCGGAGCATATGTCTGCTCTTGCGTGTGATCCTGGGCATAGTAGTCAGCCTGCTCTGTCTGATATGT
This sequence comes from Ambystoma mexicanum, assembly GCF_040938575.1. Taxonomy (NCBI): domain Eukaryota; kingdom Metazoa; phylum Chordata; class Amphibia; order Caudata; family Ambystomatidae; genus Ambystoma; species Ambystoma mexicanum. Next base: position 398,482,354 of record NC_090933.1, read on the forward strand.
GGGTTGGTGCTGCATTCCCCCATTCTGGTGTATCCCACCTCTGTTCCTACACACTCGAGATATGTGGCCCATTTGCCCATACACCCAACCTTGTACGGGACCCCCGTCAGACTTTGCTGTCCCCCATGAAACCCCCCCTGCGCCTTGTTGCATTTGATACCCAAACCCTCTCCCCCGAGGTACAGCCCTCGTCTCTGTGACCACTGATTCATATCCCCTTGCCCTGCGAAGCCTCCCCCTGCTATTTGCAATCTATTCTGTGCATGCTGAGTAACTGCTCCTTCCCCACTTGTTAGCATTGCCCCTTCCATTGTGTACTTAGATCATTTCTTCTGCACTTTGCTTCTTTCTGTTTTCTTTCCTCACACTTCTTCCTCGCATTCTCTTGCATTAGTCTACAGTAGTGAACTATGGTCAACTGAATTTCTGACCAAGGCTTAGCCACCATCCCTAGTAGCTTCTTAAGCTGTTTTTGCACTTGCCTGGACAACCCGTGATATAATATGTGGTAAAATAACCTCACTGTTTTGTGCCACGGCTCTCCCGTCTCAAGACGCCATTGCTCGTGAATCCCTTAAATATATTGAAGTGGGTCTTCGCCCTCATGCACTTTGAGTGCCATAATCATGCTTATATCTGGAGGTGGCTGGGTATTGCACCATTAGAGCTTGCCATAAGGCCTTTCGGCAGTTATTGAACGGCACGCCATCATGTGCCGTGTGCTGTGCAGTCACTCCAGGATACCCTTCCCTTTTCCATACATTGGGCCTCAATCTATGTTTGCTGGTCCGGAAACAACGGGTTTGCCTGCCAGAGCCACTGGGTCCGATAGCTCTGACCCTGCCAGGCACAGCGGCCACGGTAGGCAGACCCGTCACAGAAGCATTGACGTGTCAGTACTTCTGTGGTCCCCATTCCCATAGAGTCCAAAAGGACTCTATGGGAATGGCGACTTACATTTTGCCGGCACCTGACTTTCCGGGCTGCCGGGTTTGTAATCTCCCCAGTGGCACTGGGAAGTCGAGCGCCGGTAAATAATTAAAGGTTTGGCGGTGTCATGATTCCTGCCCCTTATCTCCCCAGCCCTCCAAGATGTCAGGCTGGAGCCAGGCCACAATCACCTACATGGCTCTCAAGGGCCTCTCCATCCCTCCAAAGAACCACTTAGAGTCAGAATTGGCGCTTGTGGCATCAGACTCGCTCACTCCCATAGGATAACATTGGGGATTGGACTTGTAGTGCATTGATGGGGACAAGATAGATGCCCCCACATATTTCGGTTCCCAGAACTGCATGTGCAGTCTAGTCTTTTAGGTGTGGTTCAGCCCAGAGACACCTGGGATACCCAGAGACTATTTAAGCCACGCCCAGACTGAGAAACATGCTTTGTGTTTTCTGCACCTGCAGCGTGACACACACCATGTTTGGATCGGTCTCCAGTAGGCCTGCATCTTTCTTCTGCGCTCAGCTCCTGCAAGAACAAGAACACCATTAGGAACAGCCTTACCTTGCGGCGCTTCTGCCCATCATTCATCGCTCCTTCTGTTCTGCGGGCATCTTCGGCGATGTCATTCCCATCCTGGCACGCCGCTTCCTAAGGAACAGGGAAAAGAACAGAAAAAAGGCATTAGTAAGCATTCAGAAAAAATCTTCGCTTATTTTTAAAGACTGTACGAGCTTCAAACGCTTACCTGAATCCCAGCCGCTCTGGAGGAACTCTGTCTCCGGAGCTTCTCATCCATCTGCAAGAGGGAAAAGACACTCCAGGTTAGCGTGGAAACATCTAGAGGCGCCCCATACCGTGCTTACTCACTGCATTTCTTCTTCATAACCGGCATCCATGCTGAAAATGTCAAGGAACCTAAAAGACACAAAAAAAGAACTCAGTTCAATACAAATACAAAAGGGTCGCAACGCGCATCACGCTCTCACTCACCTTCAGCGCTACTCATCTCAGCAGCACGTCGCCATCCCCGGACGCCGGCCATCATCTAAGGAAGGAAAGGAACGAAGTTCGAGAACTGTTCAAAAGACTCATTATGCTTACCTGTCGGACTCTTGCCAGTGAAGTAACTAGGCAGCAACGAGCCTGCATCAATCAACAGGCCCCTGCGCTGAAAGCAGGAAAGAGAGCACACTTTCCAAGAAAACAAGGTGAGCTGTGGATCAAAGGGAAGGGTTGGACCCCGGGGAAGAAGGGGGTCAAGCACACAGAGACAATAGGGAGTTAAACTCTACCAATCCTGTGTTTCAGGCCCAGTCTCCAGTCGAGTAGACTCCAGGGAAGGGTTTGAGGTCGTAAGAGGTCAGAACAGGCTGAGTGACGTTCCCGTGGATACCAGGTGAGCATTACAGGCGGCAACCTTCCGGTAGCATCGGCACAGTTACCGTCGGACCCGTAATGAGGTCTATTGTCTGCTACCTCCCCAAGAATGGCTGAAAGTAAACTCTTCATGTTTTCACTGCTAATGTCGTCCCTGCTCTCAGTCTTTCGAGCTCATAAATTCATTTCCCAGCCCCAGCAGTCAACAATAGTAGCTTGCATCTTAAATTGTCCTGGTCAATTTGCTGCCACAGAATATACTGGGGCCGCCCACCACCCTTCTCCAATAATGGGAACTGTGTCAGTCTCGTCCCTCCGCCCTGTCTCCCCATGTCTTTAGTGGCAGTGAACGCCCTTGCCATCTCTGTCCGTTTCCGACCTGGCAGGGCCCTGAGCCTATGCGCATACAGAGTGATATCATCCATGCTGCGTGATCCGCCCTTAGGATGAGACATTTGCCCTTCGATGTTCTCCTCTCCTCTGTCCATATCTTCTTCACCTCCCCATACTGTGTCTCCATCAGGGCTTGCTTGCCTGAAGCAGCGAGAGGGTCTTCCATCTTCGTCGTCCTCACTCCGCTGTGAATCGTCGTCTGACCCCATGGTCCCAATAATACTGTCACTGTCCCCTTCTCTCTCTTCCACGAAGCTAAGCCTCCTTAACACTTGGTCTTTCCACTGCTTTCTCTTTGCTCAATCTGGGCTCCCACATTCCCCCCTCACTGAGGGTCTAGTAGCACTCCTTTTTGCCCATAGGGCAGCCGTGCTGTTTCACCTACTCCTATAGAGTTCCCGCAACCTTATTCATATCCCTTCCCCATCTTCATCATTTAAACGTGCCAAGCCAATCTTAATCTACACCGCCCTTAAAGAGAGTCTCACTCTCTGCTCTCATCTCTTTCCTGCTCACATCTTCGCCCCTCCTCTTCCCTGCATTGGCGTTCTTTAACGAGTCTCTTGACTTCTAACCTCCTTTTCTCCTCTTTATTTGCACTTGCTTTTCCCACTCTTCTTCTGCTTTCCTCCTTGCTGTGTCCTCTTACTGTTTTCTCTTCTCCCTTTCTGCTCTTTGTCATGCTTCTGCTTGCTCTTTCTTTTCACACCTTTTTGCTTTCCTCCTTATCTTCGATTTCCCTTTTATGTACTTCCTCCAATATCTCTGCCTATTCTGTAGCTTCATCCTCTGTGTCCTTACTACTCGGTAGTTCTTTCCCCACCTGCCATGTATCACTTGTGGCTTTCCCATCCAGTTTGAGCAATATCTGACCACCTACCCATTAATTCAGAACTATCAATTCTTGGCCCCCGTTAAGCCCGTCTTCCCCAGGTCATTCTCCTTTAGCTTTGCTTGCAGCTCGATGCGCTCCTTACATTTGCTGCTGATATCTCCCGTTTCTTTACTCGCTTGGTTTGCGCCCCTAAGTGCATCTCCGTCACTATACGCTGGAAGTGCGAAAGTGGGATTGGTGTCTCCCGCCACTGCTTTTAACTCCTTTTCTAGGTAAAATTTCTGTTGCTGAATCTATGTCCGCGGTTTGAGGAGGAGGAGCTGAAGGGTGTTTGCCTTCCATATCCTGTTGACTCAGCATCCAATGCCACTGGATCGAGTCCCCTTCCTCGTCCAGAAACATTTTCCATAATTCTAATATGTCCAGTCGCTTGCCTAATTTGTTCCCCTCATAGCCTGCATGTAAATGGGTGGTCAGTTGTTGCTGTGCACATTTGGAAAAGCTTCTGTCTTGGGGCCATTACTTTGTCAAATTGCCCTCAGTACCGCAAGTCCATTCCATGCTATACTTGTTTATTTTGTCTTGATACCGCAGGAGGGACTTGAATACGTTTTGGAGAGGAGTATCCCTCATTTTGTCACTTTATGTAACACTTGTCAATACTTACTTGAACTCAAATCGGGCTTTCAACACATCCTATTTTACCTAGCAATTTTGCAATACCCAATCTGAATTGTCTCTCAAATACCATATATTCAAATCATAACAGTGCAATGAAATCTTTTCCTCAGCCTCTCCGGCTCACCACCATCACTGCGGGCATGCTCCGTGCAACACCCCAGTGTGGCCTTTCGCCATGAAGGCTTAAATCACAACTCCACTTGTGTGCTTCTCAAGTTCCACCACAATGGCCCAACACTAGTTCTCAAACTCAATCAACGGTCTAACCACTAAATTCCACCACTTCCAGTGCACCTCAAGTCCTATTAAACAACCTCACTGGTGACGTCACCAATACCTTAGAGGAAGAATTCTAGATTCCTGATCCTTCTGCATATATGTCTGCTTAGTAACTACCCAAACACAATGACAAACATGGAGTGACATATACACGGCCGTCTTCCTGCCTACCTAACATGGTAAAACATTAAGTCAACATGGTCCCTCTTATATAGCGTCGCCACATAGGAATACATCTCAGAGAGATAAACCAGGAAACCACCTTCCATGATATAAGATAGCTTCTCCCACTAGCACCTATAAACAGGTAAACCATACATAATCATCCATGAACCAAGCTAAATTGCCAAACTCACAAGGAAACCATTATGTATATTTTTTCAAAGTTTTTTCATCCACAAGCTAAGCTGACCGTCTAAGCTGATCACCAAAACTGACTGCCTACAGACCGGATAATCCTTACACAGAGCAAAAACGGCAACACAAAATACCAAGCAGAAACTTTTCCTTGCCCCCTCCATTTGCCATATAGCTGAGTGTATACATAGACTCTGCGTCAGCTGAAGCCCCTCAGACACTGTCTCTCCCACAACCTGCCACTCTGCCGTCCGGTCTGCTAGGTGTCCCCTGGGAAGCAGGCAGGAATTTGCTCCAAAGCGGCTCCTGACAACCTCTTCTCTTTTTTGCCCACACATGTTTTAGGTGTCGATTTCCACGGGTCGCAGCGCAGCCCCTCTGGCAATTACCAACAGAGAGACACTCGGGCCCTTCAAAAATTCCCCACCGCAAGAACGGAAGACTCAACCATGGGGCAAAGTTTGCTGTCTTTATTATCTATCAAAATGACAGTGATCACACTAGAAGAACATGAATTCTCCAGGGTATAGGTGCTAATATTCTACTATTGGATAGCCATATCTGGCGGCTCCTCCTGGAACCACCTCTGTATGTTTCACTCTACAATTTTGCAGGGTCGCAAGGAGGCCATTGGCTCCTGTGACATATTATATCCTCACGTGAAAGGTGACTCTGGATTGGGTAAAGTGGGTTCTCCCAGCCCTGGGACCCTGGAAAGTTATCAAGCTGAGTGTACCTTTTCAAGGTAATGAGAATGAACATGGAGGGGCTGCATGTTCCGTATTGTTGCTATCTCTTATCACCTAAGCCTGGGAGAGTGCATTCAGTTGGCAGTTTGTGAGGAAACACTTGTATGTTTCCACCTCTGATTTGGTGGGAACAGCTTCTCTCCATCCACCTCAATTGAAGGGGCAATGTCTTGGTCTGCTGGGTCACATGTGTTGAGACCATGAAATGGAGCTCTCTTGTCTGTAATCTTGAGGATGTGTGCCTGAATTTCTTGCAAGTGGCTTATTGTCTTGGTAACCAGGAACTTTCTGTCTGCACACCTCCTTGGCTGGGTGCATCGTTTCTGCTTGTCTCTGGATGCAGCGATCGCGTCAGCCCTTCCATGTACTCGAAATCTATCTCCCCTTCCTCATTGATTTCAATGGGCCTATCGTTTCCATATTTGTCCTTATGGCTTTCCATGTTAGTGGCAGTCAAGCATGTGCAAGCTACGTATACATACACTTTGGCATCTTGCGGTTCAGCTTTGGCGAAGGATGTGACCATATATAGGGATATGTATGTGTGTCTGTCATCTACCTACTGGAGTCAAAAGCATGTGTTTCGTGTCTATATGCAATAAGCTAGTTCATGTTCGGGTAACTTCGTAAATGGATAGATATGTACTTCATGTCTAAGTGCGGCTACGTCGTGATGTCAGTGATTATGTCATTTATTTCTTGATTTGCGGTCAGTCAACTTGTTCAATTGATGGCATCTCCATTTCCTCCAGATTGTCGACTGGGTATGCCCTAAATGGCTGTCAGAGAGAGTAACGTTTCTCACATCTGCGATGCATCGACGATGGCGGTGAAGGGCCTAAGAGTGAGGTGCAACTGTTGCGTCTCAGTCTTCGGGCTGAGAGTCGGGTGGGGGTCATGAGAGCCTTGCTTGGATCTCCATCTTCAGGGGGACTTTGTCCAAAGAGATTAATACTTTGAGGGGCATATGGCAAGGTTGTATATTGGCCTCATGCTTATTTAACATATATATATATATATATATATATATCAGACATTGGTGAAGGTCTCAAGAGCTATCTATTGGTGTCCCCCAGATTAGGTGAGCAGCATCTGTAGTGGCTTGCCTATCCTGAAGGATTACATGTAAATTGGCACCACAAGACTTTTGGTGGCTTTGAAGGAATATGCGAGATCCAATTATCTAATTATTAAAAAGAGCAAAACAAATATTCTTAGATTGTCTCACTCTAGAAATCCGATTAATTTTAAATAGAACTTGGAGAAGATGTGCCTGGACATGGTAGATCAGATTACTTATCTGGGAATTCCAATCTTTTCTTACCCAAATAAAAAAGCTTTAATTGCCCACTTGAGAGCAAAGATTGAAGCAATTGGACCAAAAATGCAGAAGGTCCTAATCAATGTTTCCTCTGATTATTTTTCTCTAAGAGCGGAAATGGTTGCCGTTTGAGCGCACATTATGTAGCAACTGACTTAAAAGGTAAGCCACTTCGTGAGCATATGTAATTAGTGAGCTATCCTCTCCTAAGAGAGTTTGGAAGGGAATTACCCTTTCCAAACCATTGGAATTCTTTACGAATCAGTGTAAATGGTGTATTTTACAGTACCTTTCCCATAGTTATAGGTTAAAAAACAAATATTTGATGCGATTATAAAGTGAGCAGTCCAAGCCCTCAAGATATTCCACAGTACCTGAGCATAAGTACATCTGTGAAAAGAATATGTGTATGCACCAAAAAAGCATGGTATGCTCGGTGTAAGCAATTGGTTTAAAAGTGGCTATTCATTTGTTGACACTGCTCAGAGACAATGCACAAAGTGTTTTATGCATTTGGAAAAAACACTTGTGCATATTATATGAAAATAAATATTGCTCATCATAATTGATGTCGCTGGGAAAAAATTCAATCAGGATATCATATTTTCAGATTAAATAATGGCAACTAAAAGGAATGTGTCAAACATGCCAATAGGAGTTCATCTGCCACTTTAATGAAGTAATTCAAGGGCCAGGAAATCATGCCTCTCATAAATTGTGTAAGGATAAGTGCATCACATTAACTGCACCACAGAATAGGATGCTCAGAATTCCTGTGGTTCTGTATACTATCTACATTACCTTGTCCTGTGAGCATAGCTCGCACAACACTTACTCAAAACCAGTCTTACAGCTAAGAGGCATATATACTACCTAGGAAAATGTGCCCAAGAAAAACAGGAAATACCAAACATATGGGAGCCTACCCTCTGCTTCTACCCACAAAGCTCCACTGATATTTTCAAATCATTGACGAGCAGGGCAATGGCATAGGAGGGCACACTCATACAATTCCTCTTGAGATAGAGTAGTAATATTAAGGGGAAATTACCTTTTTTTAATAAGCATAAAGTATCTCTGTTGGCAAAGCTAATTACTTTTTTACTCCCTGAAAAATCATTTGATTCCAAGTAGGGAGAAAAATCCTCATCAGAGCCCTGCTTGGAACCCTGACATGGGAAGTGAAATGACAGGGCACATAGCCTATAGTTTTACCGTCCCTTCCTCACCATAGCTTAGACAGAATTCAACAAGAGCCTTACTGCGGTTATGGAGCCTTGTTGAAGAAAACATTTGGTTTTTAAGTTAATAGTACTCAAGGGTACAACAGATCAAGTGTATTCTTCTGTAATTAGGGACCTCAATTCCCCGTTTTCAGTTAAACAAGATGCATGGGGATGCTAGAGGCAATAAACACAGAACACATGATTCTATTGAAAGTCCCCAGAAGCTGAGCCTAGAAAGCAACAGAAGATGCAGTTTCCTAGACTGTTACTAGAATGTCCTATCTTTACCAAACAAACAACACATTTCCTTGACTGTACTGCCGAAACGTCAGACTTGGTTTTTGAAAGTTGCTGATTTGTTCTTCAACCCCAAGGAGTATTCTCCTGTGCCTTTCCCCTGTAACCTTCCCAAGGCCATGTGATGGCATCCAATACTACAAAGCATGGCTCTGTAAAAAGTGAGGGATTTTAGCAGTAAAACACTGACTACCGTATTCGTATACGCACAATACTTTGAAAGCAAAACATTCTTAAAGCCTCACCATGATATTATGGCCAATTCAAGAACATTTCGTGGATCTGCATGTACACAATTATTTTGCCAAATATAATCCACACTTGTACCTTTCAGATCAAGAAAATGATATTGGGACTTTGCTCTCTAATAAAAGGGGAATGTGGCAATACTAAATTAGAAGATGCTGACCACGACATTTGCCTACTCAAAACCCTTACACAGTAAATTAATATTTGAGTATTATAATACATTACCTTGCAAGGGTAATGCTTCAAAGCGCTTGTGTGACATAAGAACAATGAAAAGAAACATTGGATGAGGTTACATATCCAATGCGCCTGATTACTTAGTCAGTATCCAATATTGCTTTTGCTAAGGCACCATGAGTAACAGAAATTCTGTTGCTTGCATGTTTTTCATATTACAAAAAACATTAAACAAATGCAATTCTGGTAACCTTTCAAAGAGCCATGGTAGGCAGAGTTAAGGTTATCCAGTAATATCTAAACGTGGCCAGTGGCAGAACTTACATCCATATTATAGAAGTGTGGTGGAGTCAAGTATAGGAGTCATGATGAAGGTTGCATGTTAGGGAGGCATATCTTAGATCTTCTGTTCATGGAGCCCTTTTTTTCTTTTTCTTTTTTCTTGAGGGTGCATTCTGTTCTTGGGGTTTATTGGTTTTTAAGGTCACATCTGACATCATAGGGTAATGTAAATAGACTAGACGAGAATATAAGGACTCGTTAGTGTAAATTAGCTTTATTAAGAGAGAAAGCAAATGCCAGGTAACTGCTGTGGCTTGTGACTTATCCATATCAGAATGTTGGAATTGTCTGTGTGTGCTGCTAAAAGTCTTTTGAGGCGGCACCCAGAGGGAAGCTGGGCAAGCGCACATTCGCACAGCTTAGAGGGAACATTGGACTATACCTGGGATTACTCTTCCATAGTATCAGGGCACCGGATATTCAGACAGGAGAATGCTTTTCAAACAATCTGCCTCGTTTCCAAGTGTTCAGAGTTTCTTTGGGCATAGACCTTCACACATTATATGGTAACTCGCTGCTGTACAAAAGCTGTTTCACTGAGCACTGTGTAATCCTACACAATGATATAAGGGTGGGATATGTTGCAAACAATCTTGTATGCACTGCAAATGAATTGGGTACATGCAGAGTCATGACATTCTAAAAATGCACATAATATGTTGAGGCATTAAATATGCATTGCTTGCAAAGTATTGTGGGTCTGCAAATATCCCAGTAAGTATATACGCAAATATCCCAGTAAGTATATACTGCTACAATCCCTCACTTTATACAGTGCTCCATTAACTAGTATTGGGGCTAGCAGAGGGAAAGGGTATGGGTAGAAGAGCCCAGGCCATCACTCCTTCTGGGTGATGAACAAAGCAGCAAATTTAAAAAACCAAGTCAGGCATTTCGGCAGTACACTGAAGGAAATGTGTTGCTTGTTTGCTAAAGGATAGGAAATTCAAGTACCTGTCTAGACAACACCATCTTTTTCTTTCTATGCTCAGTTGTTGAAGGCTTTTCAATATAACCATGTGTTCTGCGTGTGTCGTCTCTAGCATCCCCCGGCATTCTATTTAACTGATAACAAATAATTACAGAAGAGGGATCATAGTTACAGAAGAAGGCACTCAATGAATTGCATGTCCGATGAATTGATGCTATTAACTTAAAAGGCATATAAATGTGATTTTCTTCAGCAGGGCTCCATAATAAACCTCAGTAAGGCACTTATTTAATTTTATCTAGGTTGTGGTGCCGAAGGGTGGGCAAAACTATAGACTGCATTATGTGCCTTGTCATTTAACTTCCTATGTCAGGGATATAAGCAGGGCTCTAATCAGATTTTGCTCCCTACTTGGAGTCAAATGATTTTTCAGGCAGATATAAAGTAATTAGCTATGCCAATAGGGATACTTTCTGCTTATTAAAAGATATTCTTGCCTTTAAAATCCTGTTGAGATCTGGCATTAATATTATTAGGGTTCCTTCCTATGTCACTGTTCTACTGGTAACTAATTCGAAAGAATATCAGTAGAGCTTTATGGGTTGAAGCAACAGCATTTTCATTGTTTCTAGTTGCTGGGCACATTTACATTTCTTTAGGGAGTAAAAATGGATGGTGTATATGTCGCTTAGCTGTAAGGCTAGTTTTATCACTACCCACATGACAGCGTAATGTGGATAGTAAGCAGAGGCACAGGAATTTTTGATCATCATATTCTAAGGTGAAGTTATTCTGATGCAATTATCATCCTTACACACTATTAGAAGCATGTTATCCTGGCCCTTGAATTACTTCATTAAAGAGGCACTTTAACTCCTATCAGCATGTTTTTTGACACAATACTTTTAATTGCCATTAAGCCATTGGCGAATGTTGTATTGTGTCTGAATTTCTTGACAGCCACATCAGTTTATGACAAGAGATATTTGTGTTTTGTAGTACATGTTAGTGATTTGCCAGTGGCATAAAACGTTTGCAAGGTACTGTGGCAGATGTTGAAGTCTTGCACTGGTTGATGAGTTTTCTGTTTAATCAATATGAAATATATTTTAACCAAATGTGTTTGAAAAAAGTGTTAGATTTGTAAAGAATTGCAGTGACTGAGAAGAGGAAGTTCCTTTCCAAACTCTCTACTGCGACGGTAGTTTACTAAATACGCATGCTCACAAAGTGGCTTACCTCATTAGTCAGATGCACACATGGAAAAGAACGTGCGCACAACAGCAAACCAGTTCCGCACATAGAGAAAAATATTTAGAGGGAACATTGCTTGTGGCCTGCAGCCTGGTACTTCAATGAAGAACTCACATCTTTTTATTGGTGACAAACTGGTTGAGAAAGGTGGGATACATGGAGAGACATGCATCAGGGCGGTTGGACAGGAGCCTGACGAGAGATCCTTCCGATCAGGCGTCTGAGGAATGAGTGATGATGTCACACAGTGGTAGTGTGGTCACAGGACCGCTTAGCACGGAACGCTAGGGTGCGTGTGTTCGCAGCTCAGACGTTGGAGGAGGGGAGCCACAGGACATTTCAGGAAGCAGGTGTCAGAGTGGGCACTCTGTGATGTGGCAATGCAAGAGCGGGGTCATGTGAGGTGCCGCAGAGGAGCGTCGCCATTTCAGTGTTGCTGTCATAGGCAGCAAAGTTAATCACATGGCAAGGAGGAAGAGGTGGAGGCTGTGTGATTGTTTGCTGTTTATATTTGCTCAAGGTGCGAGGAAATATACAGAAATTTGCGATTTTTGGATCCTGATCTTTGGGTTTGGTTCGTGGACAGTAGGTGGTTTGTTTTTGGGCAAGAGGAATAGTTAGTCTTTTGCTATGTCGTGCGAGGCCAGTGTTTATAATGCAGTTTGTGTTTTGTGTTGAGGCCTCATTTGTGTTTAGCATTTGGGTTAATTTCTCCCAACGGGTGGAGGGGTATGTGTGGTTGTGATAATGATGTCGTGGACATGTTGTGGCTTCATTTACAAAGGAGTATGGGAGCCCCTCTACCGAGAATGAACATGGGTCGAATACCTTGTTCTATGGAATTTCTTCCACTAACGAGGTTCTACAACCACGTTTTAACCCACTGCACCCTTCACCAAGGAGAAATATCCATTTGCATATCAGTCTTTGTCCCACCCACAAGGGCAGTCCAGCACCAAAATGCTAAGCAAATCTCTGAACAAGAGTACCATTAGCAACCCCAGGCACGTGTTTCGGCCTAGTCGGGCCTCATCAGTGAGGTGAAGCTTAGCCTCTCTAGGACACAGTGAGCCAGGGGTCCATGTCTGGATTACTCTGGGTTACTTAGGGTACAGCCCCAAGTTTAATAAAGTTACAAAGGAGTGTGGGAGCTCCTCTACTGAGAACGAACATGGGCCAAATACCCTGTTCTATGGAAATTCTTCCACTCAGGAGGGTCTACAACCACGGTTTAGCTCACTGTACCCTTCACAGAGGAGAAATAACATATACAATAACTCACCTGTGGTCTCCAGCCTGATACTTCAGTGAAGAACCCACATCTTTTCATACCAGCATTCCTGTACGCTGGGTTTAGAGAGGAGGAGAGAGAAGAGCTGGAAAAAGGTTGAAGAAGAGAGCAAAGAGGAGAGAAAAGGAGGAGGTGGAAGGGTACGCTGGAACCGGAGGTGGTGGAGGAGCAGGTAAGCACCAGGGGATCACAGGGATCCATTGCCAGGGGGGCAAATCCAGGCTTTGATAGAGGGCTGATTGTGGATTGGCAACATGAGCTGGCAGGCACCAGGCTTAGTGATAGAAAAGGTAGTGAAGTGAATCATGGGTGCTATATCCCATTTTACCATTGAAGCAAGACAATAACACTAGATCCCTTTAATTTTGTCAACAGGTCAGGGGCACTATAACATCTAAAGTGGCATAGGGAACGAGGTGGTGTATCACCAGGGCTACCATTAACAGAAAATACAGGGTGGTGGTTCAGACTAAGGTGGCAAGAGAAGGCAGGCGCCTCTGCTAAAGCCCGAGTTCTCTAGAAATAGTACTCATGTAGAGGAGTAGGACATTTGACATGTATTTATTTATTTGGATTTATAAAGCGCCCAGTGCCCCGGAGTCATCGTGGCCCTGTTACAGAATGTTGACTTAGCAGGTTTTAGGGCAAAACATTAGAAAGCAATAGTACAAAAAACAGAGAACACAGAAGTAATGAACATTGTTTAAGGGCGTCCGAGGTTACAGAGGAACAGAGTTTGAGACAATATGTTCGGCGTTCTAGTTGAAAAGTTCAGTCTTTAGCATTTTTCTGAACACTGTGAGAGATTCTACGTTTCTTAAGCTGCACGGGAGGGTGTGCCAGGCTTTTGGGGCTAGAACTTCGAAGCTAGTGCCGCCAGCTTTGGCTCTGTTAAAAGCTGGGACTGAGAGTAGGTGAGAGTATTGGTCTCGTTTTGGTCTGTGGGCTGGAGCCTGGTGTATTCTTTCTGCTAGGTAGGCTGGGGCAGTCTGAGCGAGGCACCTGTGAATGATCGTGAGGGCCTTGAATGTTATGCGTTCTTTGATGGGGAGCCAGTGGGCATCTTTCCTCGCCTGGGAGATGTGATCTCTCTCTGGGATACTGAGGGCAGCTCTGAGGGCATTGTTTTGCGCAGTTTGAAGTCTGTTATTTGCGCAAGTGCCTAGAACTAGAATGTTGAAATAGTCTAACTTTGCACCAATGGTGGCTCTGGCAATGTTGAGGCAGTTATTTGGCGATAGGTGGGGTTTCACTGCATTTATGATTTTAGTAGTGAGTGCAGCCGATGACGAGATGGCGCTGACTTGCCTTTTCATTGAAAGGGTGGAGTCCAAGTAAACTCCTAGTGTTTTCACTGCAGCAGATGCTGTGATAACAGTGTTCTCAATACTGAATGAGCTGTATTTACGATCTAGTTTTTTTAGGGACTCTTTGGGGTCTACCAGTAGGATTTCTGTTTTTTCCCCGTTTAGACATAGGCCATTGGCTGCCATCCAGGACTGTGGGTTTTTAGGTCTTGTTCATAGTCACCTGTTATGGGGAGTAGGATTTGTGCATCGTCGGCATAGTTGGTAAAGGATATGCCGAATTCCTCAAGGTCGCTGAAAAGGGGAAGAGTGAATAGATTGTAAAGGGTGGGGGATGTGCAGGATCCTTGAGGGACCCCACACCCAATGGGGGATGGAGAGGCTGAGGCCTGGTCAGAGAAGACTCTCATAGCTCGGTGAGCAGTGACAGTGAGGTGTTTGCACAGGATCTTGTGGTCAACCAAGTCGACGGCCGCTGAGAGATCTAGAAGTAGGAGGATTGAGGATTTGCCTTTGTTCATGGCTTCTAGTAGTTGATTCTTAAGGTCGAGTAGGGCTGATTCCGTGACGTGACGAGGGCGGAAGCCAGACTGACTTTTACAAAGGATGTTGTGTGTTTCCAGATAGGACTGAATCTGTAGATATGCAGCCTTCTCCAGGATTTTCAGCAGGAATGGCACAGTGGTAATTGGACGGTAGTTGTTAGGGGAGTCAGGGTCAAGAGTGTTTTTTTTTTTAGAAGTGGCCGAACCCAGGCTTCCTTAAGGGCAAGTGGAACGTTGCTGGTAGCGAAGGAGGCATTGATGAAGGTGGTGACAAATGGGGCCAAGGCTGTCGCACAGTCTTTGGCTAAGTTGGCTGGGCATGTGTTGCCTTTACATATCAATGGTTTGATGCGTTTCATGATCCCTAGGACCTCAGGGGTTGTTACATCCCTGAATGCAAAGGGTTTGGGTGGGTTTGTGTCATGTTGATTGCTAGCGAATGGGAGGGTGATGGGGGTTTTCGATGTGGGTGAGGTGGCTTTAGGCAGATTGTCGAATTGAGTCTTAATCTTCTTTTGGGGGTTTTGATTTTATCTAACATGGCATGTTAGATGTTATTACACCATGTTTAATTTTTCTTGGTGGGTTGTGTAGCGAGGGGGATGGTTAGCTCGTTGTAGATGGCGAATAGTTCTTTGGATTGGGAGTTGGCTTTCTCAATTCTAGAGTTATATGTGGCAGCTTTGGCTCTGGAGATTGCCTTTTTATAGTCTTTGGTGATTGTAAGGTAGGTGTCTTTTGTGGGAGTGGAGGGGTTCCGTTGCCATGGTGTTAGTGCTGCTCGTTTAGTGGCTTGCGCGTCAAGGAGTTCCTGTGTGAACCACGAGTTTGTATGAAGTATCTTCTTAGCTTTTTTCTCTTCCAATGGGGCTACCGCGTCTAGTACCTCTTTGAGAGTGGCATTGTAAAGCTCTACTAGTTCTGTGGGGATTTTGGATGTGGGTTGAGCTAGTGCTGAGGATTCAATGAGAGGGAGGATTCTGTTCACGGTGAGTAGTTTTTTTGACCTTGCCATAGTAGCCATGGTGTTTTGAGGGTATGAAGAAGTGTAGTAAGTGGTGGTCAGTCCAAGGGCATGGAGTGTTTGAGCTGATTTCAATTGCGCAGTTGTGATCTGCTATCCAGTCTAGTATGCGACCTTTGGTGTGGGTCGGGTTGTTGACTAGTTGGGTAAATCCTAGATCTAGGAGCGTTTTAGCAAAGGCTTTACCTTTCTTGTCTTTGGGGTCTCTGAATCCTAAGTTAATGTCTCCTAGGAGAATGGCTCTTGAGTTGGTTTTGTGGTTGTCCCCTAGGATGTGGGTGACGTTAGATTGGAAGTTGAGAGTTGGGCCTGGTGGACGGTAGACTATGTGAAGTGTTATGGTGTCATTGGGTGAGGGAGATATTCTCGCTAATAGCATGTCTAAGTTGTCAGCTTCCGAAATTTTAAGTTGTCTGGCGTTGAGAGTTTCTTTTAGAATCAGGGTGACACCTCCTCCTTTACTGGAGGTTCTGTCTTGGTGCAGGATAATGTAGCCTGGTGGCAAGGCTTGGCAGACAGCTGGACCGGAGGCTTCATGTATCCAGGTCTCTGTGATGGCTAGTATGTCTAGATCCAGATCGGTGATGAGGTCATGGATCTCTGTGGCATGGGCTACTAATCCATGATGTGGACAGATGGGACGAGAATAGTTACCATTCTTGTCACTGTTGTTGATTGCTCCGCTTTACTGTTTTGCTAATAACAATGTTGACCAGTAAATGGAAAGCCAATATATGTCCTGAGGAAAGCGGGAAGTAAAGAGATACCGCTGAAATGGTTGACAATAGGTTCAGGTGTGATGACCCGAACCCCGTGTACCAGAAGACACGGTCTAGACATAACAGCATCTTTTTAAGAAAACAGCTCAATAGGAAACAAAGTTGTTTCTGGTTTTTAGAAACTCCTTGAACTTTGTGATCAAGGACCTAAGTGTTGTAATACACACAGACTCAAGGCAATGAGAATAAAGTTTATTATCGACCTTGAGTAAGTGTGCAACTTTTTAGTTGTCAGGAAAGCAGTGAGCAAGGATAGGGAAAGGTCCCTCTGATTGTCTGTCCCATTGATAGTCGTCACCAACAGCAATACTCTAGGGGAAGCACACACCCTGAAGATAGGAAAGACTAGATAATATAGGGACATTTAGCTAAATCTAGGGATTTAGACCACAGGTATAATCTTTTTTTAATAAATTGATCCTGTCCATATGGTGTTAAAAATTGTCATGCGAAGACAGGATAGGAAAGCCTCATACTCCAAGTCGTCTATATGTGACCACAAGGATGCCACACCTGTGGAACGGTTGTACCTGGAGATTGCAGCCTTGTGTACCTTGAAAAGACCTATTCAGGAAGAAGGTGGATGAGGCTTTGCAATCTATTAAAACAGACATGGAGAATGCATGCTCCCTGGGCACGCTACAGCAAAGGCGCCAGTCCTTTAGTTCTGAAAAAGGGCATTATGGTAGAACCTTGCCGGGCAACTGCTCCACATACCAATCTTTGTCTTCCTACAAGACACAGTACTCCTCAGAAGTCCCAATCCCACAGGGGATCTCAGCACTGCTGTGGCTCCTCCCAGTCTAGGGTCCAGTCCGGTAAGCAACCATGACCAGCCCAGGGCCCGGTCCTCACGCGTCAACATCCAGGTGGGAGGACAACGGTCAAGAATTGTCAAGGAATGGAAAAGCATCACATCCGACTAATGGGTGCTATGCCTTCTCCAGCACTGTCATTCGCTGGAGTTTGTACACTTTACACCGGACATTCCACCTACACACAGGCCAGAGAAGATGCAACACCTCCTGCTGCAAGAAGTGCGTGCACTGCTGGCAAAAGGGGCAGTGGAGAAGGTGCCCAAGGATGAATTGGACACAGGAGTCTACTACTGCTACTTCCTGGTAAGGAAAAAAGGCACTGCACAAGTGAAGGGGTTGGAGGCCCATATTAGATCTAAGGGTGCTCAACAAATTCCTAAAGGTACAAATGTTCCATATGTTGACGCTGCAACAGGCACTGTTCCAGCTGCAACAAGGGGATTTCTTGGCGGCCCTCGACCTTGAAGATGCTTACTTATTCTCACATCCTTATTCGCCGCTCGCACTGGCGTTACCTACGCTTCGTGGTAGCAGGAGTAAACTATCAATTCAAGGACCTTACCTTCGGCCTGCGTTCTGCTCCATGGGTCCTTACCAAGTCCCTTGCTTAAGTAGTGACAGACCTGGGGCATAGGGGCATCCACATATACCCATACCTAGACGACAGGTTGGTGAGAGCCCCCTCCTTCCCGCTGGCACAAGTCAACACTGCATCCACCATCCAGTGTCTGCAACAGCTAGGATTCGCCATAATCTTCCCAAAGCCACGCCTAGTTCCATCAAGGCAGACGCTCTACTTCGAAGCGAGACTCGACAGCCAAACCTGCACTGCCAGGAACCACAGACGAAAGGGTGGCAGCGCTTCTGGCAAATGTGCGCTGCCTCAGCAGTGCCCAGGTGACCCCGGTCCGCAATTACAAGTCTTTGCTCAGGATGATGTCATTGTGCATCCCTTTGATCACTCACTGCAGGCTGCGCATGCGGTCGGTGCAGGAATCCCTGGACGCCCAATGGATACAGGCGTCAGGATCCTGGGACGATTGCATCATTCTGATACAATCTTTCAGGCAGAGCCTCCACTGGTGGTCGGTGAGGCAATATCTGGGGAAGAGTGACACATTCGGGCGGACGGACCATCAGGCCACCATCACAGCGGATGCCTGGCTGGAGGGACTGTGGCACCCACTGTCAGGACCAACAAACGAGAGAGGCCTCTGGTTCGAAGAGGAAACTAGCTTGCACATCAACCTGCAGGAGTTGTGGGTGATTTTCTGAGCCTTGAAGTACTTCCTCCCCCTGCTAGCTGGGAAGGTCTACACCGACAATATGACATCAATGATTTAAGTCCACAAGCAAAGGGGATCCAGGTCCCCACAGCTATCTAAGGAAGCTCAGGGCCTCTGGCATTGGGCATTGCAGTGCCAAATGTTTCTGTTTCCCCTCCATCTGCCAGGGATTCAGAATACCCAGGTGGACTCCCTCAGCACAGGTTTGCGCTCTTACCATGAGTGGGAGCTGCACGAGGATCAACTTCACCTGCTGTTCCAGATGTGGGGCACACCGGAGAAAGACCTTTTTGCCACCTACGACAACAGTCAGTGCAAGAGCTTCACCAGCCGACTCTCCCAAACCCAGAGAGCTTGGGTGATGCCTTTGCTTTTCCATGAGAAGGAAGGCTGCTGTATGCATTTCCCCCGATCTTGCTGGTGCCTCGAGTCTTCTACATCTTCAGAATATCGGTGCAAACTGATATTGGTGGCCCCTTCGTGGCCGAGACTGTTTTGGTACTTCAACCTTCTCGCTCTCTCATCAGCTGCTCCTCTCAAGTTGGATCCACACCAGACTACCCTGTCCAGGAACCGAGGGGCAGTGCTGCACCACAACACAGCCTCTAGCAATCTGATGGCCTGGCGCCTGTGTTCTTAGAATTTGGATCCTTGTCCCTTCCACAATATTGCCAAGAGGACCTGCCGTGAGCAAGAGCTCTGTCCACTTTGAAGTGCTACAAGAGCAAGTGGAAATGCTTCCCGGTGTGGTGCAGGAGCCGTCAGTGTGGTGTCCGAGGCGATCTGGCCACAAGTCATTCTGCCTTATTTGTCATCTCTGGCTCGGTTAGGCTTGACGCATTCTTCAATCAAGGTATACCTGGCTGCAATCTCCAGGTACAATGGTTCCGCAGGTGTGCCATCCCTCTGGTCACACTGGCTAGTGAAGGAATTCTTACATGGGCTGTTCAGGTCTTTTCCACCTGTCTGTTGCCCAGCTCCAGCATGGGAACTGAATGTCTTGCTCTCAAAGCTCATGAAACCGCCTTTTGATCATTTGCACAAGGCATCCATCAAGCATCTTTCCTAGAAGACCGCCTTCCTAGTGGCCATAACATCGGACAGGCGAGTGGATGAAATCCAGGCATTTTCTTGCAAACCGCCTTATTTGACAGGACAAGGCTATCCTTCGTACTAACCCGAAATGTATGCCTAAGGTGCCATCCTCCTTCCATCTGAGTCAGCCAGTGATTTTGTCAGTGTTTTTCGACACACTGACATCTCCAGCTGTGCAAGCATTATATATGCTGGATGTGGTACGCGCCCTCAAGTACTATGCAGCGCGTACTAAGTTATTCCATTCTACGGATCAATTGTTTGTGTCGTTTGGACCTTCTGAACCAGGGAAAGTCCTATCGAAGTCTTCCATTTCAAGCTAGACCATGGCCTGCATTTCCTTCTCCTATTAACAGACCGGCAGGCTGCTTCCATGCAAGCCCTGGGCTCACTCTACCAGAGAGGTGGCTGCTACCACTGCCTTCCTCTCAGTGATCCCGCTGCCTGGCATCTGGCATACAGCCACCTGGGGATCGGTGCATACATTCACCAGGTTCTACTGTGTCGACAGAGATTCTGCAGAAGAGTATAGAGTTGGCCAGTCGATTCTGCTGAAACTTTTTGCGTGAGGTTAGTAAGTCTCCAGTGGTAAGTTGTGCTGGGAGCTTGCCTCCGCCCGTCTGTATTGTTTATTAATACTGCTTTGTAATCTATTCACAGCAAGTGAATCTATGAAAGATACAATGCTGGAGAGGGAATACGTTATTTACCTGTAACTCCGGTTCTTCAGCATTGCTATCTTTCATAGATTCACATGCGACCCTCCCACGTACCCCGCATGGCTCATCTTTTGGCTCTTACTGCCACTCATGTGCGCTTGCCACATCTGAAGATGGCGACAGGGCAGGAGTTAAGGGGAGTGTTCCTATTGGCTGTGGGCAGTATGACCCAAAATGACTGTACTAGAGCACAAATGTGACTGAAACATTTCAGTTTTAGTTTAAACTGCTCTGTTACTGAGGATTCCCAGCCTGACAGCAGGACATATTCACAGCATGTGAATCTATGAAAGATACCAATGCTGGAGAACCAGAGTTACAGTTAAGTAACGTATACCTTCTCTTGCTCAGAAAGCACTTCAGGCCCATGGTAGGTTTCCTAAATGTCCTTGCAATTATTTCGGTCTGCAAGTGGTTGACAGATGGTACCTGAGAGGGGAGAATTGTTTTGGTTGTAGTTTACTTCTCTGAGTCAAACTGATTTTAGTTCATGAAATGGGATGCATAAACATATACAATTATACAAAACTGTTTTCTCCTAATACAAATGATTTTATTTAATGAAAATGTAAAATACACAGTTGTAAATAGTATGTGTGAAAGAGTGTGAGGTGAAAAGAACACTTATAAAGATTCAGCTGAAATTGTACTTATCAAGAATAGAAATAGACTAATTCCATTTAGCATTTAGATGTTCCTCCAAAAGACCTTTCAAAGATATTTGTGCGGCACCGCCTAGATGTGTTGATTGGAAACACCTCGTATGTTTTTCAAATGGAAAAGAGTGAGGTAACAAATTAGTATGTTACACAGATTCACTTTAGAATCCGTGAATTTAAGCAAAAAGTCACACATGCCTGTTTGGTGTTATGTTATGTTAAACATATTTGTACAGGGCAACTATCACCAACAAGGGTATCATGGTGCTAAAACTGAAAAAGACTAGAAGTCAAAACATCCCAAGAGAAAAATAAAACTAGAACAAAGAAGTTTTCAACCGCCGACGGAAAGATAAATGATGCTCAACAGCAGGCAGGGACAAAGGAAGTTTATGCCACAACCGGGCAGCTGCAACAGATAGAGAACGGCCATCAAGTCTTGTCCGATAAAACCTGGGGACTTGGATGAAAAGTGCCTCAGAAGAGTAAAGTGAATGTCAAGGGGTATAATGGCAAAATTTAGTCTGCAGATATTCAGGGCCAACCTGATAAAAAAGCGCAGTGGACAATACAAAGTGTTTTCAATTCTACCCGTTTGTTGACAGGAAGCCCATGTAGATGACGGATTATGGGGGAAATATGACCATGTAGAGAGGTGAAAGGGGCGGCTCTTGCGGCTGATTTTTGTAATATCTGCAGTCGATGCAGCAGATATTCCAGTAGCGAAA
This sequence comes from Ambystoma mexicanum, assembly GCF_040938575.1. Taxonomy (NCBI): domain Eukaryota; kingdom Metazoa; phylum Chordata; class Amphibia; order Caudata; family Ambystomatidae; genus Ambystoma; species Ambystoma mexicanum. The sequence continues at coordinate 398,504,019 of NC_090933.1, forward strand.
GGTACAGCGAATAACATTAGTCCAGAATACCAGACATAGATGAAGAGACCACTGGTGCATAAAAACAATCCGGAGAAAAAGGTTGAACATTTTGCAAAGGATTGAGTTCAAACTTTTACTTTGGCAGACCTCATTAACTTAGGCCTCCATGGATAGGGAAGCAGAGATTTTAACACCAAGGTTTTTCACAATAGCATCTGGCGTTCGTAGCACCCCAGGAGAAGGGGTCCCCAAGGATGCCGCCCTGAAAGAACCAGCCAAAAAGACTTCAGTTTTGTCACCATTTAGACGCAACCAATTGTTGATCATCCATATATTGATTGCGTGCAAACTAGATTGGCACTCTGATGCAAAACATCGAGACACATGATGATCTGTGTGTAATTAGTGTAAAAATAACACTGAAACCCAAAAGATTGAATTAGCAAGGCCTGATTCTGAATATGGATGTTAAATAATAAAGAGGAAAGTGCCAAACCTTGGGGGTGGGGGTGACACCACAAGAGATAGAGGATGAGGCTGATAATAAGGGGGTAAAGAAAGAGACTGAGTGCGATCAGATAAAAAAGAGTGAAACCAAGCCAGGACTTTGCCAGAAATGCCTGCAGAGGATAGCCGAGCAAGAACAATGGAATGATCTATGGTGTCAATTGCAGCTGAGAGATCTAAAAGAATCAGTGCGCCGACATCACCTTGATCAGCTATCAGATCATCCACTGCAGCCACCAGTACAGACTCGGTACCCCGGCCGGGCCGAAATCCAGATTAAAAAGGGTTAAAAAACTGAGAATTTTCAAGAAAGGTACAGAGAAGCGGGGTAACCAGGGATTCCTTAAGTTTCATTAAAAGGGGTAAGAATGAAATTGGATTAATGTTTTCTGGATTAAGGGGGTCGAGAGAAGGTTTCTAAAGTAGTGAAATCACCAGTGAATGTTTAAGACTAGAGGGGATCAAACCCAAAGAATAAGAGTTGTTCACAGCAGCAGTGACAAAGGATGCAATATCAAGCATGACAACTTTGTGAACAGAGTGTGGAATGGCAAGTTGATTTCAATTTCTGTGTGTTAGGAAAGATTCTCTTTACTGCACCTTTCCTTCCATCTTTATGGAACCCCCTAAACATTTTGCTTTTATTTTTTAATCTGACCTGTACTTTTTGCAGTACAGTGAAGGCTTAAGCTTCACTGCCCTAGCCTTTGCTCATATGTTATGGGGAAACTGATATGTCCTTCAGGCAATCAGTACTGGGAAACAGTGTTTCCCTTAGTTGTGTTACTGTATTACTACTTTTGGTTACTTTTGTATCACTTGTGGTAACTTTTTACTATTGCACAAAGCAGCTTACACTGCAGTGCAATGGGGTGCAGTTTTGCCCTAGACTAACACTCAGAGGATTTTCGGTTACTCTAGATGATTTTAAAAGATGCGCTGGTGGCAGAAAATACTGGATGACGCGAAGGAAAACTCTTGGATCAGCCACCATACGCATAAATACTTCCAGAACTTTCATCCATGTATCGCAAATTTCTACACATTGCCTAAAATACATAAGAACCCACAAGAGCCACCGGGGAGACCCATAGTGGCAGGCATTAATAGCATCCTACAGCAAATTGGGAAATATATGAATTATTTTCTTCAACCGCTCATTCAATGCACCCCCACCTACATCAAAGACACCACTCATTTTTTACAACAACTAAGAGCAATAGCTTACAGATTCACAGACATACTATTCACCCTGGATGTGAAGAACCTATACACATCTATCCCGCATGATTTAGGACTCAATGCAGTGGAATGGTTGTTGCTACATACTGGAGAAATGGAAGCCAACAAGGAATTTCTGATTATTCTATTAGAATTTATTTCAAAGAACTCATACTTCAAATATCAAAAACAATACTACTTACAGATTGCTGGAACATCTATGGGTGCCACCATGGCACCCACATATGCCAATACCTTTATGTACAAGTTCAAGACAGATTACGTTCTCAGCCATCCTATATGGAAAGTCCATCTACGTCTTTGGATCCGATACATTGACAATATTTTTGGGATTTGGACCAACAGTGAAGAGAGTTTATTAACTTTTTTTGAAGATCTTAACAAATTTGACCCAAGAATCCAGTTTACCCACGAGTACTCTAAGGAAAGCATACATTTTTTGGATGTTGCAATCAAGTCAAAAGAAGGGGGATACCAAACTAACATCTATAGTAAACCCACCGATCGTAACAAATTGTTACATAGACTCAGCTTCCACCAACCAACAGGGTAATTCATAGAATTTCACACAAAAGTGGCACATGCAGCTGGCGCACAGTGTGCGCGTGCGAATGTCTGCGCCAGCCGCGTGCGCTAAAATCGATTGCCGTGCACAGCGTACTCATGGATTTTAGCCTCCAAAACCAGCCGTGGTGCAGAGTGGCGCAGCGACCCTGCAGCAGCGCCAGTTACGCCCCCAAGAACGCCCTCGCGCAAGGAAAAGCCATCAAAATTCCCAATTCAACGCAAAGGGCTGAGCTAAGCCTGGACCAGTTTACAGGCCTGCAAACAGCAAACGCCAAGCGGGGAACATGTATTACTGGGGTGCGCGTGAAGTTTCACACGCGAAAGGGCCTGTGCGAGTGGGGTACATGTATTACTGGGGTTTGCGGGAAGTTTCACACGCAATTTCAGCAGGGTACGTGTATTACGGGGTTCGCGGGAACTTTCACACGCGAAAGGGCCTGTGCGAGTGGGGTACGTGTATTATGGGGGTGCGCGGGAAGTTTCACACGCGATTGGCCTGGGTACGTGTATTTCAGGGGTGCGTGGGAAGTTTCACACGCGGTTGGGCTGGGTACGTGTATTTCAGGGGTGCGCGGGAAGTTTCACACGCGATTGGGCTTGGTATGTGTATTTCAGGGGTGCGCAGGAAGTTTCACACGCAATTGGCCTGGATACGTGTATTTTGGGGGTGCGCGGGAAGTTTCACACGCGATTGGGCTTGGTAATGTATTTCAGGGGTGCACGGGAAGTTTCACACGCGATTGGGCTGGGTATGTGTATTTCAGGGGTGTGCGGGAAGTTTCACACGCGATTGGGCTGGGTACATGTATTTCAGGGGTGCACGGGAAGTTTCACACGCGATTGGCCTGGGTACGTGTATTTCAGGTGTGCGCGGGAGGTTTCACACGCGATTGGGCTGGTTACGTGTATTTCAGGGGTGCGCAGGAAGTTTCACACGCGATTGGGCTTGGTACGTGTATTTCAGGGGTGCGCGGGAAGTTTCACACGCGATTGGCCTGGGTATGTGTATTTCAGGGGTGCGCAGGAAGTTTCGCACGCGATTGGGCTTGGTACGTGTATTTCAGGGGTGCGCGGGAAGTTTCACACGCGATTGGCCTGGGTACGTGTATTTCAGGGGTGCGCGGGAAGTTTCACCAAGATTGGCCTGGGTATGTGTATTTCAGGGGTGCGCGGGAAGTTTCACACGCAATTGGCCTGGGTACGTGTATTTCAGGGGTGCGCGGGAAGTTTCACACGCGATTGGAGTAGGGTACATGTATTACCGGGCTGCGCATGAAGTTTCACACGCGATTTTGCTGGCAGAGCGGGGAACGCATATTTCGGGGTGCACAGGGAGTCCTACACGTGAATTGGCAGTGTGGGTCCTCCCAGGTGTCCACTCTACCCCCTCCACGGCCCCTGCAGGCAGCCCACACCACAGAGGACTACCCTGCACCCCTGGTCATGTCCAGCAGGCAGCCCATCCACCATGGGCTTGCCCCCCAGCCAAGCCACATGTCACGTTGCAATATGATCACCAACTCATGTCTCCCAGCACCCCCACCCCCAGCAGTGCAGGGCACCTGCCAGCAGGCCCCCACAAATGTCCCCCAGCACCCCCACACCCCAGCAGTCAGGGGCACCTGCCAGCAGGCCCCCACACATGTCCCACACATGTCACCCTGCACCCCACCCCCCAGCAGTCAGGGGCACCTGCCAGCAGGCCCCCCCACATGTCCCCCTACACCCCCACCCCCCAGCAGTCAGGGGCACCTGCCAGCAGGCCCCCACTCATGTCCCACACATGTCCCCCTGCACCCCCACCCCCCAGCAGTCAGGGGCACCTGCCAGCAGGCCCCCACACATGTCCCCCAGCACCCCCACACCCCAGCAGTCAGGGGCACCTGCCAACAGGCCCCCACATATGTCCCCCTGCACCCCCACACCCCAGCAGTCAGGGGCACCTGCCAGCAGGCCCCCACTCATGTCCCCCTGCACCCCTACCCCCCAGCAGTCAGGGAAACCTGCCAGCAGGGCCCCACACATGTCCCCCAGCACCCCCACCCCCCAGCAGTCAGGGGCACCTGCCAGCAGGCCCCCACACATGTCCCACATGTCCCACACATGTCCCCCTGCACCCCCACCCCCCAGCAGTCGGGTACCTGCCAGCAGGCCCACACACATGTCCCCCTGCACTCCCACCCCCCAGCAGCCAGGGGCACCTGCCAGCAGGCCCCCACTCATGTCTCCCTGCGCCCCCACCCCCCAGCAGTCAGGGGCACCTGCCAGCAGGCCCCCACACATGTCCCCCAGGACCCCCACCCCCCAGCAGTCAGGGGCACACGTCCCACACATGTCCCCCTGCACCCCCACCCCAGCTGTTAGGGGCACCTGCCAGCAAGCCCCCACACATGTCCCCCTGCATCCCCACCCCCCGGCAGTCAGGGGCACCTGCCAGCAGGCCCCCACTCATGTCCCACACATATCCCCCTGCACCCCCACCCCCCAGCAGTCAGGGGCACCTGCCAGCAGGCCCCCACACATGTCCCCCTGCACCCCCACCCCCCAGCAGTCAGGGGCCCCTACCGGCAGGCCCCCACACATGTCCCACACATGTCCTGCTGCACCTCCACCCCCCAGCAGTCAGGGGCACCTGCCAGCAGGCCCCCACACATGTCCCCCTGCACCCCCACCCCCCAGCAGTCAGGGACACCTGCCAGCAGGGCCCCACACATGTCCCCCAGCACCCCCACCCCCCAGCAGTGCAGGTCACCTGCCAGCAGGCCCCGACTCTTGTCCCACTCATGTCCCCCAGCACCCCCACCCCCCAGCAGTCAGGGGCACCTGCCAGCAGGCCCCCACACATGTCCCCCAGCACCCCCACCCCCCAGCAGTCAGGGGCACCTGCCAGCAGGCCCCCACACATGTCCCACCCATGTCCCCCTGCACCCCACCCCCCAGCAGTCAGGGGCACCTCCCAGCAGGCCCCCACACATGTCCCCCAGCACCCCCACCCCCGAGCAGTCAGGGGCACCTGCCAGCAGGCCCCCACACATGTCCCACACATTTCCCCCTGCACCCCACCCCCCAGCAGTCAGGGGCACCTGCCAGCAGGCCCCCACACATGTCCCCTGCACCCCCACCCCCCAGCAGTCAGGGGCACCTGCCAGCAGGCCCCCACACATGTCCCCCTGCACCCCCACCCCCAGCAGTCAGGGGAACCTGCCAGCAGGCCCCCACTCATGTCCCACACATGTCCCTCTGCACCCCCACCCCTCAGCAGTCAGGGGCACCTGCCAGCAGGCCCCCACACATGTCCCCCAGCACCCCCAGCAGTCAGGGGCACGTGCCAGTAGGCCACCACTCATGTCCCACACATGTCCCCCTGCACCCTCACCCCCCAGCAGTCAGGGGCACCTGCCAGCAGGCCCCCACACATGTCCCCCTGCACCCCCAGCAGTCAGGGGCACCTGCCAGAAGGCCCCCACACATGTCCCCCAGCACCCCCACCCCCCAGCAGTGCAGGTGTCAGGGCTGGGGCAATTGGCAGTGTTTTGGGGGTTTTGGGAGGAGGTAAGAGGGCCCTGGGGAGTCCCATCACCTTGTCCAAGCGTGTTCTCCTTCCGTTTTGCAGGACAAAGGCCTTTTCGGGAAGGAGAACCGCCCAGAGACTACATTACCCAGCAGGCCGAGCACATCACGGGCCTGCTGGGAGGAAAAGGATCACACGCGCGCTAATGCGCATGCGCGAGCCGCGCCCAGGGAGCAGCGCTCGCAATCCTGACCATCGGCGAGAGGACGTGTTTGCCTCGAGCTCCTGCAGGCACGCCTACGCGGGGCACCGCCCGCCAGCTCTACCCCCGGCCCCGCGTACATGAAAGAGCTAAGTACACGTCTTTTACTTAGACAGCTGATTTCTCCCGTGGGGAGTGAACGTGTTGCACGCTGAGGAATTATACTGTTGACGTTTTCGGCAGCACGACATTATTGCATGCAAAGCATGATAACCCAGAGATGGAATTAGCTTGGCGGTGAAGCAACCGCACCTTTAACAGATCTTTGACCCTTTAGGGAACGTTCCGTTGGAACGGAAATTTCGCACGCACGTGCACTGACTTTGTTTTGCTATTTTCAGCTCATTTGTTTGATCGGATCGGTGAGACATATCACGCCCATCAACCCGAAAAGGCCGAAGGACCTAGAACTCCACAGAACACTGAGCTAAGTGCTTTAGCACCTCGTGTGCATGTTATTGTTTGTTGCTACTTTTGCACAGGGTGAGGTGGGGAACACGTAATCAGCATATTGGTGGGGAGTTACCACGATATGATGTGAGGTTTGCAGGGTTTGCCTTCATGAAGTAATGAGGGCGTAGTTTATGTTTGAGAAGGCAGTGTGAAAATCAGTTAACACTAGAGAATACTGATCTAGGTGTAAGTTGGTTAGAGGCTCCAATACAAAGGCCTCCAAGGAGAAGTTCTGTGAGAGTGATGTTAGTGAGAAAGTGTGTGAGCGAAGTCAACGCCTACAACCAGCAGCAAGAGGAGCCTTGGAGCCGAGGAGCATGTTTCCCTGAAACCCCCTTTTCCCATCCATTGTGATTCCCTAAACCTCTCTCCGGTGATCCTGAACTCCCCCTACCCATCCATTCAACGAACCCTAACCCTCTTTCCCCAGAGGGTTGCGGTGGCCTGCGGTTTTCATTTCCCAGGTGCCAAGACCCAATGGGGAGGGAGGAGTTTGTGCTGCCTCTGCGCCTGTCAAGAGGAGTGAGGATCTGGCAGAATTGCGAGCCCACGTATTCTTTCGGCGCCTAGGCAGCACAATCATGGCAGACGTAGTAGCCCTTCTCCAGGACCTCAAGGCTGAATTGGCAGCAACCAGGCAGGACTATCAGAACTTAGCAGGTCAAGTCCATACCCTGACTATCCAGACTCAGGCCAAAGCAACGCCCTTGCCCAGACAACCCCCGCCAGTGCCAGTACAAGTGCATGTAGCCACGGAACCATCCCTGCCCCTTGCTGCACCCGAAAGATACCATGGGGACCCACAGCATTTTAGCCAGTTTATCATGCAGTGTCAGTTGCACTTTTTGACCAAGCCAGGAATTTTTAGACCCGCACAAGCCCGCACAGCATTCGTAATATCCTATCTCACGGGGGATGCAGCTTCTTGGGCTACACCACTGGTTCGCAAGGACGATGCCTTATTGTACAACTGGGATACCTTCGTAGATGAGTTCGGTAAAATATTCAACCGTAGGGCTGCAACATTGATTAAAGATCGAGAATTGCTGACACTGAGGCAAGGAAGCAGAGACCTGGTTTCGTATGTCACAGCTTTCAATCGATTGGCTGTGGAAACTGATTGGCCCAAGGAAAAGAGAATGGCCCTGTTCTATCAGGGTCTAAGGGAGGACCTGAAGGATTTAATTGCACAAGTAGACCCCCAACCAGAAGACTGTTCCACCATGATTGATCTGGCATTACGATTAGATCAGAGACAAAGTGAACGTCGCCAAGACCGTCGTAAATGGGATAGTAAGCCTATGGTTCGGCTAGACCAACAGAAAAACTCCAAGTTATCCGAGAAGGGAACCGAGGAACCAATGCAGATTGGAACCATACGAGGCCCCTTAACCAAGGAGGAGAAAGAGAGAAGAAGGAGAGAAAAGTTATGTCTTTACTGCAGAAAGTCGTGCCACTTCGTCCGAGAATGCACCAATAAACCATCCACCAAAGGAACCCAGTTGGGAAACGCCCCAGCTCGTCCGTGAGGGGGGTAAGGGCGAGCAAATCTGAAGATACCCCAAAGATGCTAGCAAATGTTCATCACACTCCGTCAGCTCACATTATGCTGGCTGGCCATCTGGAAGTACAAGGAAGGCGCATACCAGTGTCACTAATGGTCGACTCAGGGGCCACTGGTAATTTTGTAGACGATCAAGTAGCTAAAAGACTAGGACTTTCATTGGTGACTAAAGAACAGCCAGAACAAGTGAAATCAGTGGATGGATCACCGTTGGTTTCAGGCCCGATCACTCAGCATACACAGCCCATGCAATTGAAGTGTGGGAAGGGAAATCAAGAAAGTATTGAGTTTGATGTGATTTCTGCACCACAATTTGGATTCATTTTGGGCCTAACTTGGCTAAGACTCCACAATCCAGCCGTGGATTGGGCCGCAGGAACTCTGCAGTTCTCGTCAATGCATTGCCAGGCTAATTGTAGTGTGGGGAAGTGTTGTCCCCACTACGTAGGTGGCAGTACAGAAGTGGTTTTACCTGAAGAGTATGAGGAGTATCGAATATACGCACTCACAGAAGCCGAGAATGAACACCTGAAGGAATACATCGAAACCAGTTTAGCAAACGGCTTCATACGACATTCTACGTCCCCGGTATCCTCCCCTTTGTTTTTCATACCAAAAAAAACGGGAGACCTGAGGACGTGCATTGATTATAGAGCGATAAATCGCATTACCATCAAAAACCGTTACCCGTTGCCCTTAATCCCAGTGTTGTTAGACCAAGTACGAGGATCCACCGTATACACGAAGTTAGATCTGCGAGGCGCGTATCATCTGGTGCGCGTCAGAGAGGGCAACGAATGGAAAACGGCCTTTCGGACCAAGTTTGGTCTGTACGAATATCAGGTCATGCCCTTCGGGCTGTGTAACGCCCCAGCAGCATTCCAGCACTTTTTAGACGAGGTGTTACGTGGTTACTTAGATGTCTTTGCCATCGTATACATCGATGACATCTTAATCTATTCTCGTAATGCTGCTGAACATCAGGGCCATGTGAAGGCTGTTTTACAGAGGTTACGGGAACATAAATTGTATGCCAAGCTTGAGAAGTGCCAATTTCATCAAACCACAGTTGAATTCCTAGGATTTATCCTGTCACCTCAAGGCATCACAATGGATCAAAAGAAAGTGCAGGCCATTGCCAACTGGCCCTCTCCGAGTTCAGTGAAGAACATTCAAACGGTGTTGGGATTTGCCAATTTCTACTGCCGGTTTATTGACGGTTTTGCCAAGAAGGTCCAACCCATTACACAACTACTATGAAAAGGAGTTCTTTTTCAATGGAACGAAAAGGCTGAAGCAAGTTTTCGCACTTTGAAAGAAGCGTTCGTGACAGCACCAGTGTTGCAGCATCCGGACCCTGCTAAGCCTTACGTCATAGAGACCGATGCATCTAGTTATGCGGTGGGTGCTATTCTGTCGCAGCGTGACAACAATGGGCAGTTACACCCAGTCGCTTACTATTCGCGAACATTGTTACCGGCAGAACAAAATTATGTTATTGCAGACAAGGAATTGTTGGCTATTAAGGTGGCCTTCGATGAGTGGCGTCATCACCTCATGGGAGCCCATCATCCCATTACCATCTATACCGACCATCGTAATTTACAATTCTTGAAATCCGCCAGGGCGCTTAGTCCGAGACAACTCAGGTGGGCCATGCAGTTCTCAGAATACGACTTTGTCGTCACATATCGACCTGGAGTAGAAAATCGAAAAGCAGATATACTCTCTAGGTATCCGGAGGCAAATTCGGCTCTATCAAAGACCATAGATGAACCCAAACCAATGGTGGACCCGGCACGAATAATTGGAAGTGTGGTGGTAGACGCCATATTTGAAAAAATCCAAAAAGCCATGTCAGCGCAAGATCTGGTGCAATGGGCTAGCAGGAGTCAAGAGCAAACTATCAAGGAAGGGTTACCATTTTACAAATCAGCGCTATACTTACCTACTATACCGCTTCGACAACAAGCCATCAGGTGGTGCCACGACTCCCCTTTCGTGGGTCACCCTGGAACACTGAAAACCAAGGAGCTAATCATGCGTCATTTTTGGTGGCCTAGTGTACAAAAAGATGTGAAGCAATATATCTCAAACTGTGAAACCTGTTTAAGGAACAAAACTGAGCACAGAAAACCTGCAGGTCTGTTGCAACCCCTTCCAACTCCTCCGGCACCATGGCACGCGGTATCATTGGACTTAATTGTCGAACTACCACCAAGTCAGGGGTTTTCAGCTATATTGGTAGTTGTGGACTACTTAACTAAAATGGCTCATTTTGTACCGTGCAAAGGCACACCAACAGCCAGCATGCTAGCAAACTTGTTTTTACAGAACGTGGTACGGCTTCATGGAATACCGTATGGGATAGTTTCAGATCGAGGACCTCAATTTACTTCGCGATTCTGGCAGGCTTTTTGCAAAACAGCAGGGATTGAGATTCGGTTGTCCACCAGTTACCATCCTGCAACAGATGGTCAAACCGAGAGACTTAATCAGACCTTGGAACAATATTTGCGTTGTCTGACTCAAGAAAAAGAACACGAATGGGCAGAAGTGATTTGGCTGGCCGAACTGGCTTACAACAACGCCGTACATGCATCAACTAAGGTCACCCCATTTTATTGTGCTTATGGCTATCACCCACGATTCCAGCCTGTGGCACATGAACCAGTGCCCGAAGTCCCGGCAGTCAGGGAGAGACAGAAACATTTGGAGAGCATCTGGCGAGCTGCGCAATACAGTCTAAATCTCGCTAAAGCAACTTACAAACACCATGCTGACAAGAAGAGGAGACCAAGTCCTCCATACCAGGTGGGGGATCAAGTGTGGCTTTCGACACGAAATCTTCAGCTACAGGGCTCCCGCAAATTTAGCCCTCGTTTCATTGGCCCATTTCCAATTAAAGCTCTGGTTGGTCCTGTAGCAGCAAAGTTAATCTTACCCCCATCCATGAAAATACACCCGGTGTTTCACATCTCATTACTCAAACCAGCCCCAGTTTCCATAACATCCAAGAAACCCCCACCGGTCTTGAAAGATGGCATCCTGGAATATGAAGTCCACAAAATCCTAGACTCACGCCGTAAACAGGGATCACTATGGTATTTGGTGGACTGGAAGGGGTATGGCCCAGAAGACCGCTCATGGGAGCCAGCATGTAATATTCATGCTCCTCGGCTCCTCCGCCAATTCCATGTGTTACATCCCACTAAACCAGGACCTGCTGGAGGGAGGGGGAGTACTGTCAGGGCTGGGGCAATTGGCAGTGTTTTGGGGGTTTTGGGAGGAGGTAAGGGGGCCCTGGGGAGTCCCATCACCTTGTCCAGGCGTGTTCTCCTTCTGTTTTGCAGGACAAAGGCCTTTTCGGGAAGGAGAACCACCCAGAGACTACATTACCCAGCAGGCCGAGCACATCACGGGCCTGCTGGGAGGAAAAGGATCACACGCGCGCTAATGCGCATGCGCGAGCCGCGCCCAGGGAGCAGCGCTCGCAATCCTGACCATCGGCGAGAGAGGACGTGTTTGCCTCGAGCTCCTGCAGGCACGCCTACGCGGGGCACCGCCCGCCAGCTCTACCCCCGGCCCCGCGTACATGAAAGAGCTAAGTACACGTCTTTTACTTAGACAGCTGATTTCTCCCGTGGGGAGTGAACGTGTTGCACGCTGAGGAATTATACTGTTGACGTTTTCGGCAGCACGACATTATTGCATGCAAAGCATGATAACCCAGAGTTGGAATTAGCTTGGCGGTGAAGCAACCGCACCTTTAACAGATCTTTGACCCTTTAGGGAACGTTCCGTTGGAACGGCAATTTCGCACGCACGTGCACTGACTTTGTTTTGCTATTTTCAGCTCATTTGTTTGATCGGATCGGTGAGACATATCACGCCCATCAACCCGAAAAGGCCGAAGGACCTAGAACTCCACAGAACACTGAGCTAAGTGCTTTAGCACCTCGTGTGCATGTTATTGTTTGTTGCTACTTTTGCACAGGGTGAGGTGGGGAACACGTAATCAGCATATTGGTGGGGAGTTACCACGATATGATGTGAGGTTTGCAGGGTTTGCCTTCATGAAGTAATGAGGGCGTAGTTTATGTTTGAGAAGGCAGTGTGAAAATCAGTTAACACTAGAGAATACTGATCTAGGTGTAAGTTGGTTAGAGGCTCCAATACAAAGGCCTCCAAGGAGAAGTTCTGTGAGAGTGATGTTAGTGAGAAAGTGTGTGAGCGAAGTCAACGCCTACAACCAGCAGCAAGAGGAGCCTTGGAGCCGAGGAGCATGTTTCCCTGAAACCCCCTTTTCCCATCCATTGTGTTTCCCTAAACCTCTCTCCGGTGATCCTGAACTCCCCCTACCCATCCATTCAACGAACCCTAACCCTCTTTCCCCAGAGGGTTGCGGTGGCCTGCGGTTTTCATTTCCCAGGACCAAAACCCAATGGGGAGGGAGGAGTTTGTGCTGCCTCTGCGCCTGTCAAGAGGAGTGAGGATCTGACAGCAGGGCACCTGCCAGTAGGCCCCCACTCATGTCCCACTCATGTCCCCCAGCACCCCCACCCCCAGCAGTCAGGGGCACCTGCCAGCAGGCCCCCACACATGTCCCCCAGCACCCCCACCCCCCAGCAGTCTGGGGCACCTGCCAGAAGGCCCCCACACATGTCCCACGGCTCACTTGTTGATGGGCCAGGGCATCATCGAACTCCTGTTCAATGTCTTGGAGGCGGGCCTGTTCTCTGGCCCCGAGGTCTCGCAGGGATAACGCCACGTCCACCTCCAACTCCCTGCGAATTCCCTCGAGGCACTCAGCCCGCCTCAGCGCCCTGAGCATTGAGTTCTCCACCCTGACCATCGTGAGCTGTGCCTCCTCCGCCTGCCACCGCTCCGCACCTATCTGCTGGCCCAACCGCTGCCACACGGAAGACACTCCCATTCCAGGGTCCTCCTGCCCTCCGGCCGATGCCTGCCCCTCTGATGTAGATTGCCCCGAGCCATGATGCCTCCCACTTTGAGCCTACCGCTGCCTCCGACGCAACTGCCTCTGCCAGCACAACGGCATCCAGGCTGATGGAATCCACCGACACCGTCGTGCACGTGCCCTGCTCGATGATGCCGGCACATCCTCCATCTGCTGGGGTCCAGTTGCTGTGGTATCCACCCCTGCTGGACCTCCGACTCCCAACTGTGGCAGGAATGGGATCCCCACCGAGCTGGCTGCGTCAAGGCAGGTCCACAGGGGGCCCTGGTGGCATCTGGGGAGGAAGACGGCATGGAGAATGACTGGCACATAGTCTACACAGAGGAGGACAGGGCCGCCAGAGTGGCCGACACATGTACAAAACCCCCGACCATGGACACTCCCAACTGGGCCACGTTGGCACGCTGCTCTTCGTGATGACGTGCGTGCTCTCCCCGGGAAGCACGCACGTCATCACGAATGTCACGCGTGCGCAACGCGACACCAATCAGGACCTTCTCGATACGGACAGGGGTCCCCTCGTCCGCAGGTAGAGGAGTGTCAGATGACATGGACATCCCCCCTACCTGCGGACAGGCCTGGGATGGGGCATCCCTGCTGGTGCATGGTGGTGCGGTCACAGGGTCAGGGATAGTGACATGCACAGGCCCCTCCGCGGTGACTTGTGCTGCCTCCTGCCCCTGGCCCTGGACTGCACCACTTGCACCAGTGGTACCACCCCCACCAGGCCCCATGTGTGGCTCAGTAGCGGCCTCCTCCTCCTCTGTGGAAATCACCAACCTGGATGGCTCCACACCGTCTTCCGCCATAGCAAGCCCCTGTGGGGGCTCACCCACCCCTTCCGCTGCAGCCGTAGTGGCAGACGCAGCACCAGTCCCATCACTCCCAGACAATGGTATATTCTGGGAGGGTGACTGGGCCTTGCGTCGCCGGCCGGTGGGGGCATCCCCACCGCTTTGCTCCACAGCGCCGTCTCCGCCCTCTTCATCACTTGCCACTGTGTAGAGGGAGACTTAGAACACAAGCATCAGGGTACTGTACAATGGTCCCCTAGACAGGAAGCAATAGCGGATGAGTGGCACTGTCAAACATCACTTCCATCATGTCCATCCACAACACATGGGTCAGTGCAGGCAAAACAGATGCAGTAACAGGCATGCCGCATGCTATGAACATTAGCATACGTGTCCAAGGGACTCTTGAAACATACAATGCTGGTTTGAAACTCACATGCATCATGGGTCATGCCTATCACATGCACACACTTCACCCTAGTTTCATCCATCTGGCCTCGTACACCCCAGACACAGTGGATACAAGGATGAGTAGGCTGCATCAGTGAATCTGAACATTGTCACAGACATGTGTCATGCATCCATGGCATTTCCAAGTCACAGACACGCAAGTCAGACATACAGACATGGGCACCATACATGTCCATGACAGCAGCACCCATCTCTCACACCCCATCCATGTCCAATAACAGAGACAGGCATGCATTAATGTGTGCATTCCCCATGCTGCTCCGCATGTTGCATTGTAACACATGCATCAACCATGTGGTTCACACATTACTGGTCTCACATGCATGACCATGATGTCCCTGCACACACACATATGTACATGGCCTATGTCACACATACAGGCAAGTATCAGACAACCAGCACCCTGCAACATGCCCTGTCTCACACAGCAATGCTTGGCCACTTACTGCTCAACTCCGGACGGGTCTGCCTCCAAAGCATCTGGGCGTGGAGCGCTGGGCCTACGCGTTCCAGGACCCTCATCTGGATGGTACTCATGCTGCCCCGGCCCCCCTCCACGAGGCGCCGGGCCTTGTTGAGGATCCTGGACCTCAAGTCCTCCCAGCGCTTCTTGACATGTTGGTAGTTGCGGGTTGCCACCCCCTCCGCGTTGATGGCAACCACTGCGTCATCCCAGATCCTCTCCCGTCCTTCCTTGTTGGCGCGTCTTGTTCCGAAGAGGGCGTCATAATGCCCCAGGACATGCTCCACCAGGACACCAACTTCGGTGGCAGTGAAGCTGGCGGCCCTCTGCCTCTCTGACTGGGGGTTTCCAGTGGTGCCAGATGGAGATGTGCCCGACATGGCAACCCCAGAGGCAGGAGTGGGTGGGCAACTGGGTCCTGGGGCTGGGCTGTGGAGCGATGGAATCCCAGTCGGGAGTCTTCTGTTCCAGCAGGGGTGGACACAGCAACTGGACCCCTGCAGATGGCTGACGTGCAGGCACCAAATAGCAGGGCACGTGGGCAGCAGGCAGGCAGGCAGCAGCAAATGGCTGGTGGGAGCGTGCTTGGGGCTCTTGGGGGCAGGAAAATGGCCTTCAGGGCCGGAGCGTGGTCTTCCGTGTGTGTACGCGTGGCCAGCTTGATACGGAGTGATTTGGCATGTGAAAATCTTGCACGTCAGCGTGTAATTTGAGGAAAGGCCCTTAGCGCGTAAGCGCGTCAGCACACGTACGTGATATCATTGGACCAAATGCCCTTAGCGCGTAAGCACGTCTGTGACGTATTGTGCATGGGCGTTGTTCCTTTCACGTGTAAAACTTGCTGCGAACCCCGTAATACACATACCCTGATGAAATTGCGGGTGAAGTTCACGCGAACCCCGTAATACAAGTACCCTGCTGAAATCGCGGGTGAAACTTCATGCGAACCCCGTAATACATGTACCCTGCTGAAATCGCGGGTGAAACTTCACATGAAGCCCAGGAATACACGTACCCTGCTGAAATCGCGGGTGAAACTTCACGCTGTACCCCAGAACTACATGTACCCCGCTCACTCGCACAGGGCCAATATTTCTGGGGTTCGCGTGAAGTTTCACACGCGATAGGCCCTGTGCAAGTGGGGTACGTGTATTACCGGGGTTCGCGTGAAGTTTCACACGCGATAAGCCCTGTGCGAGTGGGGTACGTGTATTACTGGGGTTCACGAGAAGTTTCACACGCGATTTTGCTGTCAGAGCTGGGTACGTGAATTTCGGGGGTGCGCGGGGAGTCCTACACATGAATTGGCAGTGTGGGTCCTCCCAGGTGTTACCTCTACACCCTCCACGGCCCCTGCAGGCAGACCACACCACAGGGGACTACCCCGCACCCCTGGTCATGTCCCGCAGGCAGCCCATCCACCATGGGCATGCACCCCAGCCAAGCCACCTGTCCGCTTGCACCACTGATCACCAACTCATGTCCCATTGCACCCCCACCCCCCAGCTGTGCGGGGCACCTGCCAGCAGGCCCCAACTCATGTCCCCCTGCACCCCCACCCCCCAGCTGTGCGGGGCACCTGCCAGCAGGCCCCCACTCATGTCCCACTCATGTCCCCCTGCACCCCCACCCCCCAGCAGTGCGGGGCACCTGCCAGCAGGCCCCCACTCATGTCCCACTCATGTCCCCCTGTACCCCCACCCCCCAGCAGTGCGGGGCACCTGCCAGCAGGCCCCCACTCATGTCCCACTCATGTCCCCCTGCACCCCTACCCCCCAGCAGTGCGGGGCACCTGCCAGCAGGCCCCCACTCATGTCCCACTCATGTCCCCCTGCACCCCCAGCCCCCAGCAGTGTGGGGCACCTGCCAGCAGGCCCCCACTCATGTCCCCCACAACATGTCATGACGATCCACAATCATGGGCCTAATGGCCACCCAAATCCCACCCCACGCCACCCCAGTCGAAAAACACAACCAAGTATTACATACACCCCACATTGAAATCCCCATCACATGAAACATCCCAAATGGCAAGTATGCACATCAATACATGTCCATCACACACACACAATGGGTGCAAGTGAATGAGAAAACATGCATCGTGACATGCAGGAAACCAAGGAAAGCATACCACACAATGAAGTATCAAATAAAAATGTATTACACACAAAAGCAAGGGAATGAAATTAAATCACACAATAATGTACATAATAAATAAAAAGCTGCATGTCCAAAATATGAAAAAGAAGATGTGTAAAACCAGAATAAAAATCAATCCAAAAGAAAATGGGTACAAAGAGTCTGCCCGTCAAATCAAATCCAAAGTGAAAAAAAAGAAAAATCCATTGATCCATGGTTAAAAAAAAGGCAAATGAAGTGAAATCCATTGTGGAACTATATACAAAGTACAAATCCAGGGTCCATGAGCCCAACCATTGAAAGGAAACCTACAAAAACCCTACATAATGAACAACTATATACAAAAAGGTGGGGCATTGTCCAAGCGCCCCAAATGAAAAGAAAAACAAAAGGAAACCTAACACTATATAACTATTTACAATGGCAGCGGGCTAGTCCAACGGCTCACTTTCTGATTTCCCGGGCCAGGGCATCATCGAACTCCTGCTCGATGTCCCAGAGGCGGTCCTCTTCCATGGCCCCGAGGGTTCGCAGGGACGATGACATCTGGACCTCCAGGTCCCTGCGAATGGCCTTGAGGCACTCGGCCCGCCTCAGGGCCCTATGCATGGAGTTCTCCGCCCTGACCATCGTGAGCCGTGCCGCTTCCGCCCGCTGCCGCTCCGAATCTATAGCATGGCCCAACCGCTGCCACACGGAAGACACTTCCCGTCCTGGGTCCTCCTGCCCTGTGGCCGATGCCTGCCCCTCCGATGTTGAAGGCCCCGAGCCATCATGGCTCCCACCTTGTTGCTGCTGCTACTGTGCCTCTGCCTGTGCCCTGGCTCCTGCTGCCTGCACATCCTCCTCCGGCTGGGGTGCAGTTGTTGAGGTGGCCACCCCTGCTGGACGTTCGAATCCCGCCTGTGGCAGGGATGTGTCCTCCACCAGCCTGGCCGCAGGGCCAGAGGCAGCTCCACAGGGCACCCAGGTGACACATGGGTGGGAAGATGGCACGGAGGACGACTGGCGCATAGGGGGTTCAGTTAAGGAGGGGGTCGGAACAAGGTCCAGAAAACGGAGGAATCCGGCCCTAGTGAGTTGTCCAGTGGGTGAACGCGGTCAACGAGCCATGCGAGAAGACGTGCAGTCTCCTCATGAAAAGACTGCAGGTCAGCTCGCATGACACGTTGACGCAACGCCACCCCACCCAGGACAGGCTCAACCCGGTGCCGGCTAGCCACATCCGCCGGGAGAGGAAGGCCAGTTGGTGTAAGCCGATCCCCTCCCTGAGAACGGGTCTGGACGTAGGCATCCCTGCTGGTGCGGGATGATGCAGTGACAGGATCGGGGACAGGATTACACACAGGCACCTCTGCGGCGGCCTGTGCTGCCTCCTGTCCCTGCCCCTGCACTGCACCACTAGCACCAGTGGAATCCCCACCTCCAGACCCGGTCTCTGTCCCTTGCATGGCCTCCTCCTCCACCAAACCCCCCACCAACCTGGATGACTCCATGCCATCTTCCTCCGTCGGACCCTGTGGGGTCTCAGCTGCCCCTTCTGCTGCTGAGGAGTCCAACTCCGACCTCCGCCTCTTGGACCTACCCTCGGCAGCTGCAGCCTGGGACACGGCACCGGACTCCTCACTCCCCGACGAGATCACAACCTGGGAGGGGAGCCGGGCCTTGCGTCTCCGGCTGGCGGTGCGATCCCTGCCGCTGGGCTCCACAGCACCCTCTATGCCCTCTTCATCAGTTGATGCTGCAGACAGGGAGAGATAGGAGACAGGCATCAGGGCACTGTACAATGGACTGATACACACATGACAGTTCCACATGAGTGGCAGTGTCAAACTTCAGACATGGCATCACAATCCCCAACACACATGTCATTTGAAATCACACACATGAGCTATTCCACAGCCATATCACAACGGCCAGCACCATCCATACACATACAACAGCATGAGCAGCCAAAGATGAGCCAGACATCACATGAAACACAGGGAGTGCACTAGACATGCACACACGCCACCACACTTACATGCATGTGTACACCTCAACCAACTGTTGCAGTGATGAGATCGGCATCCATGTCACATCTGGCAATCAGCCTTCTACATATCAGTGTCACATGCATCCATGTTGCATCACTGTTGCAGCCTTGTCAAATACACACACATGCACATGTACACGGTGCAGATACATGCAGCTGGAACCAACATCCATGTGTGACGCCACTACCATGCCAACTTACATACACAGTCATTCAAACATGTGTGCTCACACATATGCATTTGGCCTGCATGCTTACCCACACATACACCATCCATGTGTCTCACACATGAGAGGACTCACATGTGTTAGCCTCACGGCCCTATACATATACATATACATCCATACATGGCCCTACAAAACCGCATGTGCAACCTGCACACTACTGGCACACCACCACACGCACAGCTTCCAATCAGTATGCATGTACACTTACCGCTCAACTCCAGACGGGTCTGCCTCTCAAGGACCTGGACGTGGAGCGCTGGGCATATGCGTTCCAGGACCCTCATCTGGTGTTCCGACAGGTGGCCCCGGCGCCCCTTAGCATCCGCTGCCTTCAAGAGGCGCCGGGCCTTGTTGAGGGTCCTGGACCTGAAGTCCTCCCAGCGCTTCTTGACATGTTGGAATTTGCGGACTGCCACCCCCTCCGCGTTGATGGCAGTCACGATGTCCGTCCAGATCCTGGTCCATCCTTCCTTGTCGGCGCGCAAACTTCCGAAGAGGGCATCATACTGCCCCAGGACTTGCTCCACCAGGACACCAACTTCGGTGGCAGTGAAGCTGGTGGCCCTCTGCCTCTCTGGCTAGGGGTTGCCAGTGGTCTCAGATGGTGGTGTGCCCGACATGGCAACCGCAGAGGCAGGTGTGGGTGGGCAACTGGGTCCTGGGGCTGGGCTGTAGAGCGATGGTATCCCAGTCGGGAGTCTTCAGTTCCAGCAGGGGTGGACACTGCAACTGCACCCCTGGCTGATGTGCAGGCAGCAAATAGCAGGGCACGTGGGCAGCAGTCAGGCAGGCAGCAGCAGATGGCAGGTGGGAGCGTGCTCGGGGCTCTTGGGGGCAGGAAAATGGTCTTCAGGGCAGGAGTGTGGTCTTCCACGTGTTTTCGCGTGGCCAGCTTGATACGGAGTGATTTGGCACGTGAAAATCTTGCACGTCAGCGTGTAATTCGAGGAAAGGCCCATAGCGCGTAGGCGCGTCAGCACACGCACGCGATTCCATTGGACGAAAGGCCTTAGCGCGTAGGTGCGTAAGTTACATTACGCACGCGGGCGTTTCACTCATAGCACGTGATGACGGAGCACACGTGGAAAAACTGCACCTCCGAGTGTCATCGCGTGTAATTGGATGAAAGCGCCCGCGTACATGCGTCTCTGACGTGTACGTGTGGCCCGGTTTAAAAGTTGCATGTAGGACGCCATTTCCTTGTACGTGCTTTTCGTGGAGAGCGAGTGGGTGAAATCTGTACTTCTTGTCAGTTCACACGCGATTACTTCACAGCGTTTCTAGTTCGTACTCTGTTACCTTTGACAGCTATTTTCTGATTTTTTTCTTGGGCCTGTTTCCTCAAACAGAGTTCACTTTTCCTTTTGTCCTGTCTCCTCAGACAGCGTACAATTCTTCTTTTGGCGGGGGTGTTGGCAACGCGCACACGCGTGTATTTTTCACGTTCTTTTTCCAGGCAGACGGTGAGTTCCGCACGTACTTAGCAACTGTGCTTGCCCCGTGTATCGCCTTCCCCTTCAGAGGTCATTGTAGGCTGCGTGTATTACGCGTATGCTTATTTTTGTGTTTATGGGTGCCACAGCGTAGTGTGAGTTCATTTTTTCACACACATGGTCTACGAGGGGTTGCGTGCGCGTTTATTTTTGATTTTGGGCTGCCTGTGCGTTGCGTGACCTGTCATATTCCCCCAGGGGTCACAGACAGCCTTGTTAGAGCACTAGGGTACGAATTCCATCTGGTATCCTACCCCTTTGACCCCCAATTGCCCAGGACAAAAGTTTACTGCAACTCCCATACGCACAACAACATCAGTGCCATGGCTGGGAGGCGAGCAAGCGGTAAGGGAGGCAAAGGTGGCCGACCCTCAAAAGGTGGGCGTGGTGGGCGCGGTAGGGGACATGGCCGGGATTTGCAGGGTGCCCCTATGCCCCCATGTGCGGAGGAACAATCAGGGACACCCATGCCCCCCCCCATGGTTGAGGGAAACGTGGCTGACACCATCCAAGCTCAGCCCCTGTTGGACCAGCCCATTGTGGCACCAGACCTGGCACAGGATGACTCCCTGGCTGACTTCCAGGTCAGCAAGTCGAGGCCACACGGTGCAAGTTGTTGTCACCAATCCACGTGTATGTGGGGCAGCTATGTCATCTGCTGCCCCAAGTATGCAGGGTGGGGAGGCTGCAGGGGCAGCTGCAGCTCCATCCACCCCAGCTCTGATTCTCCCAGCCAGGACAGTGTCAGTGCCAGTCCATCAAACTGACGTTCCCCCTGCCAACATTACCCTGCAACTAATGCCTGCATCAAGGACTATGGTTATTGTGCATTCCCACACTCCTACTACCCAGTCCACCGGTGATTCTGCCCGTACTGACCAGAGCGGCGTAAGCCACTCTGGCTCTGCTCCATCTTTAAAGAAGAGGAAGAAGGGTGCTCTAGCACGACAGGCTGAGACCCCAGGCACGGCTACACACTCCGGTACCTCAAGGAAGCCTTGCTTCAATGATTCGGAACTTGATGCACTTGTGAGCTATGTGTTGGCACATAGCCACAAAATGGTATTGACTGCAGGGTCCAAGACCACACCTGGTCAACGTAAGGCACACTGGCAGACCATCGCCGACCACATAAGTGCCCTTGGATTTGTGAGGCACTCAGCTGATGATTGCTACAAGCGGTGGAACGACCTGAAACACAGAGCAAAGAACAAGCTAGCCTCAAACCATGCTGCTACTCTGGTGACTGGCGATGGGTCTCCACAAGAGGACAACAAACTCACTGAACATGAGTCTGTTGTTGGGACCTTCGTCACAGAGGAACAGATCCGAGGTGTGGGAGAACTACCCGATTATGACACATTGTCCGGTGAGTGCCCATGCGTGTGTGTGTAATGCATGTGTATGTTGTTTGGGTGACGGGTTCTGATTGAGTGGCAGGTGAGGGTGTGTGTGACTGAGTAGTATGGGTCACCCATGTGCTTCATCCAAAACATTCTGCAGCCTTGAATTTGGGTGTGACAGTATCCCTTTTGCCCACAGTAGTAATTTAGCGCAACATTACGGCAGTTGCCCTTGAGGTGGCATAATGCAACAACATTGTTTGTATTTTGCAGTGTTCTTTCAGGCTGATTGTTTCAATTCTCCCACTTTTGCAACGCATTCCTCAGCCCTATTGTGACATATGTGACATGCTTCTGTCATTGAAGAACCCCACATTGGCCCACGTGTCACCTTGGTAGTTGAATGATTTGACCAGTCAGGCTGAATGAGTATTGTCCTGATCACATGGTGTTTTTGGGCATGTTTGAATGTGGAACATGCTTGTTGTTGCCTGTCATGTTGAAGTGCACAACCATTGATGTCTACATGGCCCTGCAATCAATGTATTTTTGTACACTGGATGTGTTGCAGTGTGTGACACTATGTGGCATTTTTCATCTCTTCATGTCCATCTCACATGGATGGGTGACAGTACTCATTCACTGACATATGGATGTACTTGTGGAATGTACCATGGCTATGGTACATGCCATCTGTGTGATGGCATGTGTCATTTATGTGTATAGGACATGCCACTCACAGGCCAATGTGTGATGGCAGTGCTACCCAGCATGCAGCAAATGTGTTGCTCTTCCATCTTGGTGTCATCAGTGTCTGACTTTTGCCTCCCCTTCCAACTCTGTGACAGTACATGCATGGGAGGGTTATAGTCGTGTGGGACATGTGTAAATCATGTATTGGTTCTGTAGCTTGTCAGGCCTATTTGTGTGCTATGGTGCTAATGCCTGTTTCCATTTTTAGTCTTTCATGTTTTTGCAGGGGATGACGCACTTGATGCTGTTGAGGTTGAGGAGATGGTACAGACCCAGGAGGAATCTGAGGCACAACCGGCCACCAGTGGGGGACGTGGTGTGGTGGTGGGTGAGAACCCACTCTTGCTGCAGACGATTCTGTCAAGGGGTGTCTCTGGGTGCACCTCCCCAGACCTCTATTCAGGTGCTGATTCGGATGATGAGACCTATGTGGCGTTGCAGGTAAGTGTTTCTGGAAGGGTTTCTGTTCTGTCCAACCCACCTGCACCAGGGGTAGAACCCTCTATGGGGATGTCAGTATTGGTTAGTCAGCCTTTGGGTGCAGGGTCACACTCCACAACATCTGATCCTGTTCCTGGGCCAGCAGATCAGAGGGGGAATGCAGTCCTGCAGCCTCAGGCAGTGCCGGCACAGCAAGGCGCAGATCGCCTTGCCCCAAACAGGTGTGGTGCCCGCCGACATGGTGGCCGTACGCCACCAGGCAATACTGCATGGGAACAATCCATGTACGGTATGGCAACCCAACAGGCAGCATCAGTTGAGATGATGGCTCAAGCAATGGAGAGGGTGGCCACTTCCATTGTCCCCCCTGAAAGGCAGATGGAGCAACTACAGCAGGCAACAGACTCCATTTGCCAATCACACAGGGAGGACATGGCGTCCAACAAGGACAGACGGGCGGCACTGGAGACTCTACGCTAAACGATATCAATAGAGTCCCAGGGCCACAGGGAAGCCCTGAGGGTAGAACTCCATCACCTCAGGGAGACTCTTGTTGACCTTGAGACTTCCACTAACTTGAGGATAGAACAGCAGCTGGAGCGGCTCACACGTTCGCTCTCAGCTGAGATGCAGGCAACTCGGGAGGAGATCCGGGCATCACGTCAGGTGCTGCATGGGTATCTCCGCACTATAATCCTCCAGAACGAGACCTTCCACACCCGCATGCTTGCCGCCATGGAGGACCATACCAGGGCTTTGCGTGGGCTGCCTCCCATAGCACCACCACCTCCTTTGGCAGCAGCAGAGGGTGTTCAGAGCGACAGCAGCAGTTCTGCCACATTGGCATAGCCGTGCAGGCCATGAGCCCATGGAGGTGTTTTTTTTCCCCAACATCCACACAGGCGGCTGTTGGTGCGCACCCTGTCCTCAGACCTCCTGGGTGCCCCGGCCCCCACATGGGGATTTTTTATTTTTTATTATTTTTTGACAGTGTGTTGCCTTGTGTGGCTCCCGTGGGCATCCACTGTATTCCGGCTGGGCACATGCAGGCTTGTCCTGAGTTTGGGTTCGATGCTTGGGTTCGTGAGACACACACCCCTCCTGCTTCCCATTTCCATGGGCTTGCAAAGGGTGTGACCAAGTGACAGTGATGTACACAGTGATGTTGGGTTCCCATGAGCTGTGTGGGCAGTCTGTAGTCAATACTGTGTAGACATTCCTTGTGTATAGTGTTGTTGTATTGTACCCTGCATGTTGTAATTATGTATGCTTCTGCTTCCATGTCTCCCTCTAAATTTGCAGGTTCATTGCTCATGTCTTCACAAGGCCGTCTACTTTGGAGATGGAGTTCATGTTGTATGCAGTACACAGACAAGTGTTGAAGCCTCCAACACTACAGTTGGAAGGGGGCGATGTGGTGGCATATTCAGGTTGTAAGACTACGACTACTTTAACTTAGTACTGTCATGTTTTAGTTATGTTTGAGCTTGTGTAGCTGCATTGTATTTTTGGTAAGTATTTGGTCATGTGTGTTGTTAGTTCAACATTACTGGGAGCATATTGTGAGTGGCCAGTTTACATTAGGGACACTGTACTTTGTGACACTTGTGTCAGGTTTTCGGGATTGCTTTGTTTGCTCTCACATAGCATGACATGCCATGGTGTGTTGGGTGGCGGTGCTGGGGAGGGGTTGGGTGACATGGCACTGTTCTCATGTTGTATTTTGCAAGGGGGTAATGCATTTAGCAGCATATGAGTCTTTTGATGACACAGCATTAGTGGTGTTTCTGTAGGTAGGGATGCACACATTGTGACACTTCCAGGTGACCAATCTCAGGCTGGTATGGTTGTGACAGTTGACTGTCCCTTATGTCATCATCATTGATTGTCAGCTGGTATTCTGTAAATGAAACTGTCGTGGGTGGACCCTGGATAGTTGGCATATACTGAGGTGATGATTCCCTTGGCATCACATACTACCTGCACGTTGATAGAATGCCAGTGCTTGCGGTTTCTATAGATGTGCTCTGATGCCGTGGGGGGACGTAGAGCCACATGGGTGCAATCAGTGGCACCTAGGACTTTGGGGAATTGTGCCACCCCGTAGAAATCCTGGACGGCAGCCTGCCTTTCTGCAGGTGTTCTGGGCAGGTATATGTGCCTGCGGACTGATGGGCGTGCAGTCATGATGGCCAAGACCTGGTGTAGGCAGCGTGACTGCGTGGCCTGTGACACCCCCCACTATGGCACTTGTCCGCTGAAATGATCCGGTGGCCAAAAAGTGCAGTACATTGAGGACCTTCTCCATGGGGCTGAGTGCTTGGGAGCAGAGGGTGGGTGATGTGAGGTCATCCTCCCACTCACTGACCAGGTCGAGTATTATGTGAGGTGGAAACCTGTACCTCCCATACACCTGGTCATCAGGCATCCCAAAAAGGCTGGTTCTGGGTGTGAAAATTCTGGGCCTGACTATCCTCCTCCTCCTCCTGCGGTATTCCACAACCACTGCTGCTTGGAACGGTATGTTCATTCTGGCGTCTGAGCTTGCTTGTGGTTTGCGCGCACTTGTAGGCTGCGCGGGTCCACGTACGCTTGCTTCCTGCTGGCATACGTGTTTCCGGATTAGCACGTCTTTTTTGGTGCGTGCGTGTGGGCGTTCTGCGCATTTGCCTCCTGTATTTCCCCGCCCACCCCAGTAATACACGTACCCCGCTCGCCCAGGCCCAATCGCGTGTAAAACTTCCCGCGAGCCCCTGAAATACACGTACCCCTCTCGCCCAGGCCCAATCCCGTGTGAAACTTCCCGCACACCCCTGAAATACACGCTATTTTTGACACAGCGGGTGTCTGTGTTTGTCGCGTACCCCTTCGCATGTCATTTGTCCTAGAGGGCCACAGTATGGGACATTCATCAGAGCTGTATATGCATGCTTTTTGTTAGCGCACATTTTTTTCATGCACAGGGACGCTACCGCCTGCCTTCGTGTGGCGGACATGTGTTGATGTACATAGTTGACTTTTGGTTTGTGTCATGAGATCGTCATTTCACTGCTGGGGTTGGGGGTGCAAGGGGACATGAGTGGGACATGAGTGCGGGCCTGCTGGCAGGTGCCCTGCACTGCTGGGGGGTGGGGGTCCTGGGGGACATGTGTGGTACATGAGTGGGGGCCTGCTGGCAGGTGCCCCTGACTGCTGGGGGGTGGGGTTGCAAGGGGACATGAGTGAGACATGAGTGGGGGCCTGCTGGCAGGTGCCCTGGACTGCTGGGGGGTGGGGGTGCTGGGGGACATGAGTGGGGGCCTGCTGGCAGGTGCACTGCACTGCTGGGGGGTAGGGGTGCAAGGGGACATGAGTGGGGGCCTGCTGGCAGGTGCCCTGCACTGCTGGGGGGTGGGGGTGCTGGGGACATGAGTGGGGGCCTGCTGCAGGTGCCATGCACTGCTGGGGGGTGGGGGTGCAAGGGGACATGAGTGGGACATGAGTGAGGGCCTGCTGGAAGGTGCCCTGCACTGCTGGGGGTGGGGGTGCTGGGAGACATGTGTGGGACATGTGTGGGGGCCTGCTGGCAGGTGCCCCTGACTGCTGGGGGGTGGGGTGCTGGGGGACATGAGTGGGGGCCTGCTGGCAGGTGCCCTGCACTGCTGGGGGGTGGGGGTGCTGGGGGACATGCGTGGGGGCCTGCTGGCAGGTACACTGCACTGCTGGGGGGTGGGGGTGCAAGGGGACATGAGTGGGACATGAGTGGGGGCCTGCTGGCAGGTGCCCTGCACTGCTGGAGGGTGGGGTGCTGGGGGACATGAGTGGGGGCCTGCTGGCAGGTGCCCTGCACTGCTGGGGGGTGGGGGTGCTGGGGCACATGTGTGGGACATGAGTGGGGGCCTGCTGGCAGGTGCCCCTCGGTGCTGGGGTGTGGGGGTGCAAGGGGACATGAGTGGGGCCTGCTGGCAGGTCCCCTGCACTGCTGGGGGTGCAAGGGGGCATGAGTGGGACATGAGGGCCTGCTGTCAGGTGCCCTGCACTGCTGGGGGGTGGGGGTGCTGGGGGACATGAGTGGGGGCCTGCTGGCAGGTGCCCAGCACTGCTTGGGGGTGGGGGTGCAAGTGGACATGAGTGGGGGCCTGCTGGCAGGTGCCCTGCACTGCTGGGGGGTGGGGGTGCTGGGGGACATGGGTGGGGGCCTGCTGGCAGGTGCCCTGCACTGCTGGGGGGTGGGGGTGCTAGGGGACATGAGTTGGGTCCTGCTGGCAGGTGCCCTGCACTGCTGGGGGGTGGGACTGCTGGGGGACATGAGTGGGGGCCTGCTGGCAGGTGCCCCTCAGTGAAGGGGGTGGGGGTGCTGGGGGACATGAGTGGGGGCCTGCTGGCAGGTGCCCCTCAGTGCTGGGGGGGTGGAGGGGTCATGCGTTGGTGATCAGTAGTGAAAGCTGACATGTGGCTTGCCTGGGGGCATGCCCATGGTGGATGGGCTGCCTGCGGGACATGACCAGGGGTGCAAGGTAGTCCCCTGTGGTGTGGGCTGCCTGCAGGGGCCCTGGAGGGTGTAGAGCGAACACCTGGGAGGAGCCACACAGCCAATTGACGTGTAGGACTCCATGGCACCCCCGAAATACACGTACCCTGCTGAAATCGCGTGTGAGACTTCCCGCGAACCCCAGATTTACACGTACCCAGGCCAATCGCGTGTGAAACTTCACGCGAACCCCAGGAATACATGCACCCCACTCGCACAGGGCCTATCGCGTGTGAAACTTCCCGTGAACCCCAGATTTACACGTACCCCGCTCGCCCAAGGCCAATCGCGTGTGAAACTTCCCACGCACCCCCGAAATACACGCACACACTATTTTTGACACAGCGGGTGTCCGTGTTTGTCACGTACCCCTTTGCACGTCATATGTCCTAGAGGGCCACAGTATGGGACATTCATCAGAGCTGTATATACATGCTTTTTTTTAGCGCACATTTTGGCGCACATTTTTTTCATGTGCAGGGACGCTACCGCCTGCCTTCGTCTGGCGGACGTGTTTAGGCCTGTGCGCGTCTTCGCCCGTGTGCTGGTTTGCCCTATTCGATTCTATGAATACGTGTTGTAGGCGAGCGTGTGGGCGTTCCGCGCACTTGCCTCCTGTACTTCCCCTGTGACGCCCACATTTTCACGCATTGTTCCCCATTCCGCGTGTCATGCCCCATGTTACGCCTACTTTTGTTATGTGCGCCGCGTTATATGCGCTTTCGCTGTGGCCGTAGCGCATGCCGTTAGATGACCTGTGCGCCGGCGTGCGCCACGCAGATTTTCAGCGCACATCCCAGATTTTACTCGCACACGGACTTCCATGAATCGATGTGTGCGGGTTTTGCTGCGATTTTCGCACTTGCACTGCGATTTTCGCATTTGCACTGCCATTCGCACGGTGTCGCACGCTTGCCCGGGAATTTTCAGCGCACATTAATTCCATGAATCGGGCTGCAAGCCTCATACGGAACCTTCCGTATAGCCACATGCTATGAGTAAAAAGAATTATCAGTGATCCCTCTGACTATACCATGCAATTACAAAAAATGGGAGAAAAATTCACAAAAAGAGGATATAAGAAAGAGAGATAGTTGAAGCTAAAACTCGAATAGAAGACATCAACAGAGATGACTTACTAACGAAATCAAGGAAAGTTGAAACAGATCCACCGCTTGTGTTTGTGACTAAATACTCAACACAGAGCAACCGAATTAAATCAATAATCAAAAAGCATTGGCAGATATTAGCATGTGACCAAGAAACCGAACATTTGTTCAAAGAACTACCGACATTTGCACATCAACGAAGCAAGAACTTAAGAGACTATCTAGTACAAACACGTCCTGCATTGAAAAAACTTGAAATAAAACGTAGGGGAACATTCCCATGCCTACAGTGTAGTAATTGCGGCTACGTACAAAAAGGACAGAGCATTAATCACCCACACACTGGAGAAAAACTGTCACTAAGGGATTTTGCAACATGCGATACAGCTAACATCATCTATGCAATTAAATGCCCATGCGGGCTATACTATGTGGGACAGTCGAAAAGGAAAGCGAAAATACGTTGGAATGAGCATCGCTCATGTATACGTAATAAGAACACCAATTCATCAGTGGCTAAACATTGGACAGAGAAGGGACACAATCTGGCACAGATACGGTTTATGGTGTTGCAGGTCATCCACACACAAGGTCCTCATGAAAACTTACAACAGAGACTCGACAAGAGAGAATGTTTTTGGATCGACAGACTAGGAACTCTTACCCCTAAAGGACTTAATGAAGAGATAAATTGGTCTTGTTATTTTTAACATGTAAAGGATTTTCTGTACAAAACGCAATCATATCAGATCAATCTCCGTAAGAAGTGGAAACACCAAGCTATCTGTATGAATAGTTTTGTTACTCAATTTATAATTATGTGCTAGTGAAGTACGGATTAGTAAGATGTTTTTTTTTTAACTATGTATAAGTGAGATTTTTTTGTATTGTTTATTTGTATTGTTATTTTTCTTTTTGTAATATGTTCACCTTTTAGGTTGTTTAAAAGCAAGAACGGATGAGAGATACATGTAGATTGAGAATACATTGCACCTTAGTCTATATAGATTCATTAAGAACTCGTGATACCTTTGGGAATGTTAGGTATATACACATACATGGGAGGGCATATGGGTCCATATAGGGGTCCACCATCCAGATTCTACAAATACTAGTTGGGGCAAACACGTGACTCACATATTACTTTAGTTACTATCATCATGAGGAAAGCTAAACAGATAATAAACTTACTGTCACATTGTTGATCAACATTTAAATGGCTATGCAGAGAAGCAGGCAGACAACTACATTATTCAAGTGTTTACCAATTGATGAACACACTCGCGTTTTTCATTTTTTATTTTGTAAGTAAACAACATACTTTTTTAGAAGGAAAGGGCAAATATCTGCCCTTTAACTGCATACGCTTTATTTCGCACAGAGCAAATGCTAACTATAGTGTATTCCAAGCAGGTTACTCCCCATTCCTGTTCCCTGGTCTCCATGGGGATACGGGAAGCGAGGCTTTGCAACGTCGGCACGTTGCGCTGACCACGCAAAGCCACGCGGGGATCTCCATAGTAACTACTCAAATACAGAAGTAAACGCCCACTGGGCTTACAGCACCCGAGAGGACGCATCCGATGCAAGCGAAAGCAAGCAGCAGTGACAAATGGTGATTTCCACTACCATTTGAAATGCAGCTAGACAGGATCCAGATAACATACACCAAGCTACTAACTTAATGCCATACTGATTCCCCGTTATGTACACATTCTTTTATACAGGTCACGCGAGAAGTTATTTTTGACTCCTAAGAAGCGCCCACACACCAGGTACAATATCCCACGTGCATGCATTCACTGCTTTTGCATTTGGAAATTCACATACTCGCATGTATCTATAATTACTCGTACTTTACCATTTTTTCAACAATTTCTTTAGATACCAAAGCGTTGACTAAAAGGTACAGTGCTTACGAGAACTATGATTTTTATGTTTCTTTTTTCCCCATTTCTATATATTTGTTTAGAAACAGATTTTAGTGTGTCTATTTGTAACAGACACAATTCCAACTGAAGTGAATTTGTGTTTTCTTTTTGTTTCTTCCCTCCCCATATTTCACCATGTAACCTTACGGATTGATTGGTATGTAATGCCACTGTATATAATGTTGTCATGATCTCTGCTTCCAAAAGGTCAGGGTTTTCCCAACTCCCTTGGAAGCAGATCCATAACCCAGGTTCCGAGTGCCAACAAGTCCCAATTGGGACCTTTTGGACCCAGTCCTGGCGCCAGTGGCACCAGGCTCATAAATATGCCCAGTCCCAGCGCTGGAAGCGCCGGGCTCATAATGCTTGGGTGGACTTACCTTCAGCAGACCATGCTGCTTACTTGCCTGCCAGTTGAGCCTCTGATCCTCTTCTGTTTGGAACTACTTTTCCTGTTGGGTGGGGCTGGAGCCACTCCCTAGATTCAGAACACTGGAACTCTTCTGGAAGGCAGGAACTCTTTTCTTACCAGGAACTCTTTTCTTACTTAGGCGTGGCTGTGGAAGGAGACACCTAAGCACTACAGGAGGCTATTTAAACCACACCCGGTGGATGAATCTTGCTTTGCGTTATTCTGCAACCTCTGCAGCAGAACGCTCATCGTGTCTTCTGCATCCGGTCCTGGGCCTAAGGAAAAAGGCTTACCATCCTGAATCCAGTCTTCAGCAACACCTATAAAGACAAGAAAGAACAGGTTAGCATTCCGGCATCTGAAAGGCAAAGGCTTACCATCCTGAATCCAGTCTTCAGCAACACCTATAAAGACAAGAAAGAACAGGTTAGCATTCCGGCATCTGAAAGACAAAAGTTTACCAACTCTTTGCACGCTCCGGAGGCCTTCGGCGCTGCATCCCGCATCTGAAAGACAAAACAAGGTGCGTTTAAAGACATTGGGGAACTTTAATACTCACGTGCCATTACTCCTTTCCACATCTAATCCAGTGGGTATTCCGGCACCCTGCAGCCGCTCCGAACTCGTACCTGCAAAATAAAAAGACAGTTAGAGCGCATAGTGAAGCAGGCAACAAGCGCTTACTTACGTGCTTCCAGGCGCTTCTATTCATCACACGGGCTCCATCTTCAACTCACTTCAGCCCGTCATCCGCCATCGCCGGAACCCTGCAAAACAAGAGACATCATTACTAAAGACTTTAAAGACATTTGAATGACTCGAAACTTACCGTTCGTGCAGTAAACGACGGACAGCAGTCCTCTGAAGTCAAGAGGCCTGCGCTACCTATCCAGTGAAGAAACTGGTTACAGCACCCTGCCCCGAGGCAGATGGAGAGCTCGGCATTCACTTACCTAAGGTGAGAGCGTTAACCTTTGGGGGTCTACAGGAGAGGAGAAGAGGAAAGAGATAGGGACACCCCAATAACCCCAGTTCATTAACCCCATATTTTCTATCTGCAGACATCTTACTCTACACGTCAGGCATACAGTGCACAGAGGTCCAGCCCAAAGAGCCAACCGGGTGCTACACATCACCTTTGAAGATACGGTAGTCGCCCAGTCAAGACCGGCGCCTCTGCGAGAATCAGGTGAGCGTTACAGAACGCAAAGCCTACCGCAAAACTCTCGCCCAGGCGCTATGGAAACCTCGGATACTGACCCCCTAGCCCGGTTACTTGGGGAACTAAGGGCAGAAGTGCATGCAGCTCGTCAGGAAACGAATGCTCTAAGAAGGGAACTAATTATTTCCAAGGAGAGAACAGACAATCTTGCTAGACAAGTGCTACAGTCACAAGCCGGACAGACCCCGTTACCCGCATCAGGGGCAAATCTTCCTTCAACATCCTCTATGAATCCAGTGCAGATCAACCTACCTGGGAATGTACCTCTGGCTCCGCCCGAACGATTTTCTGGTGACCCAAAGAGGTTTGCAGTATTTATCAATCAGTGCCGGTTGCACTTCTTATGCCGGCCAGCAGCCTTTCCAACTGATCAAGCAAAAGTAGCTTTTGTACTTTCGTACCTTAGTGGCAATGCGGCAGACTGGTCGATCCCTCTAGTTAATCAAGATGATCCGGTTCTCCATGATTTTCAAGCCTTTCAGCTTAGTATGGAAAAACTGTTCGCAAGACATTCACAGGGGCAGGCCTCGGACAATGAGCTTCTTTCGTTGCGACAGGGTAATCAAGACCTTTTGGCTTATATTGCATTTTTCAATAGACTAATAGTGGAAACTCAATGGCCTGAGGACAAAAGGATTACGCTGTTTTATAGAGGTCTACGTGGAGAGCTCAAAGACGTTTTAGCCCAAGTAGTGAATCCCCACAAGACTGTTCGGATTATATAGACTTGGTCGTTCAAATAGATCACAGGCTGCAGAACAGGAAGGCCGATCGTTCCAAGTTTGATGCTCGAGTATTTTCCAAACCGCCAACTCCTTCCAAAGGAGTAGACTCCGGGGAACCCATGCAAATAGGGGGTCTGAAAGGTCCTCTAACACAAAGGGAGCGGGAAAGGAGGAAACAGTTGCAATTATGCCTATATTGCGGAAACTCAGGGCACTTTCTTCGAGACTGTCCGGTGAAACCTGCCAGGAAGGCAGTAGGAGCTGCAGTTACCAAAGTTACAAACTCTGAGCAGGGAAACGACCTCGCCCGACAAGAATAGAGGTCCTCTTGCCGAGCGTGAAAACCAGTTCCGTGACCTCGCATTTCGTGATACCTATGGTCCTCATTAGCCCTGATAATCCGGATCGATTACATGCAATTGAAGCTTACGTCGACAGCGGTGCCATCGGCAATTATGTGGATCATGAAATGGTTTTGAGGATGAATCTAACTCTTTGTCCCAAGGCTGTAAAGGACATCATTACTACGGTGGATGGTACGGAGATAGCCTCCGGGCCAGTAACGCATACCACTCAAGAGGTGACGCTAGTAAGTCAAGATGGATGAGAAGATTGTGTTCGATGTGATCAAGGCCCAGCAGTTTCAGATTATTCTAGGAATACCTTGGTTAGAGAAACACAATCCTCTGATCGATTGGCGAGCAAGAACGGTCCAGTTTCCAGAATGTGTCTCTACTTGTCACCCTCCACCTGGTGATGCACTGGCCGCAATTTCTTCAGAGACTCCCCAGTTACCTCCCGAATACCTAGAATACCAAGATGTTTTCCGGAAGGATCAGGCTAACTCTCTACCTCCTCATAGGTCTTATGACTGCCAGATAGACCTGATACCTGGATCTACTCCTCCTTGTAGTAGAATTTATGCCCTCACCGAGCCTGAGAACCTTCACCTTCGACAATACCTGGATCAATACCTGGCAAATGGGTTTATTCGTCCTTCCAAGTCCCCTGTTTCTTCAGCTTTGTTCTTTGTTCCAAAAAAGGAAGGAGACCTTAGAACTTGTATCGATTATCGCTCCCTGAACCAGATCACCGTTAAGAATAGATATCCGTTACCTTTGATCCCTGAACTCCTGGACCAAGTCAGAAAAGCATGCATATATACAAAGCTGGATCTTAGAGGAGCTTACCACTTGGTACGAGTAAAAGAGGGCGATGAATGGAAGACGGCCTTCCGCACCAAGTATGGGCTATTTGAATATCAGGTCATGCCCTTCGGACTTTGCAATGCCCCGGCCGCCTTTCAATATTTTATGAACGATGTCCTCAGAGAGCTCATAGATGTATGTGTTGTTGTTTACATTGACGACATCCTCGTTTATTCTTCATCGGAAACACGTGAAAATGGTCCTCGAAAGATTGCGTCAACACAAACTTTTCGCTAAGTTGGAAAAAATGTGTTTTCAACGTGACTGAAGTTGAATTCTTGGGATTCATATTATCACCTGGCGGAGTGCGTATGGATTCAAAGAAGGTCGATGCAGTTCTCAAATGGCCATCACCATCCTCCGTAAAAGGTGTGCAAAGCATGTTAGGCTTCGCTAACTTTTACCGCAGGTTTATCCCCGAATTCTCTCGAATAGTCCAGCCCATCACTGCCTTGTTAAAGAAAAACAAACGTTTTGAATGGTCTACCGAGGCGGAACAAGCTTTCCAGGATTTGAAGACTAAATTTATCTCTGCACCAATCTTAAAACACCCTCGCCCCGAACTCCCCTACATCGTGGAAACTGATGCTTCAAGCCTTGCCATGGGGGCAGTTCTATCACAAAAGGACCCGGTAACCAATCAGTTGCATCCCGTGGCATTTTGGTCCCGCAAATTCTCGCCTCCTGAAATCAATTACACGATTACTGACAAGGAACTTCTGGCTATCAAGTCTGCCTTTAAGGCTTGGCGGCAT
The DNA here is from genome assembly GCF_040938575.1 of Ambystoma mexicanum. NCBI lineage: Eukaryota > Metazoa > Chordata > Amphibia > Caudata > Ambystomatidae > Ambystoma > Ambystoma mexicanum. Next base: position 398,539,119 of record NC_090933.1, read on the forward strand.
TATCTGCTGGGGGTCCGACACACCGTTACTGTGATTACGGATCACCGAAACCTGCAATATTTGAAGACCGCAAAAGCCCAATCCTCTAGACAACTCCGTTGGGCATTATTCTTTGCCGAGTTTGACTTCATAATTACCTATCGACCTGGTACAAAGAACGGTAAAGCCGATGCCCTTTCTCGGATGGGAGTGGAAGAACACTTGGTCAACCCTAAACCTGTACCAATCATTCCCGAACAAAGAATTCTGGGTGTAATCGCCACAGAATCCATAGAGGAAGTTAAGGATAAAGCCAGGCAACTTGTAACTCCAGCAGACATACAGAATTGGCATCTGCAGGGAAAGGACTTTGCAGTAAAGGACAACTTATTGTATTTCCAAGAACGATTATACCTACCCAGCACAGATTTACAGAAAAAAGTAATCTCTTGTTATCACGACTCTTTAATGGAAGGTCATCCCGGTATAGCCAAGACCTCAGAAAAGATCAAGCGCTACTTCTGGTGGCCGTCTTGGAAAAAAGATATCAGAGACTTTATAATGTCCTGTGGAGTATGCGCCCAAAACAAGAGTCAAAAGGAAAGACCCGCATGCCTCTTACGCCCTATTGACATCCCACCTCGCCCTTGGCATACGCTTTCTATGGACTTCATCACCGATCTACCTCCATGCTCCGGATACAATACGATTCTAGTAATCGTGGACTTATTCTCCAAGATGGCGCATTTCATTCCGCTCAAAGGCTTGCCAACAGCAGCAACTCTGGCCCGAGAATTTCTCGAAAACATCGTCCGACTGCACGGTTTTCCTTCGGTTCTAATTTCGGATCGAGGTAGTCAATTTATTTCTCATTTTTGGCGAAGTTGCTGTCGGTCGGCTCAAATTGATGTGAGACTATCGACCAGTCACCACCCTCAGACCGACGGACAAACCGAGAGGACCAATCAAACTCTGGAACAGTATTTACGCTGCATGCTGCAACAAACTGAAAAAACTTGGAAAGATATCCTTTGGATAGCCGAGTATGCCTACAATAACTCTGTCCATTCGGGAACTGGGAAAACCCCGTTTTTTCTTTTGTACGGCAGTCACCCTCGAACCTCGGAGTTGGATCCCCTCCAAGATCTTGAAACACCAGCAGTAGACTACCTGCATTCTACAATCACCCAAGCCTTTAAGGAAGCTGTTTCTCACCTTCAAAGGGCTAAAGAACAATACAAGAAAGGAGCAGATCAACATCGGAAGGAAGCCCCTCACTATCAAGTAGGGGATCAAGTCTGGTTATCCACCAAATATCTATCTCTAAAAGGGCCACGCACATTCAACCCAAGATACCTTGGTCCCTATTCCATCACTACCATAGTAAACCCAGTAGCGGTCAAGTTGGACTTGCCCCCGCACATGAAGATACATCCGGTCTTCCACGTCTCTCTATTAAAACCCGTGCAACCTCAAACCCGACTAACCAAATCTCCAAAACCTATCCTAGTGGATGGAGAACTCGAGTTTGAAGTCAAAAGCATTCTGGACTCCAAGATCTCCAAATCTAAACTATTCTACCTAATTGACTGGAAAGGCTACGGCCCCCAAGAGAGATCCTGGGAACCTGCTGAATTTGTCCACGCTCCTCGCCTAATCAAAAGATTTCACCGAACATTTCCTGACAAGCCAAAACCCCCGGAGAAGCCCGGTTTGGGAGGGGCCTTGAGGGGGGGTACTGTCATGATCTCTGCTTCCAAAAGGTCAGGGTTTTCCCAACTCCCTTGGAAGCAGATCCATAACCCAGGTTCCGAGTGCCAACAAGTCCCAATTGGGACCTTTTGGACCCAGTCCTGGCGCCAGTGGCACCAGGCTCATAAATATGCCCAGTCCCAGCGCTGGAAGCGCCGGGCTCATAATGCTTGGGTGGACTTACCTTCAGCAGACCATGCTGCTTACTTGCCTGCCAGTTGAGCCTCTGATCCTCTTCTGTTTGGAACTACTTTTCCTGTTGGGTGGGGCTGGAGCCACTCCCTAGATTCAGAACACTGGAACTCTTCTGGAAGGCAGGAACTCTTTTCTTACCAGGAACTCTTTTCTTACTTAGGCGTGACTGTGGAAGGAGACACCTAAGCACTACAGGAGGCTATTTAAACCACACCCGGTGGATGAATCTTGCTTTGCGTTATTCTGCAACCTCTGCAGCAGAACGCTCATCGTGTCTTCTGCATCCGGTCCTGGGCCTAAGGAAAAAGGCTTACCATCCTGAATCCAGTCTTCAGCAACACCTATAAAGACAAGGAAGAACAGGTTAGCATTCCGGCATCTGAAAGGCAAAGGCTTACCATCCTGAATCCAGTCTTCAGCAACACCTATAAAGACAAGAAAGAACAGGTTAGCATTCCGGCATCTGAAAGACAAAAGTTTACCAACTCTTTGCACGCTCCGGAGGCCTTCGGCGCTGCATCCCGCATCTGAAAGACAAAACAAGGTGCGTTTAAAGACATTGGGGAACTTTAATACTCACGTGCCATTACTCCTTTCCACATCTAATCCAGTGGGTATTCCGGCACCCTGCAGCCGCTCCGAACTCGTACCTGCAAAATAAAAAGACAGTTAGAGCGCATAGTGAAGCAGGCAACAAGCGCTTACTTACATGCTTCCAGGCGCTTCTATTCATCACACGGGCTCCATCTTCAACTCACTTCAGCCCGTCATCCGCCATCGCCGGAACCCTGCAAAACAAGAGACATCATTACTAAAGACTTTAAAGACATTTGAATGACTCGAAACTTACCGTTCGTGCAGTAAACGACGGACAGCAGTCCTCTGAAGTCAAGTGGCCTGCACTACCTATCCAGTGAAGAAACTGGTTACAGCACCCTGCCCCGAGGCAGATGGAGAGCTCGGCATTCACTTACCTAAGGTGAGAGCGTTAACCTTTGGGGGTCTACAGGAGAGGAGAAGAGGAAAGAGATAGGGACACCCCAATAACCCCAGTTCATTAACCCCATATTTTCTATCTGCAGACATCTTACTCTACACGTCAGGCATACAGTGCACAGAGGTCCAGCCCAAAGAGCCAACCGGGTGCTACACATCACCTTTGAAGATACGGTAGTCGCCCAGTCAAGACCGGCGCCTCTGCGAGAATCAGGTGAGCGTTACAAATGTTTGGCTTTTGAATGCACATTTAATTATTTATCTGAACTGATATTTGAATGATGGTTTGTTGCTGCTAATGTAGACAGAAAATGTGGTTTAGGCCCTGACGAAGGAGCGGTGCTCCAAAATGCATAGGCATATATGACCACATAACTTTTCAGTCAGCTAGGATACTTGTTCATTAATGATATAAGGAGCAAATACTATGAAAAGAAAATCCTTTTACAACAAAAGAATAAACTAATTGTGACATAACAATTAAGAACTTCTTTGATCAATCATTTTTATACCTACAAGCACCTTTAACAAAAAGTTTTCTCTAATAACTCAGTTCTCTGTGTAACCACATGAGCACCAACCTTAGCTGGATAGCACATCCAGCTTTTTTTCTTCTCAGCAGTGACTTTTTCCCACTTTTTGGGGAATTTTGTTTTAGGTTTAACGCTTTTGGCTACTGACTATGGCTACTGGTCAAACATGGCCGTGCCACAAGATTCTTCGCCTCTTCTTTTTTTATCTTGTTGTTTAGCCTTCTTCCTGGCCTCAGAGTCCAGGAAGATCCTTATAAGGACTTCCAGTGCCTGGAAAAGCAGCAGCTTTTGGCGGGCTATTGGAGGGCTATGTGTGTTTGCAGGCAGGATGTGAGCTTGGTCAGTCAAACTCCAAAAACGGCCCTGTTCTCTTAATTTTTCATTGCCACCTCCTTTTTCCTCTGAATCCTGTCTACTCCTGATCTATGCCATTTTCCTCTCCGTCGTGTCCGTGAATGTTTTTGTCTCTTTTTGTTTCAGTGCCCTTAATCCTAGGGTACCTGGCAGGCTTTACAAATTAAATAACATAACATAACATAACATAACCTAACAATCCACATCCTGGTTTCTGTGTGTCTGAGTGGTATGCTTGAATGTTCTCACCAGTGGTCCTGATTGGACCACTGCTGGGGTGTTGTGGTGTTCGAGCTAAAAAACATGGCGCTGGTGCGCAGTGCATTCTGGGGGAACTCAGAGCCATGATGGATATTTATCCATGCCTCAGTGGAAAGCTGCACTTGCTTTGCGAAACAACATGTTTTCAACGTTATTCGCTGATGGGTTTGGAATGCAGGCCTTCTCAGCCAAGGACACGGCGCTGGGAAAGCTAAGATCCGCAGGTGCCGGCTGGTACCTGATAACGAAGTTTGTTTTAGTTTGCTATGCTTGCGCCAAGGTTTTGAGATGAGTTATGGAATTGTTTTCCGGGGCGTTTAGGAGAGGGAAGCGCTGTGCTCCTTGAGGTTACTGTCGGTTGACCCAGCTGGCAACCAACGGTCACCCATCAATGCGCAAGCGCATTTGCCAGAAGGTTCGAGAAGTTGCCACCCCTTGTTGAGGAGGGCATATATGCGGAAACCCTCAACGGTCAGACGGGATAAGCACAAAGACCTCAGTCGGAGGGGGGACGCCCTGGTCCGATATACCTGTGGGCCGTTGTGCTCTTGGCCTGGCTGTTATCGGGGTCTTTCAGCCGCTTCTGGCGAGATGAGGTTTCGTCAAGTTACGCCCATGGTGATGTATTCCTGCTAATTTCCTATGATTTATCTGATCTATGCTTGTATTGTATATATGCCTAACTATGAATAAATAGCCGTATAAGTGCTACTTACTCTCTAAGCGTGCGTGTGGTTGTAAGTCATTGCGTTGTATACCTGCGTTCAAAGTATTGGCTCTGCGGCGGCACTGGTGATAAATTACTGTCCGTGCACAATTGGCGAGCAATACAGGTGTGTGTGTGGGTTAGTCCTATTGGCTAAGGGGAGTTTCAGCTCCTACCTGGCTTTTAGGATAAGAGGACCCCGGCACCCATTCTTCAGAGATCCTGGAGAAACCTGAAGGAGCAAAGTATCCTGTCCAGCTGTGAGACCCGTGAAGAAACCTGACTGAAGGAGGCCTGGCAACCAACTTCTGTTGCAGCCCAGTTGGAGCCCTGTCTTGCTCGTAATCTTTAGTAGCACTGTGAAGGTGCTATGACCCTTGTAGGGGATTGACCATCCATTCTTGATGTCTGCTCGGTGCCCAGCACAAAAACCACCTTCGGAAGTGCCCTGGAACTTGGCTGACCCTCAGCTGCCACCGCAAGGCTCCCTCCTACGTAATCTTGGTGTCCTAGCACGAAGGGGACCTGAGATAGACCGGTTAGTCTGACCGCAGCTACTGAGTCCTGTTGCATCGGTGTGCGCAGCGTGCACCATCCAAAACCTGCTTACCTGGCTTACCTGCCTGCAGTCCAGTCCTGAGAGGGGTGCTGCATTGAGAGTTTTTGCATTCTTCGACCGAGAGTCCTTGCACCAGCAAAAGACACCAACCGGAGTGAAGCTCGAACCTGCAACTCTCTGTAAATCGAGGACCGCAGATTCCAGAGGGAAAAGCAATGTTAGACACCCTTCCTTTGTTCTACCAAGTCTGGTGAAGATTCAGAGTAAGGCTGGTAAGTTATTGAGATTTTAACCTACCTTTTTAACCTACCCCTGTACTCCCATTATAAGTCAATGTGGTTATAATAATCTAATTTCTAACACTATTGGCTTTGCCAATGCTTGCCTTTGCAAGGCTTCTGACTGTTGGGGATAATTTTGGGCATTGGTTTAGATTGAACCCTAACTCTAAGAACCGTTCACTGGACCCCAGAGACCTTACCTGCATTTTTTCCTGCATCCTAGGTTCTGTGGAACTGTATCCTGAACAATAGGGCAGAAGGCCCCAGACAACTGGACAATTTTAGCTAGGGGTCATCTCTGTGGACCTTTTTGTGTATCATACTTGTCTATCCATTCCTTTGCAGGAGAATCTGATTTGTATTGTGCTTTTTTGAATCAAGTGAGTGTATATATGTATTTAGTTTGATAGTATTGTGTGATAAGTCTACCTGCTTGTATTTTTTTTTCTATAGTGTGTTTTGGCCATAATTAAATAACTGTATTTGTATACATCCTGTCTAAGTGTAATTTGTGATTCCCATTGTGTGAACTCATTGTGAACCCTTTACAAGCTCACCACCTCTGAAGAACTTAGCCCAGATCGCCTGTCACTGCTACCTAAACCGGTTTGGCTACAGCTTCCCAGAGTTGTTTCTGTCACAATATAGTTTGGCCTTCTATACATCTGTCCACCAGGCCAGAGTATAGAAAATCAGTACTAACACTGTGTGCCTCCCAAGATGTCAGAAGGAATGAAACTAGGAAAAGAACTCTATGAATCGGGGGTAGTAGAGACCATATCATCTATACCGGAGTTATTCAATTGCAGGCCAGAAGTAGACATTTTTTGGCAAATAAGTTCAATTTATTCTACAAAAAACGACACAAGAGAATTACATGGCTTTAGAGTGAGAGACTGAGGAAGTAGCCAAAGGATCAGACGACAGAGTCTTAACCAGCCTAAACAACTCTCTAGGTTGGTTTATCGCCAGCTCAATCTGATTAGAATAGATGTTTAGCAGCAATAAAGGCCTCTTGATATTCTGCAGTGGCTTTCTGTAGACTTAACTTGGCTAACAGGCAGTAAGTCAGGTGCTATCTATGTTCCGCCTGTCTGCGAGTCAGTCGTAATTTAGCTAGTTATGAGGTAAACTATGTCTCGGAGGTACTCTTACAGGGACTGGTCTTTTTTTAGGGGCAAATAAATCAGCCTTTGAAGTAAAAACTTCAGACAGCGCCAGAACCGGAAATGTATCACAACTCGCCTTGATAGGTGCCGAGTCCTCAGCTGCTTGAAAAGCATGTCATTGGTTCAGAATGTGACCTGGCGCGGCCGACGAAACAGATGGCAAAGAAGCTTCAAATTGAAATGGGACAATCAAATGATCTGTCCAAATTAGGAAAACTGAGGGAACGGGTAACTAAGGCAGGCGAGGCTAGAATCCAATCAAGGATATTGTCTGAATGATGAGTAGGTCCCTCAGTAAGCTGACATAAATCCATGTCCGGCACAACCGTCAGCAGCCGTGTTGCATTGGTATCTAAAGGATTGGTGGCCGGGAAACTGAAATCACACTTGTTATGAGGCCTCATGGCCTTGCAGGATGGTATCCCCCGGCCCCCACAGAGTTACAACCACAAGTGTATTCTGTCCGGGCTCCGCCTGCACTCTGCAGCACATGTGCGGGAAACCCCCTTTATTCACTGTGACAGATTTGCGTCATTCTGTCGCTGGCATTACATGACCCACGTCACCACATCCCTCATTTTCATAACAATTAACATATTATCACACAACCGAGCAGGCTAGTGCAGCAAAATAGCAAAACTTAACCTGAGTAGAACTAAACTTCAAAACGTCACACATGTAACAGTCCGTGCATTATTCCAGTTCAATGTTAACAACACATTAGTCATTAAGCACATAGACCTTCAGACGTGACGGACGGCATCAGGATTCCCTCTGTGGATATCTCCTACCTGCATGTCCTCAGAACTCATCCTCCACATCTGGGCCCGGATCTGGCACTCCTTCAGGGCTCCAGGCGCATCCAGGTCGCAGGTCAGTCTCACCCGCACTGGGCTTTGGTCGACAGAGTGATGGTCACCAAGCTTTTTGAAGAAGCTGGAGTTGCGGGCCACTGTCTTATTCCCTTCAGATGTAGTCACCATGGACCCTCTTACTCTTACCACATCCATTGGCTGAGGGTCATAGGGCAATGAGATCTTTCCTTCTGGATGCCTGTTCCTGACTAGCACCTCGTCCCCCAGCGACATGTCGGGCGGTCTCAATTTCCTCTAGACGTTCTCCCTCTCATTCAGCCTCTGGCGGTCCTCAGCTACATGCTCTTCATCGATCACCCCCAGGCTCTCAGTCCATGCCATCTGTAGGAGACAATTTAGGCATCTCTGGAACATGACCTCCACGGGGGCAACACAAGCTGACCTGTGTGGAGTCGCCCTGTACTCTCTCAGAAACTGATATAGGGCTTGATGCAGAGATTGCGCATGAGCTATCCGGAACACCTTGTTCAGCGCCTGCATGAAGCGCTTGGCTTCCCCATTAGCTCTGAGCCATAGAGGATAGTTCCTCCGGTGTCTGGCCCCACACTCACTCAGGAAGGCTGCAAATCTCTCCTTGGAAGGGTGGACCCTTGTCTGTGCATACCTCCTCTGGGAAACCATGGTATGCAAACATCTTCTCCACCGCTGGTATGATGTTCTCAAATGATGTTGACTCAATAAACTCCACTTCCGGTATCTGCTCCATTTGTCAATCGCCACAAGGAAGTGTGTCTCTCTTCCTACCGAGCCGAAGTCCATATGCACCACTTTGCACAGCTTTGTCCCTCTCTGCATTGACTCGATCTGGGGTTCCTTCTGCACAACCTGGCACCACACGTAGTTCGTCCCAAACTCGTCAACGAGCAGTTCCAGATTGGGGAACGACACCTTCAACCTTAGCCGTGACTTGGTTTTGGCTGACCCCTGATACCCGTGATGTGCTAGAGCTATGACCTTGTCCACCTGCACTGACAGTACCACCATTCTCTGGCCCCTCAACAACAGCCCCAACTCAGTGAAGAATAGCTAATTTCTCACCTTCCAGAGCTGTTCTAGAGCAACCTTCGCCTCTTGCTTGCACTTGTCCAACCCCATAAGGGCCCACTTTCAGTCTCCTTTGCTGAGAGCTTCCTGGAGCAAACAAAAACATTTGTCGTCAGCAGAGTGTTCTGCCATCTCCTGCACTGACATGGAGTTTGGTACATTAGACATCACCACCATTTTAACATACTCCTCAACATTCATGTTCGCGTCCTTGGCTTTGGACTTCCCAGGGTGCCTGGACAGATAATCTGCGGCATTGTTTTCCCCTGGTCGAAATACAAAAGAAAGATCATTATCAAGGAGAGCTAGCATCCATCGCTCGAAAAGTGCTGGGAGCTTCCATGATGATCCAGCCAGTATGGGTATTAGCGGTTTATGATTCGTCACCACTGCCAATGGCCTTGCAAGTATGTAGAGCCGGAAATGTGTGCACCCCCAGAGGACCGCCAGGGCCTCCCGCTCTATTTGGGAGTAACTTTGCTCAGTGTCTGTCAGCGCCCTGCTTGCAAATGCTACTGCAAGATGTCTCCTTTTGAGTTCTGCTGGGTCAGTAATGCTCCCAGTCCAAACGGGCTCGCATCGACTACGATCTCTGATGCCATGGCCGGGTTGAAGAATGCCATAGTAGTCTCGGGCGTCAGGGCTGCCTTAATTTCCTGAAATGCATTTTGTTGGAGCAGGCCCCACTGCCATATACATTCATGGTCAGGTTTCGCAGTAGTTCTGAGAGCGTTGCTAGGTTCCGGATGAAATGGCTGCAATATGTTACAAAACTGAGGAAGCTTCTCACGTCGATGACTGACTCTGGTGGTATGGCTTCCTTGATGTCCTTAACCTTCTTGGGGTCCGGTGACACTCCCCATTGCTGTAATACGAAGCCAAATAACTCCATTTCTCCTTGGAAAACACACATTTTTCCTTGCAGGGAGTCAGTCCCAGTGACCGGATTCCCTCAAGCATTTTCTCCAATCCCTCCATGTGCTCAGTTTCGGATGCAGCGAACACGAAGATGTCGTCGCTGATGTTAATCGCCCCTGCCAGGTCGGCCAGCACTATGTTTTGAAATACTTACACAGCTGATGATACACCAAAACTAAGCCTCCTGTATCTATACAGGCCTCTGTGGGTTGTAAATGTCGTGATGTATCGCGACTCGTTGTGCAGGTCCACCTCATGTTAGCCGGCTCTTGAGTCCAATTTAGAGAAGAACTTTGCCCCTTGTAATTCCACACCTTGATGGTGTTTGGCCCATGCCCCACTCCCGACACGAAGGCCCCTTTTAGGGGAAGCGGTTGTTTGCAGCCAAAAGTGAAGATCCTTACTTTCTCATGTGCTAGGAGTGGGGTGGGACTGATATCTCCTCATAGTGTTCCACTGCCATTACACTCACTGAGGCGCCAGTGTCTATCAACACAGGTATCTTGCATCCATCCACCGATACTGCACATCTCAGCTGTCTCTTGCATTTACTTCTCAAGTCACTGAGGCTGGAGATGAAAAACACGTCTTCCTTCTCATCCTCGGGGTCTGGGTCATGCGCCTGCTGATCCTCATCTTGGTCCACTTAGGCAAGTCTTGGGAAACGTCTCTGAGCAAACGTGCTCATTTTGGCAGGGCCTTGTGGTGTGACAACCGGCCCCAGGGCTTTACACATGCGCGCAAAGTGGTCCACTGACCCACATCTCCCACTCATGCGCCCTCTTTTGCCGGGCATTTGTTTGCCTGTCGGAGGTCGTACCTTCACAGCATGCATTGAGCCGGTATTTCCAGGCCTCTCTCTCTCTTTGTGCCCATTCCTCTCCGACCACCTTTGGCTCCTTGCTGGCATCCAATGGCGCACACATCCTCCAGCTTCACCATCTTCATGGCTCCGTCCATTTTGGACGCTCTTGTGTCCGCCAGCTTATAGGATTGTTCCATTTCCAGGATCCTCACCAGGGTGAGTCCCAGCTCCCTCAGGATTTGTCTCCTCAGTTTCCCAGGGGCACATCCTTGGATCAGCTGGTTGCTCACCATCTCTTCCTCACTAATCCATGCGCACGTGGTTCTAGGTGTCTCAGCCTGCCATGGAATGAGTTCAGGGACTAGTCGTCCCGATGCTCGTCCGCACACATTACAAACCTCTCGTAATCCACATTCACCAACAGGATGAAATGGTCCCTCAGATAGTTATTCGCGGCATTATAGGAGCCAAATGCCAGCCTCAAGGCCTCAAACAGCTTTACCACAGCCGACCCAGACGCGTACAGTAGTGTTGACTTATTGGCCTGGTCGTTCACCACTCCAACCGCCGAGAAGTACTTCTCCAGGCGTTTCAGCCACAGGTTCCATCTGGGGCCAGGGCCGCCAGCGCCCCTGAAATGTCAAATTCTGGCATAGGAGCCAGTGCCCCTTGTTGGCGATGCACCAGTGTCACAGCTGGGGCAGGTACGGCTGCTGCTGCATCATCTGCCATGCTGGTGCCGGACTGTGCACTGTAATGTCACGCTGTGCGCACAGGCACCCCCTTTTGATCAGGGGCGGCAACACAGCGCGACAGTGAGACAAACTTGCACAGAAGCAGTGTCAATCAAATTTGTGGATGAAGGGATGAAGAAAAACTCTCAAAACTCCTCTATTACTAGTAGAAAAGAGAAAATAAACTTTCATTTTTTTTAAAGATCAAATTGCACTCTCAGGTACTCCAAAAATGGTGCTGGAGGCACACCTACACTTCCTTAGCTGGGAAGCCGCGACCTCCTTTTACACGGCTCAACAGGGCCTGTCTCAACTTCCCCTCGTGTGCCTGCACAGTTGTGATCGAAGCGAGCGTTCCAACCCCTCCGTGAGCACAGCTGATTGCACACGCAGATTCTGGAAAGCATTGTTGTGAGGCCTCACGGCATTGCAGGGTGGTAGGCCCCCGGCTCCCACAGAGTCACAACCACACGTGTATTCCGTCCGGACTACACCTGCACTCTGCAGCGATGCGCAGGAAACCCCCTTCATTCACTGCAATGGAGTTGCGTCACTCCATTGCGGGCATCACGTGACCCACGTCACCACAACCCACAACAATGAGGTCAAAGTAGCACAGCTTTGAATCTGCGACTAAGTCAGATAAAGCCAAAACAAAAAATGGATCTAGAAGGGTGGGCAATAGATTATCAAGGAATACACAGTCTGAGAAGAAGAAATGCAAATTTGGCAAGATAGAGCCTCCATTGTAAGATCATGGATCAGAAGAAGAGTCACGCAGTTAAGGAAAGAGCGATGAATGAATGCAACTCCGCCACCCAGGCGATTCGCTGGCCTATCTAATCTCAGAATATTATAGCCGGAAGATAGAGCATTAAGCAAAGAAGGGCCCGAACTTTCTTTCAGATAGGTTTTAGTCACAAAAGCCAAATCCAGTGAATGTTTCTGGAGCAGTTCGTAACCAGTTCGTAACAAGCTATCGCGTCGGCCATCAGTGAACGGGCATTAAACATTTTACCTGGTAACTTGGTCCGGGACAACCTCCCCGGCTGACATATTGATTCCACTTAGGGGGAAAAATAGTAGCGGGGAGCACAAGGCTTAATATAGTTTCCCGTGGAATCACTCCCTGTACCGGTCCAGCGGAAGTCCGCGGTCCTCCTGAAGCTTGGATGGGCCCATATGGGCTCAACTTTGGCATGACTTCAGCACGATGAAGGCGCTGACGCTGCGCCCGTCTGCTGTGCAGCCGGGTATGTGTGCCTCTAGATTGACACACGTCAATGTCAGAAGCCAATCCGATGCCAGCTTCTGAGTAGCCAGGGACATGAGACCCCGGAGTGCCTAAGAGGCCACAGGCACCCTCTGCCGATGCCGTCAATACAAGGAAAGGAAAGTACAACAAAAGGCAAAGGAAAGCTGAATGCAATATGAGAAAAACAGCGTTCAGTCACCCGCTCCTGAATGGCAAATGCTGAGTCAGTAAAAGGAAACGACATGTAACCAAATTAAAATACAATAAATGAATAAAACAAAGATAAAAAGGTTGTTATTTAAAACAAAAGTGAAGATGATTCTAACTCTGATCAGATGTATTTAGTAGATGAAAGTTTCTTTACAACGAGACAGCACTATTCTCAAACAACTGGTCAGATTCTAAAGCCAGGATGAAGATTGCCAGTAAAAGAATGCAGAGCCAGTCGCTGAGGGAGTTGCAGTCTCTGCAGTCCACTCTTTCTACGTGCTCTGTTCACTGAGACTACAGTCTTTCTACTACCTCCACGCTGTTTCACTGTGTGGGATGATCTTTAAAACACCAGCTAGGCCGCGCAGCCGCTGTAAGGCAGTTGCAGTCTCTGCAGTCCACTCTTTCTACGTGCTCTGTTCATGGAGAATACAGTCTTTCTACTACCTCCACGCTGATTCCCTGTGTGGGAGATTCTTTAAAACACCAGCCAGGCCGTGCAGCGGCCGCAGAGCCAGTTGCTGAGGGAGTTGCAGTCTCTGCAGTCCACTCTTTCTACGTGCTCTGTTCACTGAGACTACAGTCTTTCTACTACCTCCACGCTGTTTCCCTGTGTGGGAGGATCTTTAAAACACCAGCCAGGCCGCGGAGCAGCCGTGGAGCCAGTCGCTGAGGGAGTTGCAGTCTCTGAAGTCCACTCTTTGTACGTGCACTGTTCACTGAGACTACAGTCTTTCTACTACCTCCACGCTATTTCCCTGCGTGGGAGGATCTTTAAAACATCAGCCAGGCCGCGGAGCCAGTCGCTGAGGGAGTTGCACTCTCTGCAGTCCACTCTTTCTACGTGCTCTGTTCACTTAGACTACAGTATTTCTACTACCTCCACGCTGTTTCCCTGTGTGGGAGGATCTTTAAAACACTAGCCAGGCTGTGGAGCGGCCGTGGAGCCAGTCGCTGAGGGAGTTGCAGTCTCTGCAGTCCCAGACAGGACCGACAGACCGATGATGGACGCAGCAACCTCAGCTCCCCCGCCTAGCTCAGGACTTAATCCGGCGTGGGGAGAAAAAAGAACACTGCAAAGCTCTCGAGGCGTTCCCATGAGGCAAGGGACTACCATTGAACGCCCTCATCTGCTTTCAACGCCAACTACAGCATCTGAGAAGTGGAGCCTCCTGGCAGCCGGGACTAACACCTCCCCACTCCTGCCACAGATTTCTACACTGGCAACAAGACCTAGCTGGTTGAAACCTGGCAGCTCGACTCTCAAGCAGCACCAGGAAGGACATATGGTAGGCGCCTCTGCCAGTCCCATGACAACCCACAGGCTTGATACTGTCAATACAACGCTGCCAATAACTTCATCTTTGCGCCTGGATTCCTTCTCGCCTCCGCCTCCGTCGAGCGTGCATCCCCTCTACCGCCAGCTGAAGGGCTGACGGTGCTGGGCTCTGCCTGTGGGGAGAAGGTGGGGAGGCCAGAGAGTGCGTGTCTTCCATCGGGTGAAGAACCACCTCCAGAATCCAAGCGACTCTTTACCTCTGAAGAAGGAGCACAGAGGACTCTCTCTGCCATCGGGAGCGGCCCCTCGTCGCCGGCGACCCCACCTGAAGACACAAGGGGGCGAGTGGCCCTCGAGATCTCATCGAGGCCCTCGAGATCTCATTGGAGAAGCTCTGTCCTGCGCTGCCCTCGCAGCCCACCCCGTAAACAGCGCTGAATATGCCAGTCAAGCTGGTGCTTACGGCCACTCAGGTTCACGCAAGCCCTGATGGCCCGTCCTTGGTCCTCCTCCTGGCCGGCAAGGATATTGAGGCTCTCACAGAAATCGTGAATCACACAACGGGGGAAACCTTGGCTACTCTCCCAAACTCCAGCGAAGTACACCACTTAGACGAGTGGGTCGACATAGAAAGCACAAAAGGAAACACATCACCATCCCTTTCAACCCACAAAAACAACCCTCCCACAAAGTCAAAAACCATTCTAAACCCTGAACTAAGGCCCCGACGCAAAAACAACAAAAGCACGAAAAAGAAACAGCCCAGAGAGAACCTATACGCACCAGGAAGAGCAAAAGTCAACTCAACTCTCTTTCACGGACAACAAGGAAGCCAGGCGCACTCTCAAGCAGGAAAAAAAATAAAGAAACCCCAACAAGACCACAAGGAAGCACATAACTTCAAAAAAAATTATCATAAAGCCCTTGCAAAGCAATTCACTGAAAGAGTTCTTCAAAAAACAAAGCAAAAGGAAACACAACCTTTTTTAACTGTCCGACACTGAGATACTAGAAGCAATCCAGGATTCCCCACCGCCCCTCAAGACACGCAAAATTGGCGACACTCTGGAGACAGCCCCAGAGAACAATCCCGGCACCAGGAACATTGCTACAACAATTGCAGCCTCTATCCTCCTATCACCAGAGGTGAGTTCAGAAATCAAAGAGGTTGAAAACTCAGAAAATACCACCGTCCCCACCCTAAGTCCTCAAGTAAACAACTTACCAAGCTATGCAGCCCCTTCACTCCACCTGCGAACAATCCCAAGCACTCACATATCGATCTCACCTCCGCCGAGCAACAGACTGGGAGTTCCTCTTTTCCACTCGCCCATGGACAAAACTCTGCCACTGGAAAAGATCCAAATGCTGAAAATAACCCCAAGAGTGCAACTCAGCAATAATGAACAACTGGAAAGCCGCCAAAAACCTCACAAAGGCCCCCCAAGCCCACACTTACTTTCAAATTTAAAAACCAGCGATCGCACAATAACTTCAACACCACCCTGTCCAAAGACACAAGAACCGTCCCCCAACACCCCTGCAAGGATCTGGAACAGAAGAGAAGCGCCGAACACTACCCAAAAGGAGACACCATCCAAAAAACCAGACGTGCTCACAATCATGTCAGCAGTCACAATTGCCCTCGCCCCATTTGGAAAATTGTACGAAGCATTAAATGAAGCCCTGAAAGATCACACAACTGTATCTGCCATGATGCACACGAAATTGATCTACCTGGAGGGATACGTGACAGTCATGGAAAAAATAATTGTGGCATAAAGCAAAGATACAGAAAGGGCAATGAGCCAGACGATCCTCCAAGAACATTCAAGGGATACAACACAGACCAACTTCACTTAATCATCAAAACACACAGAAACCCAAACACCTCCAGAAATTCCAAAAAGGGACCCCACCGGCTCTGTGAAAGGAACCGCAGTTCAATTCCAAGAGAACTTTAGTATATTCAACGACAAACAAGGGAGCGGAGCAAGTCTCCTAGTGCCTCAGTCGGAACTTTTCATCTTCAAGCCAACTCAAGCGTGCTCCAAGGAGCCACCCTGCATCATTGAAGACTCGCCCCGAAAGATGGCGTTGGCCGTCTCAAAACAACAAGATGGCCCCACCACTACAACAAATACAAAAGCAAACAAAGACAATCAAATGCTCCTAAAACTTCAAGATCCACAAAGTCACAAAAGCAGCACAACACCAGGAATCAGAAAAACTTCTACTATCGACGTTCGAATCAACCCAAACCCCACAACACAGCGACCAATACTACCTGGTGCAAAGGAAGGCAAGGCAGTGAGTTAATCGACGGAAAATCAGCACCTTGGGTCGCCAACCGCCACGGAAGACTTTCTGGCCGATGAACAACTGATGAACATAACACAACATTTTGACCATAACTCTGGAAAAAAAGGAAACACGTTCTTTGGCCCGAACTCCACCCAAGGACTGCAGTAACCATCCCAGAGCCTCGCCAGAACGACCGATACGCTTGAGATCTTCTAACCATCGTACAAAGAGAAGTCCCAATGCACACCACGAAAAGAGCCAGCACGCTCACTACAACTCTCTGCCATCTCACCAACCAAGAAGAACGGAGGGTAAATTAGAACATCATTCCCAAAGCCACGCTCAAGAAGAACCTCACCTGATAAGCACTCCGAGCCGAACCGTACAAACTTCCACAAGGTCGGACATCAAGATTCCTCCGGCAGAGAGTGGTTACACCAAACTACATCGAGAGGACATCAAAAATCTGTTACGAATTCTACCAATATGACACACTCCCCCACAATAATCCTGAAACTGGAACAAACTGGCAGAAACCAAGAGGCTTTAATACTGAACAGAGGAACAGTACTGAAAATCCTCAGACACAATAAGGCCCTACGTCACCTCTCGCCAGACGACTTCACCCTAGTGGAACCATACCGCAATGCAGCAAAAGCAAAATGCTATCTGCACATAAGGTCGAGAAAATTCAGTCTTCCACTCAGGGAAGGTCAGGAAGACCTTCTCCGAAACTGATTAAAGCTGACAGACGTGTCTGGCCACAGCGTGCACGACATTGCAATGGCCAACGAAAAGATCACCTCAGCGAAAAGACTGCACTACGTATCAAGAACAGAATCCTTGTAGAAAGACAAGAGGCTGCACAAAGGCGAACCAGGCAGCCGAACTGATAAAGTAACCAAAAACTACAAAACTCTCCACACTCCAACATCCAAGCCCTCAGCTCCTGTGTTCAATCTCGAGCCAAGATGCGAAAAATGCAACAGATCTACTGAAGAGGCAGCCTCAAAACTCACCTTTGCTGCGCAAGATTCAGCAAGGCAAGGAAGACAAAACTAACGAGATGGGACCTCCGCGACAGAAACGATCTTGCACACCACACTGCAAAAGGCATCCCCTCCAGCACCGTTGAAGCAGCTCTGGGCTTGGCTGCCAAAGGCCCTATCTACCACCACGAAAAAATAGCAACCAGAGGCCCACAAAGATGGGCACCTGCACACGTCCACATCAACCTCTTCAAATTTAACAGCAACAATTCTCAAAATTGCCTCCTGGAATACATGCGGAAACAAACACCTGAAAACCAAAGGAGGCACAGACTTAGGCCAGTTTGACATAATGGCTTTGCAAGAACTATGGCTGATGGAACAACCCCATTTGGATGGTTTCGACATCACATTTACCCAGGCAGCCAAAAATAGGCTGGGGCATCCATCTTCTGGCCTCCTATTAGCAGCTCGCGCGGGCAGCGGCATAGAAATACAGGAAACATTATCATTTTCAACCCACCATCTGGTGCTCCAAATTAACTGGGCTCATCATGATCTGACCTTGGCTAAAAAATTGAACACTCAAATAGCCATAATTAACACATACTGGAACCCACAAGCGATCGAGGATAAAACGTTTCTGAGAATGATAGGAAAAGAAATAGACTCTATCTACGTAGACAAACAGATCGCTTACATCATCATCTGTGGCGACCTCAATGCTAAATGCAAGGAAAACGAGCCATCGGCCCAACAGATTGGACAAAAGACCACATCTGGGAAAAGAGGAACGCTCTGGAACGAACTGATGACCTTGCGAGGCCTTCATAACATCGATCTGGTGTTCCCCGACCTGGGAAGATTCCCCACCTGGGAGAGAGACAATCTAAAGGGAACAATAGATTACATCTTTGTTTCTGACGCAATGCTGAAACTAATAACTTTCGAAGTAATTCGAACATCAGCGAGCAATCACAATCTTTTAAGAGCTACGTGGAACTCCATTTCACCCACCAATCCAACAATGAAGGAAAACATCAAGCGTAACGCACAGGGCAACCGACTGAGAATGACCGCCGCTAGAGTCGAACAACTGACACTGAGCTATCAATCCCAAGTCAAAGCTAAAGATCGCCTAACAGCGGACATCGATTACCAACCACTATTAAGCCCCTACAAAGAAAAGCCACAAAGCCATACCCTCCCACACCATAGGGGCATCCATCAGTACGGCAAACAAGTGGTCTCCAAGCGCACCGCCCTAAGACAACTAAAGAGAAAAGCCAGAATTCTCAAAACACCCGCACTACAGCTCCAACTAACAACAGAAACCAAAAAATACAAAGCATGGATAAAACACCATTGAGCTCTTCCCCACCAGAACGACTCAGAGGAAATATAAAAAAACAAGGGGCGGTCAAAAACGCCAGAAAATTCTGGGCTCTCATGAAATCACCAACAGATCAGAGAGAAACCGAGCCGTCAAAAGGCGTTCGCAAAGAACGATGGAAAGTACATTACGTGCTACTATTTCAAGCTCCCAACTCCCCAGGCTCTATCCTCCAGGCCATCTACGATGCTCCCTGGGCAGACGTTTTCAACACAGAAGATATCATCACAATTATCAGCAAACTCAAAGCCTCGAGAGTCCCGGGCCCTGACGGAGTGACAAATGTCGATCTCAAAAATTTCCCGACACGGTGGGCCCCCTTTATCAGCCTGGTCTTCAACAGGTGTTCAGCTCCAAGATCGATTCCTAGATCATGGACTTTGTCGACAGTGGTACCTATTTGCAAAAAAGTAACAGATCAAACCCACGTAACTATCGCCCAATATCCCTCTTTGACACCATCGGCAAAATATTTGGAATGCTCCTACTAAAGAGATTCCAATCTTGGGCAACAACAGCGCCCTGCGCTGACCCCGTCCAAGCTGGTTTAAAAAAACTCAGCGACAACACTCAACATAATGCTGTTAAGCATTGCCAAAAGCAAAACCCTAGAAAGCTCCTCCAGACTATTCCTTGCGTTTATAGATTTGACATAATCTTTCAACCTAGTCGACAGAGATCTGCTATGGTCAAAGCTTCAATCCTGGAACTGCCCTGCAAACATCCTTGCCCCGATAAGAGCTCTCCACACGGATACGACTATGAGAGTAAAACTCAACAGAAAAGGCCTACTCTCAGCAGATATACCCACATGCAGAGGAGTCAAGCAAGGCTGCCCTCTTGCCCCAGCGCTATTCGTGACCTTTCTGGGAAACTACTAAGTCGTGTGCCCCAACATCAGAGCTTTCCCTCCAAAAATGTACACGGACGACATCACATTGTTAGACCAAACTCAGATTGGCCTTCAGAGACAATTGAACCATCTGTCAGACTACATTAGCAAATCGAACTTGGAGATAAACAAGACCAAAACAAAGATCCTGATCTTGGAGAAGAAAGCGAAAAGAACAAGCACTTTCAAATGGAATCTAGAAAAGGTACAGATCGAAACAGTGCCCAATATCAGATACTTAGGCGTTATCGTCGACAGCTCAACAACAGAAGTTAGCATGCAAAAGCATCTCTGGGCAAAAACTTGATCTTTAACGACACAGGCACACCTACTAGAAAAGAAATTTGGACGCTTTTCCCTAATTCCAACTCTAAAATTCTACAAGGCAAAAGTAATCCCAGCTTTAACATACGGCGGCAAAGCCATGCCCACAATTACAGAAGCATTATGGCAAAAAGCGGAGGGTTTCTTTTGGAGATCAGTGTTAAACCTGCCCATGTCAACTTCAATGGCAGCAATCAGGAGAGAACTCGGCCTCGCTTCCCTTAAAGCCACTGTTGATTTCAACAGTATCTCCCTATTCAGGAAAATGATACTGCCCCAAGACCCACCACTATACAAACTGATCGACTCAGAAACGAAAGCAGACAGCTGTAAAATGCTAACAAAATGGGCAACAAAGATCTGCCCACGGCTCGACCAAGTCGCTTGCACTGAGGACGACTTCATTGCAAATCCATGCAAAATGAAGAGAAAACTAGCAGAGCTAGACTGGATCTCCACACTAGAAAAAGCTAACGAAAATAAACTCTTGGCACATCTGCCAGTCCAGTCAACGAAACTGAACGAAGTACCTCAAGTCCTCAAAAGATTCCCAAACAGACCTCTATGCCAAATCTTCTTGAGTACTCGATTAAACCTTCTTCACACAAATGAAATTCTTCACATTAGAGGCCAATCCGATTCAAACACCTGCAGAATGTGCCAAAAAAAGCGACCAAATCGTATCAGTCCGCCACCTTTTAATGAACTGCACGGAAACTACTGAAATCAGACTAGCATATCTACGACCGGTACTAGCAGAGTACACCATCTTAGAAGAAGAGGTGTGGTGGCCTCGACTGATGAGCAGTTCCAAAACTTCTTGGACAATAGCTTGGCCAAGATCCTCCAAACAGCCCTGGAAGAATGCAACAAACCATAAACTGCCGAATCGACCAGGGCTGTTCTCAAAGACTCTTTTCAAAGACTCAAAGACTGAATAAGACTGATCTTCAAAACAACGACCTTCTAAAATCTACTCATGTAGGTAAACAAAAGTAAAGAAAAAAAGAATGTGAATTCAGATAAAGCTCAGGGTCCTCAGCAAACGCACATGTGAGTGGGGTGGACACCTTGTCGGGAGAGAACAGGATTGTGTTGACTGATTATACTAATTAGAAATTAAAGACACAAGCTTATTTGGAACATGCCGAATCAATCTCCCGATAATGTGGTGGATATATATGGCACTACATGTATATATGTGGTCAAAAGGGAAAACCATGGCCAAATCAGTGAATTATACAGTAATGTAGAAAATGAGTCTAGCGATGTAGGATTGTCAAATTACTTGCCCAATCCATGATAGGTTTCGGATGTCGCAAGTCCAAAATATAGTGTTTAAGAAGCATATGCAGCCAGCCGCAAGAACAATGGACCAGAGGATGGACGAGAAAAATCAAGGCAAGAAAACTGAGGACTACTTTGCAGGGTCGGACAGGGGCCATAAAATTGTCCCGGCCACCAATGAAAAAGTGGCCCACAGTTGCAAATGGCTATTAATTCCTTTTGTGACACTGTTTGAATAGTACCAAGGGGGAGTTGTTTGATGAAATGCAATGGCAATTGTGCATTTTAAAGAATATTGATTCAGCAACACTGGTCAAAACTCCTAGCCACATGGTGAAGAAACTCGCCAAACTGGCCCACAACTGGCCAAAAAAGTGTCCCACTTTGACCCAAAAACTGGCCCACACCAGCATTTTGAGTTTTTGGTTCTGCCATGGGCCTATTGCCCTGCGGGTCAGTCAGAGCCTGCTACTCTGGCAACAAGACATATCTGGGAATACACTCAACTGAACCAACTCTTTCCTGATGATCAAAAACACCAACCTTGATGGAGGAAATTATATTACACGGGCCGGTACGAGAAAAAACACATGAGCTCGTTTCTTTACATCATTCGAGCGCACACACAAGAAGCCCGCCATAATCAATGCTGTTATTAGTTCAGCACTGAAAACACGCCTGGGGCAGGTAGGGCTGATTTTATGATCTTGTTACCAGGATTAGGAAACATCCCACGTTTACACATTATACAACAGACAGTTAATTACAGCACTGACTTGACGTAAAGGAAATCCATTATTAAGGTACTATTTTTAAATAAGGACTGGACACTCCATTAGCTTTTTTGCATTTAAATTAACACTTTTAAAACTGCCACTTAAGTTAATTTTGGGCGCATCTATTTAAATCACAAATGAGATTCGCATTTTAAAACAGAAATGTGTAAATCACATGTTTGATACAATCTATGATGCAACAGTAAGGAGTTTTATTTTGAATGTCTTATGCAATTTGTATGCTTTCTGTACAAGTGCCAATTGTATTATTTTAACGAAAATACATTATTTTTTTAAACTTCTTTTTATTGAGTTTACAACATGTTGAACATTCCCCAAACTATCCCCGCTCCCCCCATCCCCCCTGAGAGACAAGTTTAAGGGCCTCATTACATGGTAGGCGGTGAAGCATGGCGCTATTAGCGCCATGGTTCATGCCGGTAAAATACTGGCACCGCCTTGGTGGAAAGGGGAATTACCGCCCTATTCCAAGGTTGGCAGGGCGGTAATTCCCCCTTCCACCATTGCCCTTCCCCATTCCCATGTTTCCCCAATAGGGCATAATGGGAATGGGGAAGGTGCTAATTACGGTACCGTAAATTTGCGGTGCCGTAATTAGCACCGAGGTCCCTTTGCGGGTTGGTTTTTAACGCCTGCAAAAAGCAGGCGTTAAAGTACCAACCCGCAAAGAGACCTTGTTATAAGGCGGTAAGGGTTAACGGTCACCGGTACCATTACCGGTGACCGTTAACCCTTACCACCTTCCGTGTAATGAGGCCCTAAGTCTTTCCCTAGTCCACTTCGTTATATGTGGTTCAAAGTTGTTTACTGCAAGTCTAAGTGTCTGAGGCGCTGGGGGCACCATACCGCTCAAAAGTCATCTTTAAGAAAGGCCAGAGTCTCTCCCCAGTCTTTTGCGAAGTTATGCACATTACCATTCATGGCATACGTCGCCCATTCCAGAGCTACTATGTCCCAAACTTTGCACAGCCAATCCTGTACTGTCGGTATATTTAAGCTCTTCCATCTCTGTGCAATTATAGTCATTGCTGCCAATGTTAATACCACTCTCGCTTTTTCCTGGGTTTTGGGTTCTCCCGCCTCCTCCCCCCCCTTGAGGCCCAACAATGTCTGTTCCAGAGGTCTGCTTCCCCCTGGCCCGTAGGCCTGGTCCTGTGCTAGCTGTACTTCCCTCCAAAATGGCTAAATTTCTGGTTATCTTCACCAGATATGTTCTGCTGTGCCCTCCTTCCCACACCCCCTCCAGCACTCCCCCGACACTCCCGGGTATATCCTGTGTAGGTGGGCGGGCGTATGCCAGAAAAAGTATTTTGTACCACGCTTCTTGCAGTTGAGACACTCTTGCTAGCTTGGGAATCTTTCCCCACAGTTTCCCCCATTCCTCCCTTTCTATGTCTCTCCCCAGTATCTTCTCTCATCTGTGCATGTACAGCCAGTCTTGTCTAGGAGTGGCATCATCCAGTATCTTGTACAGGTTAGAGATCAGCCCCTTGACCCCGTCATTTGATAGCAAGAACTTTTCAAACAGAGTTACCTTTCTGGTGGCTGCCTCTTTGATTGCCGGGTTCAGCACCAAGTGTCTTAGTTGAGCATATCTAAGTCTCTCCCCCGTCCCACTGTGAATTCACTTTTACACTCCACGAATGAAAGAATATCCTCCCCCCGTAACATATCCCGGAGTTTCCTGCATCCTCCTTCTCGCCACTGCTTAAAAGTCCCCCTTTCTGTCCCAGGTGTGACATTTCCATTATTGAAGATAGGCGTGAAGGGGGACGGGAAAGTTGTGATCCCTCTGGTTTCCACTAACCTATCCCAATTATCCGCCACCAGTTTCGTGATGGTGCTCTCATACATATGTTTCGGTCTGTGTTGCTTCGGTAGCCACAGCACTTCTTTCAGTTTATGTTGTGTCACTGCCCTATCCATCTTGACCCACTGTTTTCCGTCTCTCTCATGAAGCCATTCCCTGATCACCCTTACTTGTGTGGCCTCGTAGTACTGCTGGAAGTTGGGGAGAGCCAGCCCTCCCTCCCTCCTAGGCGCTGTGAGTAGGTGTCTGTTGATCCTCTTTTTCCTGCCTTCCCAAGTGAATTTATTGGTTAGAGTCTGCAGCTCCCTGAAGAAGCTTGCCGGTACTGCCTGTGGGATTGCCTGGAATAAGTATAGCACGCGTGGCAACGTGACCATTTTGACTGCCGCCAACCTCCCTATCCTAGCGATCCAGCGGTACCTCCATTTATGGAAGTACTGCTTTATTCCCTTCAATAGGGGAGGGTAGTTGGCTGCGTACCACCCTGAAAGAGCTGGGATGATCTTCACTCCCAGGTACCTGATCCCCCCGGGCTCCACACAGTGTTGCTGCTCTCAGTATGTTGCGGTCCCCTGGCCCCAGAGTGAGGTTCATCAGCTCAGATTTGCCAACGTTAATTCACAGGCCGGATACCTCCTCAAACTTCTCTAGCAGGGCCCTGCTTGCCCTGATGGATTCTAAGGGTTTGGTCAGTGTGAGCAACATGTCGTCGGTGAAGGCCGCCACCTTATGCTGCTTTCCCCTGAATGGAATGCCCTGTATGTCATCTGCCTTGCGTATTGCCTGTAGGAGGGGTTCCAGGTAGATTTCGTAGAGCAGTGGGGAAAGAGGGCATCCCTGTTTCGGTCCTCTGCCCAGTCTAAATGGACGTGACATGGCTCTGTTTATCACCACGCACGTCAATGGTGCCTGGTAGTTGGTCTGCACCATTTTGAGATATTCTCCCCCCAGTCCCATTTTTTCCATGACCCGAAACAGAAATGACCACTCCACGCGGTCAAATGCTTTTTCAGTGTTGAGTGATAAAAGTACTGCTGGAGTGCCCGTTTTCTGCACTTTCTCCAGTAAGTGTGCCACCCTCCTAATATGGTCTGCCGTCTGTCTACCTCTTATAAATCCCGCCTGGTCTGTGTGGATCAGTTCCGCGAGATGCCCCTCCAGTCTATTCGCCAACAACTTAGAGTACATTTTCGCGTTCACATTGATTAGCGCGATGGGCCTATAAGATGTTCGTTCCATGGGATCTTTATTGGGTCTGAGAATTAGGGTCATTTTAGCCTCTTCCATGGATGGAGTTATGCTGCCTCTGGTGTTAAATGTGTTGAAGAGGTGTATTAATTGCGGTACTAGTAAGGGTTCAAAAGTTTTATAAAAGGTCGCTGTGTAGCCGTCTGGGCCTGGTGCCTTGTTCGGTGGTAAGCTCCCGATAAACCTCCTCGCTTCATCCTCCGTGATTTCCCCGGCCTAGGATGTCTTGGGCGAATTTTGCTAAGCTTTGTTGGATATCTTCGGTACATGTAATGCGCTCCACGATTTCTGTTTTCAATGCCGTAATCGCATTTTTAGCCCCCGCTCCCCCAAGGAGGCGCGACAAGAGTGCGTCTGCCTTATTCGGTTTGGTGTAGAATTATTGTTGGATAAAGAGCAGTGTCCCTTCCGCCCTCTTCGTTTGAAGGATCTCTAGTTGACCTGTCACCTGCCTATACTCCCTCAGGGAGGGCCTGGTGGGTATCTTGACGCCTCTACCTCCGTCTCCAGCTGTGCCTCCAGTTCCTTTAGCTGTCTTTCCCTCTGGGTTTTTGCCGCTATCAACTCCCCCCTCAGAGTGGCTTTAAATGCATCCCATCTGGTATCCTCCAGTGTGTCCCCCCTCTTATTGGTCTCGAAGATTTATTTTATTTTCCCTTCCATTTCCCCCCTAATTACTGGGTCCCTTAGGAGAGTCCTTGGATATTTCCATCCCCACACCCCCCTCTTTTTTCACCCTAGTCCCATTTGTATGATCTGCTATTCCAATAGGGCCCGCTTTTACTTCCCTGACCTGCCCCAGCAAAGCTGCCGACACCCATATGTAATCTATTCTCAATTGTATTCCATGTACGCTCGAGAGAAAGGTGTAGCCCTCTTCGTCGCCCTTCAATTCCCACCACACATCTCGCAGACCGGACCCGTTCCATCCTGTCTCTTAATTCTGCCAAAGCCACTACTCCCTCTCCTCCGTCTTCCCCCTAACCTATCCCGTGCTTTATCCCAAGCTATATTGAGATCTCCCATTATAATTATTTGGCCCCTTGCGTTATCTTCCAGCGCAGACAGGAATCGCCTCAGTAATGTTTCTTGGCCTAAGTTGGGAGCGTAATGACCGCTATGGTGTAGGGGAGATCCAGATGTGTTCCCTTGACTATTATGTACCTACGCCCCTTATCCCGAAGGATCTCAGTTACCCTGAATTCCACTGTATTTTTGATGGCCAGCCCACTCCCCAGCCCCCATCTTGGTCAATCCCGATGTGTGGAATATCTGGTCCAATCCTCACAATTTTAGTCGTCCCTGATCTTTGTGTAGGAGATGCGTTTCTTGGAGCCCCAGGATATCTGGTCCCTCTTTCCTTTTGAATTGCTCTAACTTTTTCCTTTTCAGGGGGGAATTGAGTCCCCTGACATAATGAGTCAGCCACTTGAATTATTATGTCGTTGTTTGCTGCCTGGTTCCTGCTAATGTTTCGGGGGACCCCCTTCTTCCGGGCTTCCCCTGTTTCACGCTCCATCTTCCCCTCCCCATTTGACCCTCCTTGTTGCCCTCTCCAGTCTGCATCCCACCCCACTCTTCTCGCCTCTCCGCTCTTTTCTGCCCTTAGCCTTGTCTTGCCCCCGTCCCCCTGTCCTCCCCTGCCTTCCCCCTTATGGAAGGATTCTCGTTTCTCCCCTTCCCCTCCCTTCCCTCCTACCGGGCCTCTTCGCCCTTACTAACTTCATGATGTTTACCCCCTCCATCCACCTGCCCTTGTTACCCCTTTTGTATCCACAATCCTTTTTCATTTTACCTGATATGCGTTTCCCCCATTGGCTTCGCTCCCCTACTCAGTAGTTGACTTCTCGTCCCTCTCCTTGCATGGAGGACCGCGTAGTGTGGTTTTTCTTTTCTGCCTGTCTCCAACAGTGGTCCGCTCCCATTGTCTGGGTCTTGTTATATTCTATGCCCCCAGTGATCTCTCAGGTCTATTGTCCCGTTGCTCCTGGTCCAAGTCTAGGTGCAGTAAGTCTGCCCCTTCTTGCAGCTTCACTATTCGTTTCTGCGCACCTGCCCATTCAAAAAGAAGTCCGAAGGGGAAGGTCGACTTACATCTGATCCCTTGTTCCTTAAGTACTGTGAGAATCTGGCCCATTTGGTGGTGCTTGACTAGAGGGCTGTTAGCTAGATCCTCGTACAGCTCGATTTGTTGGTCCTTGTATTTGACCAGTTCTTGTATTCTTGCCGCTTTCAGGACTGCTTCCTTTTCACCATATCTTGTAAATGCTGCTAGTACGTCTCTTGGTCTGGCATTCAGGTTCTTATTAAGCCGCCCCACTCTGTGGACTCTGTCCAATTCCACTGAGCTTGGTGTCGTATCCCCGAGGAGTTCTGCACATTACCATTCATGGCATACCTCGCCCATTCCAGAGCTATTATGTCCCAAACTTTGCGCAGCCAATCCTGTACCCCAGAACTGTTTTTACTTATACAAGACTCTAGCCCATTGACTTTGGCCTATCTATTGCATTAGAACAACTCCTTTGGTGAACTCAAACTATTTGCACTGTTTAAGAGTAACTCTACTATTCGTTTCATTAACTTATGCCTTTTTGCTCCTACTTCAAATGCTCTGAATGCCATTTTGCTCCTCCTTCAAAGTAGTTTAAATGCCTCAGAACCGGATAGTGTGAAGTATTGTAGTATATTTTTGTGTGATATTGATTGCCTCCTTTTAATGAATGTTTTCTAACTGACTGTGTAATAAATTAATATGTGTTTACCAAGAAACCTTGAGTATAAGAGTCTATTTGAATACTTGTGATTGTAGACCTCTGTGTAACCTCATTACAAGCTCACATTCCCTCTTGAGATAAGCCTGGCTGCTCAGCTCGCTAACAAAAACTGTGTGGAACAGGCTTATACCAAAGGTTGGTTTTGCTTACACCTGTAGTCATAGTTGTGTGTAGTGGTCCCAGAGGGTACTGCATGCAAACTTTGCCTAACACTCATCTGTTGTGCTGCGTCCTGTTGCCCCCTCCTGTGTGCTTTTTGGCTTCCCTGACCGGCCACATTTTCGGTAGTGTTCTGGAAGCGTTGCCCTTGGACGGTCCCCCTTTGTTTAACCTTCCTTAGGTTTTAGATGTCATGGCTGGATGTCCTAGGTGGATATGGGTTGGGACCCTGCTTTGACCCTGGTCCCAGGCTCCTGCTCTCCTGTTCCAGTGGAGCCCCCTTTGTGGAGTGGGGTCTCGCTGCCTACCTCCTCCTTTGGCCAGAATCTTCAAGTCTGGTCCTGGTCTCCTATGTTGTGGGGTTTTGTGGGGAGGTGTCCCCTTTTTGTAAGTTTCTAGCACTCTCTTCCCTTTGCTTTCCATGGGGTCTCCCTTCCTTTGTCGGGGACTAAGCCTCTCCGGGCCCTTTGAGTGTCTTGTCACTCCGCTTTGCTTCTCTGATGTCGCCGCCTTGGTGGGTTCCCCTATCCAGGGCAGTGGGCCTGTGTCCAGGCATTTCCTTCTTTCCCTGTGTGTATTTATGGAGAGGGGGTCCCCAGTGTGGTCACAATGTAGGGCCGGGGTCTGCGTACAATGTCTTTCCTCCTCTTGCTGCAGCGCTCCTCCGATTGGGCTTCTGTTCTCCGCGTTTGCTGGGTTTTCTGCCCCTGGGGGCCTGGCTGTCCTCCCCTTATCCTGTTGCTGCCCGGGGCCTCCCCTGCCTTGTCTGCACTTTCTGGGGGCTGTTCCTCCTCAGTGCCCCCCCTTGTCTGCGCAGCCAGCAATGTCCCAATCCAGTGGGGGTGGGAGGGGTCTCTCCTGCAGTTAATATTGCCTCTTCCTATGTGTTAGGGAGAATTCTCATTTATGGCTAATTTTCCCTCAACCAAGTGAGTCCCGCAGCAGCTTTGCTGGACTTCAGGAGTCTATTTTTTTCCACTTGGTAAGAGTGAGAGCTTTTCCCCCACTTTTACCTGTGTTTTGCTATGTGTTTTCATCTGTTTTTGTAAGTGTGGACTCTGAAGTACACCACTTCAGTAGCCCCCTTCTTTGTGTGTGTCACACAGCACCTTCAGTGCCGTGGCACAGGGTTGTCTTTGAGACTTCCCTCGACTCCATTTTCTGACGCGACTACTGTCCCCCAGAAAAGGGTAAAGTTACCATTAACTTTACTTAGTCAATCTACCACAGATCCAGTACACCCCATCTTCCATGGAGTACTGAAAAGGGTTAACTAGTATCCCTTTTTATCTGTACCTCCCAGAGCATTGTTTCACTCTTTTAACATTTAGACGTGGCTGGTGGCAGTAGTATCTACCCTAACTTTTCTACTGCGATTATACTAGATAACCGAGGTACTGTTCTTGGTTATTATATTAGCCTCGAACATAAACCCACTTGACCAAATCGTCTTTCTTTTGGCTCCGGTTGGGTTTATTCGCCATTTCTTTTTGTTAAAGTCCTTCTTG
Source organism: Ambystoma mexicanum (assembly GCF_040938575.1). NCBI lineage: Eukaryota > Metazoa > Chordata > Amphibia > Caudata > Ambystomatidae > Ambystoma > Ambystoma mexicanum. Next base: position 398,568,512 of record NC_090933.1, read on the forward strand.
TGTTTTACTTTGCGCGGCAAACCAGGTTCGCCTTCTTTGTTCACTGGCTTTTGGCGGGCTGGGTGTCTAAGTGGGCTGATTGTGAGGGAGGGGTGTAGTCACCCCCTGCACAGGGCATCATAGGAAACCCAAGTCGCACTTTGTCATGATTGGCCAGGGTAGTTGTCCGGGCTGGGTAACCCCCTGCTGGGTGATTGACAGCCAGGCTGCGTGAATGGGGGTTTTTCGCATAAAAGGCAGGTCTCTTGGGCTAGAAGTCAGAGAGTCACCACTGGAAATACAAGGAACCGAAGAGAAGCAGAGAGAACGACGGCTGATGCAACTACCCCGTCCCGGTGAAACCCTGCTGCAGTCCTGAGCTATCTGCCCTTCAACGACTCCGAGAAGATCCAGTCCGGAGTCTTCTTCCCTTGAGCTTGGTGGGGATAACCAGCTCATCTTCTTCAGCCACTGGATCCTCTTCCGTGTTCGAAATCGCTGCACACTGCTATAGTGCTCCGGATAGCCACCTGAAGAGCCTCTCATGTTTTTAAGGAACGCACCTTTTATTCCGTGTCGCTGCTGACGGCCTCATCCCTGTGTGGTGCAGACCCCCTTCAGACGTCCTTCCTTCTCAACGAAGCTCCTGGAATCGTGGGTCTGTGGGAAACCAACAGGAACAACTGCCAGGGCACCAGCTGCACCATTGGAACAAGGTACTATGTTCTGTTGAGAAACTGGGTGAGTCCCTTTTCTTCATTCTTCAAGGCTTTCCCTTGTCTTCCCTCCTTATTATAACTTTTGCTTCCGAACATTGACAATATCGAAGTACTTTTGGCTGCGTTGAATCGTGAACTTTCTGACTGTGTGATCTTCGGCAACTGGCCCCGGTGTCTTTCGACCCTGGCTCCAGCCCTTTGACTTTTGAACACCTGTCTCTGAGTGTTTCTTGATTCTGCCTGCCTAACCAAAATATTGCCTATGATTTTTGCCTCCAACTCCCTTTGGGTATCTCAGGTGCTAAGTGTGTTTTTGCCCCGGTAGCATTTCATGTTACGGATACGCGTTTGTTTAGTAGACCGAACTGTCAAAAAGTGATCGCAATCGTATTCGCAGTAACATGTTTTGTGCCTAACACCGGTTCATTCCAACACAGGGTACTTTCCTTGAGACTTACTGTACAAAGTGAAGAGGTTAGTTGTAGTATATTTAACGTGTGGTTTTTATTGAAGTTTCATAGAAGTGTTGTGTTTATAACGAATGGTTTAAAAATAAATGTACTTATATTTTTCTACCTGAAACCTTGAGTCAGTGTTTGCTTGAGTCGCAGTAATTGTGGTCCCTTTGTGCAATCTCTGCTACTGCTCATATACTCTTGAGATAAGCCTGGCTGCTCCGACACTGCTACCACTATGACATAGTAGTACAGGCTTGTACCAAAGGTAAAAATTGTATCACCACCTGTAGTCTTAATTGTGTGTAATGGTCCCTAAGGGCACTGCACGGGATTCTGCCTAACACTATGGTATCCTCCTTCTGGCTGGGAGGCCTTGTCTGACTTCTGGTGCATGCCACTCACTGTGGGGTCCCCCACCTTCTACCCGTTCCGGCTCCTCAATGTGGGACCTGTCCCTCTCCTTTGGGAGGGCTGCCTCATTTCCGGGGCCTCCTTCCATGGGTGATGGGGCTCCCCCCGTTCATACGCTTGCGGGCAGATGTGTGGTTTCACCCGCTGCGTATGAAATCCTTATGCCGACTCACGGCGTCCTCCTTCTAAATTGGAGGCCGCGTCCGACATCAGGCACTTATTTCTCGCGGCGGGAACACCCGCCCTCCGCCCAGTTCTGCTCCTCACGTCGGGAGTTGTCCCTCTCCTTGGGAGGGCCTCCTTGTCCTTGGGACCGCCTTCCACAAGCAGCAGGGTGTCCCACCCCTCACTCACCAGCGGCTCTGTTTCTCCACCCGCGGCGGTGTTGCTGTGGTCGCTGGCCCCCGTGACGGGCGCGTCCCTTCACTCACCCTTAGGGGTTATCGCCACAGCTTGTCGCTTTTGCGGCACACCGTCTGGCAAGTCCGCCGCTTCGGGGTGCCTCTGCCTATCCTCAGCTGAGGGCTCCCTCCCTGTGGCGTCGCTCTCCTCCCGGGGTCTGCTGTGCCATTGGCCGGCCCTCTCCGAGGCCGATGTCAGCGGTTTCACGGTGGGCCGCTCCTCCCTGCCTTATGTGTCTGGGGAAGGATACCGCTCTGCTCCTCTGGTCTCTAACTGTGCCGTTGTTCTCTCCGATATTTATTCCTTCTTTTCCGGTCCTTCGCTGCTCCTGCGGGTGGTGGAACCGCGGGTAGCTGCTAGGGGGCTCGTGTCGGTGGCCATCTTGAAGTCCCGAAAACCATTTTAATAAAATTAGAACATTTATACTGGAAAGCTAATCGTGACGTGATTAAACGCATGGGCGAGGCACAGTATTAGATTGTATATGTGCGCTGTAACACGGGGGCAGGCAGAATGCACAAGGAGAGTAACATATGGGTATATTATCCTAAATGGGGCGTTTATTCAATTTAACAACCCAGAAAAAACAATGGTGAAATGCCTTGATTCCAGCAGCAGATTTAGTTTCTTGCAATGTGAGAAGTGGAGGCCTTCCACCCTTGTAGGGGCAGTCTGTGCGATAACACTTCTCGTTGAGTTACAGGTTTTGCAGGTTTCCCAAACGCTGATCAATGGCCCGCATATGTCTCAGCCTTCCACGGCGGGGCCTCTCTGAACTCGGGAAATCTTTCAGGTCTCCTCCAATAAGGCCAGGCAATTGGCAAGGAACACCTAACTCCTTCGGGCTTTGGGGCAGGGTCTTGGTGTTTCCATCAGGGAACAGTCTCCCAGCTGTAGGTCACTAGGCCTGGGGTGCTTCCTTGAAGCCCTCTCTACTGTAAACTCCAGGACATGTGGTCAGAAGGCACTGCCTTGTACATCCTTCCACCTGATTCAAGTTGTGCCCTGGACTGATCTTGGCTTGCCAGAATCACCGAGATCTTGCTTTGTACGTATGCTTGGGCTTCCCCCGACCCCCTTTAGTCTAGTAAGAATATTTACCCCTCTGCCCCCCTCACTTCTTCTCCTCCTGATGAAGTGACACCTTCTCCAACAGCTCTCCTCCTCATGATGCTACAACCTCCTCCAACCTCTTCCAGAGTCTCCTTCCAACCTCCAGCTCTCTATTCCTGCTCTCCTCTCAGTATTCCTTCCTCTCTCCACCAGCTTTCTTCCTCCAGCATCTACTCAAACACTGCAGACCTCTATAATGTGCTTGGGAGCCTTATGCAGCAAGGTGAGCCTACAGGGGTGTGTCTCTGTGGTACTGAGAACACCACCCTTCCTTCCTTCCTTCCTTCCTTCCTTCCTTCCTTCCTTCCTTCCTTCCTTCCTTCCTTCCTTCCTTCCTTCCTTCCTTCCTTCCTTCCTTCCTTCCTTCCTTCCTTCCTTCCTTCCTTCCTTCCTTCCTTCCTTCCCTCAGACCAGGTGTCAGTGCTTATGAGCTATGGGTCCGTCTGCTCTACTAGCCTTTAATTCTTCCTTTTGAATACCTCTCGGCTTGCAGGGGAGACGGTTGCTACATTAAATTCACCTTTGTGGCAGGGAGCATATAAATATGCACCTGCCACAGCTCAGATAGAGGGCTATGCATTCATCTCTTTGTGCATTCCGTGGAAATCTGGAAATCACCCTAGCATAAATCGTCATGGAAGCTGGTTATCCTGGCAGATGCTGTGCAGAAAAGATTGGGTGTATCAATCCGTTGAGGATTGCTAACTGTTGTAACTTTGTTTCTTGGATGGGAGAGGTGTTCCTTTCTACACTAAAGTTCTGGGTCTGGCTAAGAAGCGTAGATGGCTCTCTGAAGCATTTACCTTGGGGGACGGATTTTCTATAGGGGTCTTGGGCAGTATCTGTTCTTGACTCCGATTACTGTCAGGGTTAGTTGGGACAAAGGAATGCTGGATTGCGCACCTGTGACTGACTACCTTTCTCATAACTCTGTAGGCTTGAGGGGCGGTTATCTTTCCTGTGACTGCCCCCTGCCTCAGTGCAGAGTCTCAGAGGGGTTGTTCTGGGGATCAGCTCGGGGTGACACAGCTCAATTAACCACCCCACTGTGGATCTCCAAGAGTGCGCAGGGGTATTTGTCCCAGTACATACTTCTGTCCATATTCATTATGTGCACATTTAAAAAGTGACATGTTTGGAAGTCCACTCTGTTTCTGCACACAGGTTTACAACTGAAATTAGGGAGTAAAAGTGACAGCTCAATTTTAAATTTAAGGGAGGATGAAATGAAATGCAGATTTACCTAAGGGGTGAGAGATTCCTTAAAAAAGAGAAATGACTGAACCCCAGAATGACCAACAAAATGCAGAATCAACTCACCGGTGCTAAACAAAATGTAACACAAGAAATACTGTGAAAAACACAACCTGGGTGATCTAAGCAACCCACAATCCACTCTGGCATACTCTCCTAAAGTTTCAGAGGAATCAGACTAAGAAAGGGAATATTCCAAGAATTATCTGAGCCACCTACGTGAATCTTTTCAACCCCCATCCCATCCATCGTCCTATCAAGGAGATTTGGTGTTCCCCATGAGATACATATATGGACATAACAGCATGGCTTCTCAATAACATTGACCTTCTGAAGGAAATGTCCAAGAAATAGACACCAGTTTCACAGGCGAGGTGTTGAAAGGGACTCCCTGTTAGGATTGTACAGGAGAAGAGGGAAGCATGTAATAGAGAGGTGGAAGAAAGTGAAGCATATGAAGGCTTCAGAAAACAGAGAAGCATTATGTGAGAAATTGGAAAATGGGAGCAGTGGCCACAATGGATGCAAGGAGGAGCAGTCCAGAATCACGACGTATAAAGGGAGCAGATAGACTGACACAGTTCCCATATGAAGTGAAGAAGAGTGTCTTGGGAAGGAGATTATGACTCATCCTCTTAAGACCGACAATTCAAGAAAGATTCAAGACGAGGCTGGGACCCAGATGCCTCTGTCACTGAGGATGTAATCTAAAGCGAGAAAGTACTTTTGCCACAGACTCCTCTAAAGAAGAAAAAGCCATCAGAAACCTTAGAACTCTCTTTCATAAAAATGCTTGCTATTCATATGTGAACCAATTGATTACTTTAGAGGTGTGAAATTATAGGAATATGATTAATGTATCACAGAGTTTATCACCTGAGTACAGTTAATTTTACCGGAGTCTGTAAAAATGCAATGGCATCACCAGAGGACGGTACATGGACACAATTAGAAAACATTGTATTTTTCAGGCTACAGAAACACTTGGAAGGCCTTAAAAGTGGTTTACAACCTTAGCTGTGCCCCTGAGAAAAGTTCCGAAGGCTATGCTCTATCCTTGAAGTGCACATTTTCCCAGGCTGCAAAGATAGACACAGTGTTGAATTGGAAAGGTACTCATGCTTTGGCCACCCTGAGTATAGTATGACACCACTGGCATGATATTGTAATGATGAATGATCACTGGAGTGGATAATATCAAATGCCACTCTGGTATATGAAGAATGAAAGACAGTAGGTCCCAAAGGCCACCCAAAAACAAATGATTGGCAAACCCAACTCAATGATTGCCAACATTGCAGAAGTGGGTTAAAAATCAGACCTTGAACGAAAAACTGGAAACAACAATACATTCGCTGGGGTTGTTAAAATTCCACAGATGGAAACATTCACCACCTATCTCCCAGGGTAATGTATATCTATATCCACCCCATAGAAACCCCATAGAAACAATCCTGATAGGGATTTTATGTGAACCACAGGCACATGGGAAAGACCAGGACCACGATACATACATGTACCTCTATCCCAAAGAAGAAAGAACTCTATAAACTCTGATTACTGACAAGCCTCCAAGCTATTGGTAAGGTCTTCAAACACTACCCCCTTCCCCAACGTCCTGCGGTCTCAAAACCAAGAGGACCAGAGAAATTTCAACCAGCCAAAGAGCGGGTTTTAAAATTACACAAATTCTCCTCCAAGAGAACCACAAACTGAGGAGATAATTGCTGAGTGCTGCTGATCTCTAGATAACCAGTAGACAATCCTATGTCGCATCCGACCACATAGACTGCTGTAGCAGGACACTACTGTCTGTGTCCTTTGTTAGTAGCCTGAGCCACACTCAGCTAGTTGAGAGGACTAGATTTGTTGGCAAATGTGGGCAGTGTTGTGGGCCTGCAGAAGTGTTGATGCATTAGTCAGACCCCCAGGATATTGTGACATTGATTTCCAAATTTTGCAGCAAGAAAAAGGAAACATTGCAACACAAATATGAACATTTTGCAATATGTATGTTTACATCAAACAATCATAGGTAGCTACAAAATGTACACAATTTAATTTGTAATGTTCTTATTCCTCCTGAATAAAACCAATCTCTCACAAAAGGACCTCCTACAGTTGTTTGTGTGGCTTTGGGCCTCTGATGCTGTGTGCACTGGATATCAGAAATGGACATGGATGTATTGATCAGATTAATTATAATAGGTGGTAGATGGCTGAAATACGGTGTTTGCACCTTGTTAGCAGCAATTCAAAACATTTTGTGGCACATTTGAAAATGACATATTTTGCGCTATTTTCATTGCACATTCAAAATCGCTATATGCTGGATGGTCTGATTAAGTAATGCAGTGGTCAAACATGCCTGTTGTTGCAACAAAAACAAAAAAGTGGGAGACCCCAGTAGATACAGGGTCCTTATTGTTGTAATGATGGTAAGCGTTGAGGGGAGTTGTGCAGCAGGTTTCTTGGTTATGAATAGAGAAACACCTCAGCTACTCTTCAAAGATCTGACATGTTTGCTAGGTCTGGCACTCTGCAGATGGTAGCTTGATGACAACCACACTTTCACCCCCAGCAGGGAGAGAAAAGCTCTCCAAAAGGTAATGTGAACTGGAAACCTCTATGAGAAATCCGAACAGTAGGGAGTCTTTGGAGGCAGAGCACATTTGAAGCCAACCACACCCATGCTGGAAGAGGCATCCTGGATTCCCAGCTAGTTTGTTTGCTTAAAGATGCATCAGGAAGGAAGAGGGCAGAATTATAAAAGGGGAGAAAACCTTGGATGGCATACTGATGGGCCCCTGGCAGAGCTGGTTGCAGTTGTACCCATATGCGCACACCAGCCAAGAAGTTGTATGCGGGTATGATTGGCGGTTGGACAGGATGAGGCGAGACAGAGCATCGACTTTTGCGTAAGATGAGCCAGAGTTGTATGCCATGATGAATTCAGAAACTGAAAAAAGATCTTCCACTGTGCCTGCCATGCACTGGTACGTGCCTCTGTATTCAGTGCCAAAGTGCTTTTGCGGTCCATGTAGACTGTGACTTCATACCTGGCACCTTGTAGGTTTTTGCACTACTTTAGCAAAGCTGCCCATACGACCAAAAGCCCCTTTTCCATGACGGTGCAATGCACCTAACATCAAGTAAATTTCCCAGAGGAGAAGGCAAAGGGATTAAGCTAATTGGTGTGTGGGCATCAGCCTCACCTACACAAGGGAGGGACGGATCCGCATGTCGCATCTCTGGCGCTGAACAAAGCTCAGCCTTCAGTGTATGAAAGGCGCCCTGTGCCAGCGATGACCACTGAAACAGCACTTCCGATCTGGCAGAGGAAGTCGGGCTACAATGGATGAGAAACCCAGCATGAGCACCATGTATGCATATGCAAACTCAAGAACGCCTAGAAGGACCTTGTGGTTCCTAGGAGCAGGTCAATTATGGTCTTTAGCTACTTTGTCAGTATCCATCTGTACCCATTCAGGACAAAGGACGAAACCTAAGAACTTGACGGTGGTGACATGGAAAACCTGGTTCTCTAATTTAGTCTGCTGGCTGTGGTCACATAAACGCTGCAAAACAGCATGGCTTCCAGTGCCTGGTGAATAACTCAGAATGTCATCTAGATATGCAGTGGTTTGGTAATGTAGGTCCTGGTGTCGCTGTCTTATCTAAAGGACAATAAAACCGGGAGCAAAGCACAAGTAACAGTTGACTAAATTAAAAAAGCCCGAATTTGTAGCTGAGAGTTTCTTACTGCACCTGTAACTTTTGAATGTAATGTGTTCTGAAAGTTAGGCAAACACAGTCTTAAAGGGGGCCCACGTAAGTAATTTCTTAAAATGAGTGATGTTCTTTAAAAAACATAGGGAATTGAAAGATTTAAAACAACATAATTGGAAAGGAAGGCATGTATTGCTTTCTCCTCACATAGGGACTAAAAGTGTGTTTTGCTGTCTTTATTAAGCGTCACGGATATATAGGGGTTTTTAATATGGTAAATAAAGTGACATTACGAAATATTATTGTTACATCAGTATGCCCCAAGCTTAAAAATGACTTTCTGGAATTAATACAACGTGTAAAAATTAAAATACAATACCTGTTTTTAAACGGTGCAATGTCTGCTATTATCTCAGTGCAAACCATTTTAGGCTACACAACCAAGATTTCCATTGTTGAGATCATGTGTCCTAACCCATTAGTTGTGCTGTGCAGAAGTGCCCAAAGGTCTTAGGTGAGAGGTGGTACTGGAGGGCTTTTTGTCTTACTTTGTTGATGTGATTGCCTTGCTAGCCTGCGGTTCAAATTTGACAATCGTGTCATAAAGCCTATATCTAGGTACAGACCGCTATCTTTTTGGCTAACCGTCTTTAGGCCCTTGAGCTGCCATATTGTTTTGTATGTGGTATTTGAGAGACCATCTTTCAAAACCATCACCAATACATTGGGCCTCATTACAAGGTTGGTGGTATTGTAAAAACGATGCCGGTACAGTGATACCAGCATCATTTACCGGACCGGAGCATTACGACCCGTGATGCCGGTGTCACCGGCATCATCAGGGCCCCGCTGCGACCGGGCCACTCCTTGCCGGTATGTGCGCGGACACGCGGCAGCCATGCCTGTGACACTGGCATGCCACAAGGATGAGCACATTACGAGTCGCACGGACATGCAATCACTGGCATAGACATGCCGGTAAGAATGGTTTCCATGAGGCCATTAACACCGACATCGCGGGGCAGCCATTAATAGTAATCTGCTGTGCAAACAATGAGCACAGGAGGAGGCAATGGAGTCTGGTACAGCACGAAAGGAGCACTCCCACACACCACACCCCTCTCAAATCTACAATGTTACCATTTGCAGTTGCAATCCTGGGGCTGGAGGGCATGCCTGCACTGCTACTATTTGAACAGGCAGTTAACCAGAGAATGCAGCAGAGGCACAGAAGGAGAAGTAGGGTGAGACAGGGCCCACACATGCCACCAGTGCAGGCACATGTACCCCGCAGACAACCATCAATCCCCCGCCAAAGGACCAGTACATTTGACTAACCCCTGCACAGATCCACACCCTGCACCGCCTGGACAGGGACACCATATGCACAATAGTGGACCTCATTCATGACAACCTGGTGAGCCTCATTAACATCTGGGCAGCCATCCCCCCCTTGCTGAAGGTAGTGTCTGTGCTACACTTCCTTGCTACAGGCACTTACCAGCATACAGTGGGGCAGCTACATGGCATCTCACAACCATGTTTCTCTCGTGTGCTCAACCAGTTACTAGACGCCCTCCTGAAACACGCAAGTCACCACATACATTTACCACAGACTGCAGAGGAGGTGAATGCAACCAAAATAGCATTCTATGCACTGGCAGGCATGCCAAACGTAATAGGTGCCCTCGACTGTACCCATGTGGAGCTGGTAGTCCGACATGCTGTGTAGATAGTGTACCGCAACAGGAAGCTCTACCATTCCCTGAATGTCCAGATAGTGTGTGATGCAAGCAGAATCATAACGCATTGCTGTGCAAGATTCCTAGGCTCCACACATGATGCCATGGTGCTGCGCAACTCCATGCTTCCCCACTACATGGCACGACACACTGCACAACGTACCTAGCTGCTGGGTAAGTCCAACCACAGAGCCATGAGGGATGTCGTTTGGGGGAGGTACCACAAGTACAGGCACCCTGACTGCTGGCTGGGCCATGAGGGGTGTCGATTGAGGGGTGGGGGGACCACAGCATCCTGGGTGCCTAAAACTGTGACCCCAATAAATTCGACAGAATGTGGGACACAGCCAATGGATGCAAATGTGGAATGCCTACACAGTTGTGCCTGAATGGAAGCAACATACACAGTTCCCACACCAGCACATACATCTGGAACATCATCACACATGAACCACACGTACCACAATGCACCACTCTGCAGTCACAATACATGAAATACATGAGCACAACAAAGTGAATCATGGGGTATGCAGCTATGCCTGAAATGATTCCAACCTCCACACAGGGGAATCTCTGTCACTGCACCCACCCCACTGGTACACCGCAGACCAGTATACCTGTCCAGGCACCTTAAGGGACAACTCAAAATGCAATCTGTCAAGCATGGAAACTATTGCAATCATCAATCAGTTACCACCACTGACATATGATCGAGTGGTGCAGGACCCATCCACAGTACCTCAGACCCACCTTGCCAGTACACAGCCACATCACAGAAACGTAACCCACCACCGGCGGACCATACCACCAATGCTATTGTGCCTCTGTCATATGGGGGAAAGCATTGATGGACATGTACATGATGACATCAAGTAGTCGAAAGCATGATTAGCAAACCACTGTGTATCATGAAGCACATTAGACAAATGTGTAATGATGCACTGTGCATGCATATTGAATTCCCTTCAGCAACGCACCCATCAGATGTGAGTACATCATGGACCTTTTGACATTGTTTGTCTGAGTGCTGTATCTGATGGAAATGGAAACGTCACTAAGACATGAACATCACCCATCCCCCCCAACCATGGATCATCACTAAGTACACTTACCTGAGTCTCACTATAAGGAAATGTAAAGTGCCGTCAAGAACAATTTGTGGCATGTGACCATGAACATTGTACAGGCAGTGCATACAAGGAATGACCACAATATTCACATGGACCCTTTCTATGTCCATGTGAATATTTTCAGTGGATAGCCAGCAGGTTATGCTGGCTATCCACTGAAGCCGTGGCTCATGACCCCTATCAGGCAACCAGTCAACAGGCACGAAGAGGACTACAGTCGTGCACATGCACGTATTCATGTCACGATTGAGCAGACTTTTGGCCTGTTGAAGGCCCGGTTTCACTGCCTCAGCAGGTCGGGTGGGGCACTCATATACAGGCCTGTGAAGGTGGGCAAGATAGTGTTGGTATGCGCCATGCTGCACAACATGTGCATCCGGCTCAACATACCCATGCCCCCTGACATGCAGCTGATGCCACCTGAAGATGAGGGTGAGAATTTGGAAGATGCTGCAAACCCCCCACAGCACAATGTGAATGAAGGACTTTCAGCACACCAGGAATTGATTGCACAATACTTTTGATGGACTGGGAAACGCAAGGCACTGGGCATGGGCAACACTGGGCACTTTAAAAAATTTAGATGACACACACTCAAGAAACAGTGTCCAGTCATGTGTTTTTCTTGCGAATACCAACTGTATTAAATCGATGTAAACTATGTACATTTAACACGAATCAATGTGCACCCCTATCCCAGGAAATTCACCACACCACCCCCACCCCAACAACCCCAAAACCCCAACAGCCGCAATCCCCACACACCCTACACCTCAACTGCCCCCACTGCAACTTCAATTTGACTCCCTCCTGTGATGCACATGAAATTCTGGCTACTAACGCCCCTTTTTAAAGGAGGGGGTTGAGGGTCTGTGCAGCACAAACAGCGCAGTGATCGATGCACCAGGCTTGTCTGCGTGGAGCTTGCCAGGGTTGTGCTCGTGGATGGAGAGGGTTGTGGGTATCTGTCTGCATTCCTCTGTTCCGACATGGTGTCCACCAACTGGGTGATGGCTTGGGTCATGGCTGCCATCCCTTCCACACGCGCCGGGCCACGCAGTACACAGCCCGGCTGACTACCCTGGCATTATCCTGCGGGGCTTCCTGCATATCCCAGCGTGTGGCTTCACCGTCCACCACATACTGCCTGACCATGTCCTGCAAGGCCAGCTGGCGCTCCTCCATGCGTGTCAGCCGCCCCTCCAGGTCCCTGATGCTTTGTGCTGCAGGTGGGTGCACGGGAGGTGGGGTGTGTGGGCTCCGAGGGCTGTATACAGCTTGGTCCATGTCATCGACTGAGCTGTGGCCACCTTAGCTGTGTTCCGGTGAGTGCAGTGGGGTAGCCTGCATGGGTGGGGTATTGTCCTGGTCTTCGTGCATGCTGTTGCCTGTGGTGTCGGCCACCTCCTCCTCCGCACTGTTTTGTGCTGATTGGGCCGTCTCACCCAGATCACTAGTTGCCTTTTTTATCGTGGCTCCTCCACGTCGCTGGCCAATGGGGAAACGAGATCTTCCACCTGAGGTGGTTCCTGTGCCCCAGATGTGGTTATTTGGTGTGGGGCCTTTGTGCCAGGGGTGCCTTTTGGCTGGTGTGCCTTGCTACCACCAGTGGGTGTTTTCTGGGGTGCCTTGCCGCCAGCAGTGGGTCTTTGCTGGGGTTCCTTGCTGGGTGGACGTTGTTGATGCTCGGCCTGGTGGCCAGCCTGTGTGTCCTCTTGGCTGGGGAGCTGTGGCATGGTGGCTGTGGGATGCTTCTGTACTGCCCTTGACGTTGAAGGCCCCTGGCTGGAGGCGGCGGTGTCACCTCGGCTCTGGCATGCAACGGCTTTCTTGGGTGTTGGGGTGCGTTCTGACTCGCTGTCTGATCCTGTGCCTGTAGGGGACAGTGAGGCAGGGCATCTGTCATAGGTCATCATACATACTACATACATCAGTGCTAGTACCTTCCGAGTCCTGTGCATTCTCGTGGACATTTTGGAGGGGCAGGCATGGTGCTTATGGGAATTGGGGGGTTGCAGTGTTTGAGCATCCTTCTGGTGCAGCCATGTTGTGCATGGTGTATGGTGGGTGGCTCAGGTGTGCAATCGGCAGTGGTGATGTGTGCACCGTGCCATGGAATGGTACAGTGGTCAGGCCTGCATCTGTATGGTGATGTATATGTGTGTGTGTGCATGCAGATGGTGCATGTGTTGGCAATTGGGGACTCATGTGGGTTGTGTCAGTGGGGTTTGTTGGGTGTGCATGTGGAAGGGACATTGAGGTTTTGTAAGGGGTGACTTTAGGTGAGAGGTGATGGGGCATGTATTTGCTCACATCTACTTGGCACTTGGACTTTGCCATTGAAGTTGGGGTTAAACGTATGAGTTGTGACTTTGGTATTACGCTAAGGGTCACTCACTGTCATTGGCCAATGTTAGGACTCCCGTCTCAGCGTCACCCACACCCTCGATTGACTCCATGTCCATCACTGTGCTGCATGTCTCCTCTCACTGTGACAGCTTTATTGGGGATGGTGCTCCTCCTGTGGTCAGCACCTGGCTGCGATTGGCAGAGAGGATGTTGCGGACACTGAGCTACAGATCGTCCCACTGCTTTCTGCAGTCCCGTACAGTGCGGGGTGTTGTTCCCACCGCAGAGACCTTTTGCGCCACCTCCTCCCACACAGCTTTCTTGCGCATGTGTGCTTCCCAGCGCAAGTCTGCGCAGAAAATAACATCTGCGTGTTCCACGAGGGTATCTGCTAGCATGTTGCACTCCACGTCGCAGAATCTTGGCTTTCTCCGACGCACTGTCTCTTGCCTCGAAGCCATGTTCCTCTGCTTGCTTCCACAAAGCTCAGTTCTCTGGTCCAGGTGCTGTTGGCTGAGGATTGCAATGGATTGCCTTTTTAAGATGGCCGCCGGTGCATTTCCCATTCCGGCGTGATGACGTTACTTCCGGTGCTGGTATTGCCAGCATCAGGGTGCCGGTACTTGCGGCATTGAGGATCCCGATGCCAGTGTCTGCGGCATCAATGATGCCGCTATTGAGGGTTTGGGGGGTCTTACCGGCATGCTGGTGCAGCCGTTTCCGGCGTGCCAGAATGCGCGTGCACGCAGACTCTGAATCTACCGTAGATTCCACCAGCAGTGCTACACAGACACGGTTGCACCGGCATGCCAGTAATTTGCCTTTCTTACCACCAAACTCGTACTGAGGCCCATTGTGTGATGATTGACCATTTTGTATGACGTGCCGAACCACTGGTGTTTTTTTTGTGTTTCGAGATGGTGATCTGTGTAGGTTTATCCTTTCATGCAGCTTCTGGCAAGTCTTACCTACATAACTTTCTTGCAGGCATTTCTTGCATTGGATGAGGTATACAATACTGGACGATCTGCCCTTGTACTTCCCATGTATCTGTATTTGTTCTGTTTTGTGGGGTTGTTATGGCATATCCGGTCTAGAGGTGTTGGCATGTTTTGCATCTCTTGACATTGCTTGGTAATGTTCCAGGTCTTCCTTGTTCTTGATTAAAAATAAATAAATTGAATTCTTATATCACGCTTCATGCCGGATTCTGTCCTCTAAGCGCGGGACCGGGAATCGAAACCTACTGTTCGCTTAATCTTGTTTCCAAGGCAAGCGCTTTGCCCCTGAGCTATCCGCCCGGCCCAATCTAGTGGAAATTACTCCTGGTCAGAGACAATGCTAGGGTTATCTGTCGCTTGTATGTAATTAGGGGAGCTTCTTTGAAAATGTCTCTTCAGTTCATTATCCCTTCTAAATATTGGTTGTAGTTCCTTTGCAACCCTATTCAGTTGTGCTACTGCTGGATTGGATTATAGGTGGCAATGAAAGGTGTTCCTTCTGCATTTCCGCTGTTTCTGTATCACCTTCTCTGTCAATTAGTTTGGCTTATTGACCTTTTTGTAAGAGGTATGTATGGAGAGCAGCAAGTTGATTGTCCAGTTTCTTTTTGGCGCAGTATGTGTGTTGGTACCGGATGGCATGGCTCTAAATAAGAGACCATTTTGCGTGACTTAGTTGAAAACGTACACTGTTCAGGTGTTTGTTTGTATCCGTGAGTTTCTTGTTTACAGTTGTTTCTAAGGGGCCATTCCTTCCAACAGAGATGGTTGTATCCAAGAAGTATATGCTCCATTTGCAGTATTCCATGGTGGACCTGGTGGTTCATGCAATAGTTTAAGAGAGTCTTCGCCTTCTGTACAAATCAAGAAAATGTTATCAGTGTATCACAGGTATGTTTGTGATTTCAGGAATTGTTGTTGCAAGAATGCTTGTTTGTATTCTGCTGCGATAAAGAGATTAACATACTGAGATGGCAGTTCTGTTTTTTTGTAGGAAGTGTTTTCTATTGAAACAAAAATTGTTGAGCGAGTACAACTCTCATGATATCTGTGATGGTCATGGTTGAGGTATTGTTACGCTCACCTGGTATCCACAGGGACGCCACCCAGCTGCGGGGACTCTGGTGCACTTCTCAGCCGCTCCCTGGTATTTTCAGCGGGGAAGTTCTGCCTGGAAACAGGTGGGCAATGTTCAAGACTGGGCAACTGGGGTAAGAGCCTCCCAACCCCCCCGGTACGCCCGCTGCCACTCCCCGGACCTTTCCTCACCTTGTTATGAGTTTTGGCGTGCTCTCTGTCCTTCCTTCTGGGCAGGGGCGCATTGTCCTTGTGGGCGAGAGCGATCTACTTACTTCACTAATGCTCCCCTTAGAGTCTTTCAGGTAGGTCTTATTACTGTTATACTGTAAGCCTTTCTTGAATGCACTAATGTCTTTTCTCTCTCCTTAGGTGCGCAGAAGTTCGCGGTGGAACGTTGGCTGAATTCGGCCGCTCCGGTAGGTGATGATGGTGTTTCGAGAACGCCTTGATGCGGTAAGTAGGCGCTATGCGCAGCGCTAAGATGCCTTGCCTTTGCTAACCTGTTTGTCCTTTGTTCCCGTAGGCTGCGGTGCTCACCAGAGCAAGAAGTTACAAGGCGATGCTGGCCGATGGGCAACTCGAGAGGTAAGCTGCCGGTACAATTGTGAAAGTCTAATGTCTTGTTTCTCTCCTTTTGCAGGTCCGATGATCCGGGAGGCTCGCTGTTCCTTGGATGCTGTTTGCAGGAGCAGAGGGGAGCTAGCGGTGGAATCACAGGTAAGCTGCTGCTATTAACAATGTTCCTTTGTTTTTTCAACTGCGGTTCTTCCTAGGTTCGCAGATGCTGCTGGACACGATGAGCGTCACGTTGCAGGATTGAAAAGTAACGTGAAGTGTGTTCTCCAAATCGGGCGTGGTTTAAATAGCATCAAGAAAATAGTCCAGTTAAAGTAGTCCTTAGGCTACCACACCCAAAACACTATACCGCGTAGCTTGGTTCCAAGGAACCAAGCTATGTTGGTGCCTCCATGTTGGCTGGCATTGAATAAAGTAGTTCCCAAACACAAGTCTCATTAAGTATGAGCCTGGCGCCAAAGGCGCCAGGACTGGCCCCAAGAGGGCCTGAGCAAAGGATGTCTTAGTTTGTTGGGGGCCCGAACCGAGACCCCTCCTGGTCTATGGGCCTGCCCGGGGGGTTTTAAGAGGTGGGTCGTGACAGATATCTATCTTGGAGTTCACTGTTTTCAGGAATCTCTGACAGACAGCATTTCTATCCTCATGTGGATGGTTGGAATAAAGTAAGGTTACATCCAATGTGTCCAGGAGTGCATTTGGTGGTACATAATCTACAACTAAGTTTTACTGAGAAATTTTGTTGTGTCATTCACACAGTGTTATGTGTCCATCTCTAGAGGTTTCAGGATAGATTCAATATATCCAGATATGGTTTTAGTTAATGTATTCACTTCATATATGTTCGATCAGCCTGGATTTCCTGGTTTGTGGATCTTTGGGAGCAAATAACAAATCCAAGGAGTTGGATTGTTTGCGTTCAGATGTTGGCAGTGTTCCTCATTGATTTGATCAAGAGGTTTTTTTATTCCATGATAAGGTCATCACTAACTAAGTTCTTGGTAATCATCGGGACCGTGGCTCATGGCCCTATAGATGTTAATGTTAATGTTAAAGGACATTTGTACCGCGCACTATCACAACCGGAGTGGTCCCCTGGCACTCTGGCGGCTCTCAAAGAGGAGGGGAAGTTGAGTTAGTGGGAGGAAGCAGGAAAAGTGCAAGGGAGCAGTGATGTGCTGTTGGCGGCCTCAGCCTGGAGGATCCGTTGGCTGGGCCTGGGGTGTTTGCGGCCGGTAGTCGTCGTGTACTGTTGTGCAAGACTATGTTGTAACCCAGCTCCTCGCCCTCTCCAGTGCTGTCAGACAAATCATTGGCCGGTTTTAGGATCAACATCAAGGTACTGGTTTATTTTAACATGACCATTTCAATATCTAATTTCTTATTGTCTGACAGCCTACAATTGGACAATCAGTCCATTAACTCATGTTCGAATACTAATCTCACTTATCCACCACTTACTGATACCTCTGCTGCCATAGATCTGGGCATCTGGAATGCAAGGTCCTTATGCAACAAGTCATCTGCAGTTTTGGACATTTTTTAAGATTATATTTTCATTTTCTTTGTATCAACAAAACTTGAATTTTACCTCACAATTCTACTGTTGCAGCCTCTCTTACTACCTCTCTGTCTTCTTTTGCTCATGTTCCCTGTACCAGTGGCCGTGGAGGCGGCATTGGCATTCTCTATCACTCCTCCTACTCCTCTATTCCTTCACCTGTTGATACACCTGTGTATACTTCTTTTGAATTTATTTATAAGATTTTTACTGCTCCTCACGCTGTTTCTTTTCTTTTCATTTATCGCCCACTTGGCCCCCTTGGATCATTCTGTGACGATATTGACCATCTCCTTTGCCATATTCTTCCTAGACCAACCCTGCTTGTTTTACTAGGTGACTTCAATCTCCATCTTTCCTCTACTAATTCTGCTTCTCCCTTCCTTTCTATTCTTGATTCTAACTTACTATCCCCACTTTCTACTCCTTCCACCCATAACTCTGGTTCTTTTGCTTTACAGCCTACCCGTAAACCTGGCCAACCCTGGCTCTCTTCCCATCTCTGTTCTATGCAGCGACTTTTACGTTGCTTGGAAAGACGCTGGCTTAAATCTCATTCTCTGTCTAATCACTCTGCTTACTTTTCTTATCACGCCCTTTACGACAACTGCCTAAATTCTGCTAAACGCTCTTATTTCTCTGATCTTCTTCACACTCAATCTGCTCATCCTAGGCATCTGTTTCAAACTTTAATCCGTCTTCTCTCTCCTCCACCCCATGATCCTTCTATTAATTCTACTCCTTCTGCTCTTGATTTTGCGTTCTTTTTTCCTCTAAGGTCTATTCTTTACGTCAGGACATTGTTAACTCATCCTCCTCCAATACTGTATTTTCTTCCCCACCCAACCTCTAACCTTCTTTTCAGACTTTGTTCCTGTTTCCAAGTCTGATGTAACATTTCTGTTGGCCACAATTCATCCTCCAGCAGATCCTGTGGATCCTATCCCATCTGCTCTTATTCCCATAATCTATCCTTCCTTTGTACCATTCCTTGGCACTTTCTTCAATATCTGCCTCTCTACATCTATCTTTCGTACAGCTTTCAAACATGCTACCATCATTCCAATTAAAAAAAAAAACTCCAGTAAATCTTCTTATTGTTTCTAACTTCCGCCCTATTTCTCTTCTACCCTATTTATCTAAGCTTCTGGAGTGCCTTGTCTATTCTCGGATTTCTTCCTTTGTTAATGATCTATCTCTTTTCCCACGTTTTCAGTCTGGGTTTCGTCCTCATCACTCCACCGAGACTGCTTAAATGTACGTGCTTAACTCTCTTCTGTCAGCTCGTCACTCTAAACGCTCTTCTTTTCTCATTCTTCTTGATCTATCAGCTGCTTTGGACACTGTTGCTCACTCTTTGCTCTTGGATTCTCTCTCTTCTTTTGGTTTTAGGGGTTCTGTTCTTTCCTGGTTCTCCTCTTATCTATCTAAAAGAACTTTTTCTGTCTCTTGGGGTGGAAAGACTTCCTCACCTTTCCCTCTTGAGCACGGTGTTCCCCAAGGTTCAGTCTTTGGTCTGTTTCTATTTTCACTCTATACTTCATTACTTGCTCCTGTCATTTCCTCCTTTGGACTCTCATCATTTCTACGCTGACGACACACAACTTTTTCAATCCTTTTCATCTTTCACGCCGGATATTCACCTCACTCTTACCACTTGTCTCTCTGCCATTGAATCATAGATGACATTGCACTTCCTTACCCTAAATGCTGGGAAAACTGAGGTTCTATTCTTGTCTGCCAACACAATTCCTCCACCACTGTCTCTTTTCCTCTCTGTACTCTTTCCATTTCTCCTACTGCTCGCAATATTGGTCTTTATCTGGACTCTAATCTTTCTTTTACCCATCACATTTACCTCACATCCCGCTCTTGTCACTTTCATCTTTATAATATTCGCAAAGTTCGCTCTTCTCTCACTTTCCATGCAACTAAACTTCTTATCTCTTCTCATATTTTCTCCCGACTCTTCTATTGTTCTGTCACGCTCTTTGGTCTCCCTTCCTCTTGCCTTGCTACTTTGAAATCTATATACCATTCCAATGTTCGCATACTGTTTATTTTCTCCTACCGTAATTCTATTTCAGCATTGCTTGCATCTCTCGGATGGTTACCTTTTCATTCCCAACTTAAATTTAATGTTCTGTGCCTAGTCTTTAAGTCTCTTTATGGGCTAGCTCCGGACTATCTGTCCTTTTATGCTCCTTCTCACTCTCTTCACTCCTCCTGTCTCTTTAAGTTGACTGTCCTCCGTCCCGCCTGTGCTTAGTCTCTTTCTTTCCAGCTTCTCGCTCCTCTTCATTTGAACATTCTTCCTCTATCTCTTCGGTCTATCATGGTGTATTCTCTCTTTCGGGTCTCTTTGAAAAATCATCTTCACTGTCCATGATTGTCTGCTTTCAGAATTGATATATGAATTACTTTATACTTCATTATTTTTGTACCGTTGGTTTTAACTTTACGCAGCGCTTTGGACAAAAGCGCTATATAAGACTCAAAAAAATACAAAATCATTTGTTTCAAGCAGTTGTATGTACTTTCTTTTTTGTATTGCTCTTTATTCATGAACTCAACCATGCCACCTTTGTCCTCTGGTTTTATAATTTCCTTGTTTTTTATTGGCTTTCTCTCTTGCAGAGTGAGGTTCTGTTTAGTCACCTTGTTCTTTTTGAGTATGTCAGATCTTCCATGCTTTCAGGGGCAGCTGATGTATGTTTCAAGTTGTAAGCTAAGGCCATATGGGGTTGTCCGGTTTAAGCATTTTCTGTGCCATCATAATTTGGATCAGCCATTAGTTCTGCCCGTGGAAGTATGAGGTGTAAGCGTCATATGTAGTCTTTAATTACTTTGCAGTTCAATTCTGTCCAATCCCTGGCTAGGGCTGAAGTTGAGCCCAGACTGTTCTGCATGTATAAAAGCATGCCTGGAGAGGTTGATAACTGATAGTTCCTTGGTGGTGACGTCTCCTGTTGCATAGTCATTGTTGGTCCTGTTTGGTCAGCAGATAACAGACTCAGGGGGAGCCATGACCCTCACCGGTCACTGAATAGTACCTTTAGCATTCCATGTAGGTTGTGGAGTTTCTTGTACTTCAAAATTAGTAAAAAGGTCAATTTCTTTTGGTAGTCCTTTTTTAGCTCATGGTCGAGTTTTCATCCTGGGCTATTTATTTGTCCTTGCTGCTTTGTTGTGAGGGGGGTGTTTGTCGTCTTCCTCAGTCTGGATGTCTTCAAGCAGAGATGAAGTATGAGATGATTCCTTATTTTTGATGATTAATTCCTGGTCAGCATATACCATGTTTGTATGGATACTCCTTGGTGGTTTTGTGACCCTGAGTCCTTTTGTTATTAGACTTGTTTTATTGCAGGAAGTCAAGAAGAAAATGTTGCTGTCCAGATGAGCTGCCTATCTCCTCATTTGGCACATGTGCCGCTGTCAGAAATTTAAAAGAAATGTCTAACGTGTTAGTAGGATGCATGCATTTATTACTGTACATAAAGGAATTTTATCTACATAAATGTTCACATGTATGGTTCAAAAGAATAACAAAAATTCCATGTAATAAGAACAATTACCTATCATGAAATCCAATTAAAGATGAATGAAGACACACGTTTGTATGCATTTTTTACACTTTAATTTGCAAAAAAAACTAGCTAAAAAATAAAAACAGATACCATAAGTGTTGCCAATATGAAACATTTTTTTAGGTGTGGGAGCCGGATGCCGCCGAAGTATTCATAATTGCCTGGACTTTCTTAAAAAGAAAGCCACTGCAATCATAAATACATACTACATTGTATTTATAATTACTGGTACATTCGCTTTGAGTGTCCTGGGCTCCCCCGGCTCGGGGAGCCCGGGAGACTTGAAACAAAAGCCATTGCAAATCACAAATACAAGCGCAAATTTCTGAGGAGGCATACTTACAGTCTGTGAGCCTCGTCGATAACTTGCACCAAATAAGTTAGGAAAAAGAAAAACAGACAGAAGCATGAAACTTCAGAAGGCACTAATCAAAAATCAAAAAAAAAATCAAAAGAAAAGCAGATACAACTGAATTTATCAAAGCTTTAACACTAGCTACAGTAATGAATATTAAGAAGTCAACGACAAACAATGCGAAAACGCAAAAATAGACATTTTAGAATCTGAAGGAGGATAAGGCTCAGAAAAAAATGATAAAGTCAAGAATAAAGAAACACGTCACAAAAATAAGTGGCCCTGGCATTTACGGTATGAATTCAAACAGACACTGCAAGTCCCAATGAAATTGGTGCCCAATTTCCTAAGAGGAAACAAGAAATCACACACAGTGCCAAAATAAAGATGATTGCAAACCAGAACCAAAAAAATGTGAATCAAGATACTCATTCCACTGAAATGACAGATGAGAAAATACAAGATGAATCCTGTAATATACACCCAGCAAAGGGGGAGTGCCAAGCAAGATGTATGTGTAAATGTACGAAACGCCAAGAAAATATGGAGGCAGAAGAGCAAGAAGAGAAATCAACAACCACTTCACCTTTTGCAATTCCAAAGGTTTGCATGCAACGATTGGATAGAAAGGGGACAGGATCCAAACCCCTAAATCGAAGTATGATCCTATCCATTTTCAAAGAAACCACAGATCTTTTCCTCTCTTCAACCACTGACATAGAATACATCATATTTCTTCATGCTAACTGCACATATATTGTGGAAATAGGCCTAAAATCTAGACTGGGAGTAAGTGCAATTCTGCCAAATAAGGAATTAACAAAACAAGGCTATACTGCCTCTGCTGAATTGCCCAGTAAAATGGAGAGGGTGAGTGAAGGTCAGTCACCCCTGAAGGGTAGCTAAATGCAGAGGACAGATATAAATAGCAACAGACCAAAAAATGAAGAAATAAATGAGAATGAAATCCCACAATTTACTGACAAAACCAAAGCATAGGATCTTCTGCCAGAAATAATCACTGAAATCTTCAAGAAATTAGGGATTCCGAATGAGTCACTCTAGCAAAACAGGATTTAAAGTTGCACAGTTGGAAGACGAGAAGCAGGCGCGTTATAAATGCCACATCATATAATTCAGAAACAAAGTACACAGAGAGGAAATCTTCAATCATTATGACATAATTGCATTCCAAGAGACATGGCTCAGATCTGGCTTCAGAGTAGATGGGTTCTCAATAACAGAATAACTTGCCACAAGTCGAGGCAAGGGACAACCTTTTCGAGGTCTCCTAATTGCTTGTAGAAACTCTGGGATTAAGAACATTTCACTCCAGAGGAATGTAACACAAGGCATTCTGGCAGTACAAATAGAAATGAGAGTTGGAGATACAACCCAAATAATAACAGTAATTCATTTGTAATGGAATCCAGCAAACTCTGACCTAGATCAGTTCCTACAGGCTGTAACAGAATTGTTGCTGAGCGCAGAGGTACAGCATGGCTCAGCAAATATCATTAATGGGAGATTTGAATTCACAATGTCTGGAAACAATAAATGGAACAGGAAGTAAAAAAAAAGAAAACCAGTGAAAAATGGCAGGCTATGGCTTGACTTCCTTACACAATGGAATTTAACCATGGCAAATGGTAACATAAAAGGACTTATTTCTGCAGGTATTACTTGGAAAAGAGGAGATCTGAGCACCACAATAGACTATTTGTTCTTATCCAAAGAACTGTTTGAAAGATGCCAAGGTTTCACCATTAAAGAAAATAATAGCAGTGATCATAATATGCTGATTGGTATCCTGTTAAACAACAATCAATGACAGATGTCGGACAGCTGGAGAAATAACAACAAACAATGTAAAGAACAGAGTGGGCTTTTTTCGCAGAGAAGGAACACTCCTAAACAAAAATCTCCAAAACTGTTGGGATAGTCTGCATGATAATGAGATAAGAACAGTGTGCAATCCGTTACATTTTATCGACTTCATATGGCATATAGACATACCATGCAACCGGGGTGGAAAAAACTGTGTGGTCATAAACACACATTTGATGATGCCACTTGGGCTAAAAAACTAGAACTAAGAAAAGCATAGCATGCACCTAAAAGCAGACACTTAATTGGGGAGCAATATAGGCACACAATCAAACAATTGCAAATTAGTACAAAAATTGGTTCCAGGCAAACACATAATTATGCCATCAAAGGGACAGAGAACTCATGTTGAGGGTGGTGGGATAGTAGAATATTGGGAACATTCGGTCTCTCGTTAATTCAAAATGGAATTCCCAGAGTTGTGCTAAGACTAATGTCATAAGAGAAGATGCATGGCAGGAACATCTAAGCGCGCAGTACACAAAACCAACAAGGAGCCTGAAGGAGCCCCAGAGTGGAGGTTCTTGGGAGCTGAACTTTACAGTATACACAGTAGAGGAAGCAATCAGAAAAGCCTCATCCTCACGAGCAGCTGGACCAAATGGGTTGACCAAATTCTAAAATCAAATATTGTATTATCGTCAAAGGTCCTAACAGCAATATTTAAACAGGTCATAAGGTCCAAAAAATTCCAAGGATCTTGGAAAAGATCAATAATAATACCTTTCTAGATTGCGAAGATCCTAAGACTTATCAACCAATCTCTATTCTAGATGCAGATAACAAGATCTTCACAGGTATAGTTCTGAATGAACAAAGGAATCATGCCTACCCAACAAATTGGCTTCCGAAAAGGATTTTCGACATCACTCAATGGCCTGGTAATTAATCTAATTTCCAGCAAATCATTTAAAAAATGCAGATCTATACTACATGCTGCATGGATCGATCTCTCACAGGCTTTCAGTATTGTCAATTGAAGCCTATTGAGGAGCAAGTTTCAAAAATGGCGACTACCGCAACCATTGTTGACAATCATTGTGGAACTCCACAGACATACACAATTGCATGTCAGATTGGACAGAGCAGGCAACCCGAGTAACCCAATAACATCTGAAAGAGGGGTCAAACAAGGATGCAGACTGGCCTTGTGCCTGTTCAATCTTTATCTGTCTGATCTGTCCAAAGGTCTGGATAATGTTGGGTTGGCGAGTCCCAAAGCGGCTAAGGCAAAAATGGCATGGATCAGGACTCCAACGTTTACTAAAAACCCTGGGAGAGTACTCAGAATCAAATGACTTACAGATCAATCCAAGTAAGTCAGAAATTGTAACATTCAGATGGTCACAAAAACATGTTCCACAGTTCGCTTGGCAAATCAGGGGTCAGACCATATTAGTAGCAGGTTATATAACTCAGTTTTTGTCTACGGAGTCATCCAACAATAGGTCTGCTAACGCAAGATTTAAAGCGCAAAGTAATGCAGTTGGGCGCACAAATGATAACAATTCTGCACACCTATTGTAAGTTCTCTCTACTACAGGAAAGGTAGTTATCTATGGTTTGGACATAAACCCAATGACAAAAGGCATTAGCTGGGATAGGATTGAAGGCATACTATGGAAATATGTGCAGCAACTGCCCCATTCCTTACCGATAATGTCATTAAGATACAAATTGGGATTAGATTTCTAAAGATCACAGATTGAATGGAGGGTGCTTTCCTCATATCGAAAGGTCATAGATCCACAGAAGCTCTCATTATATGAACACATAAAGGACATGTTAAGGGAAAATGATAATCCCTGTTTGGAAGATCTTAAAACACAGGTATCTGAAATCCTGTTGAAATGTGAGAGGGAAGAAACAAATCTCCTACAGAATCCAATGAAGGTAACATAATCTGTAAAGAGGGAAGATAGGATTAATACAATCTCTGGGATACAGGGATCATGATTGCTTTAATCACTGTAATCATGTGACAAGCCCAGAGAATGGTGCACCAGGTACCTTTGGTGTTTCCCGAATTCACAATGCAGAACAGAATTTTTAAGATTCTGCCTCAATCTATTACCAACAAGGGAGATATTACATATAAGATACAATGAGACCTATCCAGACAATAAATGTGACTTATGGCCTGATAAACATACACAATCTTTAAAACATCTAATGACAGAGTGTGCAGGAACAGAGAAACTTAGAGCAAATAAACTGTCAAGATTTGTAGACAAAAATTAGTGGATAGCTACAACATCCTTTTGGGAAAGATTAGTGTCAGGCAATGAATACGGTCTGACAATGAAAACTTTGAAAATCCTGAAGGAGCTGAATCTGGTCCTCCAAAAGAAGAAAACATGAAGAATTGAACATTGATAGTATTTTTTTAATCATACAAATTCAATTTCTAAAGATTTGGTGAACAAAATTAACTGATTCAAATAATTGTAATTACCATGTTTTCATGTATTTTTGATATATGTATCTAGTCTTAATTCAAACTAAATTTGTGTAAAGCTGTTTTATTGCTATAACACAAGAACTATGTATTTAAAAAAACGCCTCTAGCTCACCAATCTCCTCCAAATGCCTTCCTCGAGCTCCTTCCCAAACATCCCACACTCTTTGACTGAGAAAGCTGACTTTTACAGCCTGTTCTCTTCTCACCTCGGGTGGTGCTTAGAAGAGTATATTTTACCTGTGTAGTATGGGCTGGTCTACGATTGTGCCATGTGCTTATGGTCATGTGGACTGAAAGGAGATTGTCTTGACCTTACAATAAGGCCTGTCGTCATTTGGATTTAAAAACTGCCCTGGATCTGCATGTATTCTGCAACCCAGCCTGCTGACATTGCCTGCTGTGAACTGGACCCCTCTAGTTTCCCCAGTATGTAATTCAAGTCAGAAAAACATTTGGTAAACAAGGGAAGATTTTCTATGTGAATGTAACACAATCTTCATTTAGACATGGGAATTTTGTAATCTCTTCAATGCTAACAGGAGAACAGTGTTTCTTTTGTATCTTATGCAGACAGCATCCATACGTTTAATTGTATTTGTTTGCTGAGCACATCTTTGTATCTGTGGGCATGCCAATGTCTGTACTAGTGTGACTTTTTCTCTTGAATGCTTCCTTCAGCTATGGTGCCAATGTATTTCCACACATGCTAGTGAATTCAGTATGTTGCAACTCTGTTCCCTTGAGGGGAAAGTCATTCATTTCTATGCTTGATGTTTGTACCTGGCTAAGGCGGTGGAACAGCTCTCTATGAGTACCAGTACTAGGATTGGAGCTATTCTCAAGGGGTTTGAACCCATCACCCTTCCTCAGGGTATGTTTGTAGGTGAGTGAAGGCTGCTGTACTGCCCCATCCTCTGCTTTAGTGCTGTGTTCCAGCAGCGGTGGTCTGGGGATCCATTGTATACCTTCTCTGTGTCCAGCATCCACTAGCTTGGGTCAGCCCCCGGGCAGCCCCTTTGACCACCACACTGTTTGTCCCCAATGTTAGGCAGGAGACCTTTCCACTCAGCCTATAATACATTCAATGTGCTAATATATGTTCATAGCAAAATATATCAAATCAAACTGACTGCCTTAACTATACTTCAATCCTAAATTCATGACATATGCATAAGACATACTGAGGACAGCCTCATGGA